>NC_090647.1:530911184-531247434 GCF_040937935.1 Hyperolius riggenbachi
CACTATATACCAAAAAGAACCATCCCCCCCCCTCACCCCCTAAAAACAGGAATTGATGGGATCCACAGGACCAACACAGCACATGACCAATGGGCTTCCTGCTAGATAGCACTATGACCCACAACACACACATCAGCCAGCCAGCACTCACACCAAAAGCTCCTGCTGGATCCAGCATATAAAGATGCGTAAAAAAAAGCCTAGAGTAGATCTCACCAATCCGCTGTAAGCGTCTAGAGGTTCTCAGTCAGGGGAGAGAGTCTCTCTGTTTTCGCTCCCCTGAGCATAGCAGAGATTATACCAATGTTATGACAATGGGGGAGAGAACAGGGAGGATAAAAAAGAAGTACTATCAGTGACTAAGCTAGGTACGCAGGGTAGATGACACGAAGCTGAGGTCACTGTTCAGAACCATCTTGGCCAAGAAACTATCATGTGTACAGGTGTCTGCAGACATCGCCTAAAGATCCTATACACCAGATCTTTAGTGCCACTGATGCCCTCCTCACCCTGCTGACTGGAAGCCACTCTATCATGCGCCATGTTGTCATTCCTCCCTCCCTCCTCATACCAACAGAAGTGTCACTAGCCCGTAGGCTACCAATGCAACCATTAACCCTCCTGGCGGTATAAAAAAATACGCCAGGAGGCAGCGCGGCAGTTTTTTTTAATTTTTTTTTTCTATATCATGTAGCGAGCCCAGGGCTCGCTACATGATAGCCGCTGCTCAGCGGCATCCCCCCGCCCTCTTCGATCGCCTTCGGCGATCTCCGATCAGGAAATCCCGTTCAAAGAACGGGATTTCCTGGAGGGCTTCCCCCGTCGCCATGGCGACGGGGCGGAATGACGTCACCGACGTCACTGACGTCGGGTCGTCATTGGGAGTCCCGGGCCACCCCTCGGCGCTGCCTGGCACTGATTGGCCAGTCAGCGCACGGGGTCTGGGGGGGGGGGGGCCGCGCGCCGCACCGTATAGCGGCGATCGGGCGCGCGGCGGCGGCGATCAGGGTGCTGGCGCAGCTAGCAAAGTGCTAGCTGCGTCCAGCAAAAAAAAAATTAAACAAATCGGCCCAGCAGGGCCTGAGCGGCACCCTCCGGCGGCTTACCCCGAACTACGTTCGGGGTTACCGCCAAGAAGGTTAAGCACTTAGCCACCTAACTGTCACTCAAGGGGCTTGATTCACTATGCGGTGCTAACATACTTAGTACGTCTAAAGTCTTTAGGTGCGCTAACCAGGGTGCCAAGTAGATTAGCACCGGTTTTCTCAATCAGATCGCGTGCTAAGTACCGCGCGCAAAGTTTTGAGCGCGGAAAGTCCTATGCTCGCGCTAAGTCCCATAGGCTTTAATGGGCACTTCGCGCGGAGCACCCTGCTCTCTGTGTAGTGCACGCGTAAAGTTTTATGCGCAGAAAGTTTTGCGCGCAAAAAGCTCATTTAGACGTGCTAAAGGGGTTTTCACAAGTGTGCTAACAGTTAGCACCGCTTTGTGAATCAAGCCCAAGGGATCAAGTCCTAATCCTGGAGGGCAATAGTAAAAGTAGCCTTTATGCTACATTGCCTATAGAAGTAATTTAGTAATTTTAAAAGCAGTAGTATATGCAATAAAAATAATAAAAATGCCTACATCTGCAGATTAAGGGATATTTACTTTCTCTTTTATTGCAAACTCCAAATATTCTCTTTAAAGCAAACCTGAACTGAAAATGAAAAGTCCTAATAAACATACACACATCATACTTACCTTCTGCGTAGTCTACTCATCAGTCTCTAGTCCTCTCCTTTTGTCCACTGTGATCGATGGAATTCTCTGTCCTACATTTTGAAAATGGCCGCTACCCCATAACAGTTTCCTAGTCAGCACACTGTAAAATTGTAATATCGCCCACTTGGGCCATAGGGAAACATGGACATTACCTTGCTCATCAATTTGTCCTTTCAGTCATAACTGACAGCAACTGATCTATAACTGACAGCAATTGATACTGTGTATTTCAGTTCTGACAAACTCTTGTCAGAACTGGAAGGAATTGTTGAGCTCTGAAAGAAAGAAGAAAATGGTGAGCTGAGCTCTGAGAGGAACTGACAGCGAAGTAAGTATGTATTATTCATGTGCAGGTACATCTTGTGTTTGTTTTAAATAATTTTACTTGGTTCGGGATCACTTTAAACACCTCCAAGCCAGCGCTAAAAGTCTCTCAGTGACAGCACAAGGGTCAGAGTGAAATGTAAGAACTGCTATCACTCTAAAGGTGATGCCAAGGAGGCATTCCATGCAGACATCCTCAGAACAGATATGAAGACATGACTGCAGGATGTTTCGTTTGTAAAGTTAATTTCACGCTTTGGCATGCTTAAGTGATCAAATCTGCCCATTCGTGTCAGTAGCAGATATCTCACTATAATTACTGTGATCACAATTCATACCATGTATATGCTGAACCTTGTGCAGGAAGATTAAGAATAGATCAATATGTGGAAGGCTTTCCCATAGGAAATCAGCTATGTAAAGACTCGCTCAGAGGGATTGCTGAACTGTACCGAAGCTGCAAGGTTCTACTGCCGAACTGTAGGCCTACAAATATATATATATATATATATATATATATACATACACACACACACACACACAATGGTATCACAATAACATCAGGCAGAAGCCAACTGTAAGGTAAACCTCAGCCTCAGTGCACACAACAATAGCTCAGTTAAAGGACAACCGAAGTGACATGTGACATGATGAGATAGACATGTGTAGGTACAGTGCCTAGCACACAAATAACTATGCTGTGTTCCTTTTTTTCTTTCTCTGCTTAAAAGAGTTAAAAATCAGGTATGCAAGTGACAGTTTCTGTCCGGGTCAGACTGGGTCAGACTATAGCATAACCCTCACTGATAAGAAATTACAGCAATAAAATACTTTCCTGTCCGTAAATGGCTTCTGAGAGCAGGAAAGAGATAAAAAGGATCAATAATTCATAGATTTGAGCTCTAACATACTTCAATTAAGTTGTCATTGAGCAGAGACAATGAAACAGTACAAACTTAAAAACTGGATTTAAATATAAAAATAAAACTGTAGGATATCTAAAAAAAAGTTATTTTTAGGAGAAGGAGGATAGATACAATTGTTTTTCTCATCAATTTATTTTCACCTTGGATGTCCTTTAATAGCATTACTGTACAGCGCTGAGCAGTGTTGCTTGCAAGTTTTTGCCAAACTTATTTTCGCAACCAAAATGCCATTTTTGATTTTGAGAAATTTTTACAAGCATTAGCTTGTATTTCCGAATTTAAAGTGAAAACGCAAAAATATTATTATTTTTACAGTGAAAAAGAAAAATCTGTATTTTTACTGTGAAAAGCCAGACAGTGCAGAAAAACGATAATTTTACCGCAACCATTTTTACAGCAAAAATGCGAAAAAACTATTTATACCGTGGAAATTCCCACAAAGTGTTAAAAACATGAACTATAATGAAACAAATTTTTGCTCGAAAATCGAATTGAACATTATTTTCACGAAAATTAATGTGGAAACAATATTGGCATTTTTGCTCATCACTGGTGCTGTGCATGGTCAGATGTGCTACAAATTACATATTGATCACGCACACACATACTACAGAGAAATGGTAAGTAAAAGCTAGTTTATGGCTATGATATGCAGACAAGTATCAATGCTGCTCAGTGTCTGGTCTAATATGTTACCATTGCAAATCTAGTGGAATATGCCACAAAGCATACTTTTAAAAAGTCGTATATGTCTCATTAGCACAGCATTGATCTAATTATCAAGACCACCATGCTATAAATGACTGGTAGCTGTAAAATGACTG
Source organism: Hyperolius riggenbachi (assembly GCF_040937935.1). NCBI lineage: Eukaryota > Metazoa > Chordata > Amphibia > Anura > Hyperoliidae > Hyperolius > Hyperolius riggenbachi. The sequence continues at coordinate 530,915,023 of NC_090647.1, forward strand.
TTTTTAACCTGTTTCCACAAACTGGTCATCTTTACGTATCTAGTTTGCGTCACAATCCAGCAAACAGGATGTACAGATTTGTCCTGCTGCTCATTCACGAAAGGGACATACTTAGCAGTGATTGTCACTCAAAGTGCCTGTGGATGAATGATCATGGCTTCAACCAGAAGAAAAAGAGGTGGGATAGTATGCAATAATCATACCTAGAGGCAGTTTGTTTTTAGGATATCTAGTAGGAGTGCAACTTAGGTCAAAGGGGAATGGCCTAAGGCAGAGCATGTGCTTGTGGAAAAATGTGAGTTTTGATGGAGCATTTCAAGATATGAAAGGTTGCAGAGCTAAAGATGTGTTGTAGAAGGGCATTCCAGAGGATCGGTGAAGCATGTGTGAAATCTTGTATAGGTGAAATCAAGGAGGTAATTCTAGAAGAAGACGAAAGAAGGTCATGTGCAGATCTGAGATTGCGGTTGGGTTGGTATCTGGAAACTAGTGAGGAAATGTACAGGGGAGAGATTGTGGAGAGCTTTGCAGGTTAGGGTTAAGAGTTTAAACTGAATCCTCTAGTAACTGGTAGCCATAAGCCAATGAAGAACCATTAGCCAATGAAGAGCTTGACAGAGAGGGGCAGCAGAGGAAGAGCGAGAAGAAAGATAAATGAGACAGGCAGCCAAGTTCAGTTCAGGTTGGACCGGTGCCAGTCTATTAGCATTAACATTTTAGTTGTGTGTCCTGATTGAGAAAAGTTCAGATGCAAGATATGTTTTTGAGTTGGAGATGATAGGCACTGGTTAAGGAGTGAATGTGAGGAATAAAATAGAGAGAGGAGTGAAATATTACCCCTGAGCACCATGCTTTGGAAACTGAAGTTATGGAGGTGTTATTAACATGTATTGCTATATCAGGCAGAGAGGACAGTGATGGCGGAAAACTGATTAGTTCTGTTTTACTTTAAGAAGCGAGAGGTCATGATTGAAAGAGAGTACAGCAGACAAACAGCAAGGAACATATGTGAAGATACTACACAACATTTCAAAATAAAATGTGCCTGGCTGGTTTAAATGTCAGTGTCCAGATTTTTACATTCCAGAAATGTTTTGTAGTGTTTAAAATAAAATAATCTTTTCCTAAATCAACGAAATGACTTTCAAAGCTACAGTAGTCTCTGCTTCTTAAACATGCTCATTGCTTTACAAGAAAAGGTTAGTGATGGCCCTGGCTAGGAGAACTCATGGAGAAGCATGTAATCAATTTGGTCAATTTTTACACACAGGCTGTGATGAGGGACCTGTGAAAAGATTTCTAGTGTTGCTGGCTAAAAGCTCTATAGGAATGTGGGGTTTACAGAAAAACAGTTTCTTTGATAGTTCTTTAAGTTATACCACATTAACCACATGCTTGTTTTTCTTGTTTTAGGTGAGTGATTCAGAGGCTACTGCAGCCAAAAACATGGTCCTCAAATCACAGGTTGAATGCATGCCGTAAAGCAGAAAACAACTTATACTACTGAACATTTTGTCAAATGTCAATTCACAAAGTCTGTTACCACATGGAAAACTAAAATTACTGACTTGTGAGGTAAATGACCAACTTGTGAGGTAAACACCTCGTTAAATGTTAATTCACAAAGGTTGTTACTGTAGGAAAACTAAAATTACTGACTTGTGAGGTAAATGACCAACTTGTGAGGTAAATGTATCAAAAATGTGGGCGTTCGGGACATTGACCACTTTACCCCCACTGGTGCGGATATCTCCGTCCCTTTTTCCATCCTTTCACCCCCAGGGAAGGAGATATCAGCACCTCCTGCGCTACCGCCGCTGTCCACGCTCCTGCTTGCTCGTGCGCGCGCTCCCGCCGCTCATGCACGCCGCCGCCCGCTCTCACGGAGATCAATGAATGGGAAAAACGTTCCCGTTCGTTGATCTAAGCCCCCGCAATGATCGGCTGCTTCTATGAGAAGCAGCGCAATCATTGTGATTTTCCCAGCCTCATTGTGCTTCCTGTAAGCATACTTCCGGACGCTTACAGGTCGCATGAACAAAAAATCACTGTGGCCATCTTGTGGCCAAATAGTAAAACTACACCCTAAAGCATTTTTCATATACACATACATTAGTTTTACACAAATAAACTCAATTAATAAAAAAAAAATTACAATAAAAAAAACATAAATAGTTACCTTAGGGACTGAACTTTTTAAATATTTATGTCAAGAGGGTATAACACTGTTACTTTATAAACTATGGCCTTGTAAATAGGGATGGATGCAAAACTGAAAAAAATACACCTTTATTTCCAAATAAAATATTGGCACCAAACATTGTGATAGGGACATAATTTAAATGGTTTTTATAACCGATACAAATGTGCAAATACATTTCATGGGTTTTAATTACAGAAGCATGCATTATTTAAAAATTATAATGGCCGAAAACTGAAAACTAATATTTTTTTCCCACATTTTTTCCTATTTTCCCATTAAAACACATTTAGAATAAAATAATTCTTGGCACAATGTCCCACCTAAAGAAAGCCTAAATGGTGGTGAAAAAACCACAAGATATAGTTCATTTCATTGCGATAAGTAATAATAAAGTTATAGACGAATGAATGGAAGGATCGCTGAAAGGTAAAAATTGCTCTGGTGTTTCAGGGGTAAAACCCCTCAGTTGTGAAGTGGTTAAATGCTCCAATTGAAGTGAATGGGAGTGTTTGTACTGGACTTTGACCGGTGTTTGCGCAAATGCGGCGTTCCGATCCCGACTTTCCCTGGCGTTCGTGGCAACCCTGGATGCTACATGTAGCATTCTGGGGTGGTTAACCGCCGTGCCTAAGCTCCCCCATGGGGAAGAAAAACACCGACCGCAACTGAATGCCATAAAAAGCCGATGGAAGCCTGCAACGCCGCCGCAATACAACGCCCCTGAAAGCCGGGCACATGCCCGTGTGAACCAGCCCTAAGATGTTTGGTGTTTTACCTCTGGGTTGGAGCTTACAGAAAGGTGTTAAGAAATATAATAAAGGGAAAACAAAGGGTAAATAAAATAAATAAAAAAGTTAATTAAACTTTTCAGGACAGTATAAAAAAATGCTATTTGTATTAGGGATGGTTGGAACTACCAATTTCTTGACTTTATTTAATTTCTTGAATTTCTTGACATGTTTCTTGTAGAAAATGGTCTGATTTGATGTCTAGTGATGGGGAACAAAGTCATTTGCAGTGCATTTTACATTTTATTTGTTTTGTTTTTAAATCATAGTGGTCCTTTAAAAAATTGCTGGCAAGACAGAAATGTATCCATTTTTACTCCTGTGGAGATCATACATTAAGAGAGACATTGACAGAGAGGCAGCCTCAAAGTATTATTTATTATGAAGTCAAGCGAGTAAACATGCTTTATTCTTGAAGGACAGTAACTGTAAAATGATGATAAATTGCAGCACAGAATATCTTCATTTTACCACCTGCACAGGTGAATGTGCCTGCCAAACTACTTATGTGTATTTCAAAACCGATCTCATGTTGTTAGCAGCAAATGTAGAGGCATCATGAGGGTTTAACGTGCTCATATAGTATAGCAAAAAAGCAAGCCAAAAAATGATAAAAATGTAGTTGTTATGAATTGCATGGAGAATGTGCGCTGCACATGGAGCAATGCACAAACCCGCAACAAGGCAGAAATGTCACTGATTAGGAAAGAACTGAAAAAACAGGAGTAAAGAATAATGGAGATTTATTAGTAATGAAACAAAGTAATATGCAGTGCATTAACCTCATGCACAGCAACAATGAACAATATCAAGCAGCCAAATGTATTCAATAGGCATACATGCACAACTACAATGATCAGGTATGAGCAGACAATGGGCTCGATTCACAAAGCGGTGCTAACCCAGTAAAAGACTTTAGGCGTGATAACCATTGCACCACGCTGGTGAAAAGCCAGTTTAGGCATGATAAGTTTAGGTGTGATAAGTTTAGGTGTGAAAAGTTTAGATAAGTTTAGATCGCGCGCAAAGTCCCGTGCGCAAAGCAATGCCATTAAACTCTATGCAAAGTGCACCAGACTTTGCTAGCGCAAAACTTTTGATCAGCTGTGCACTGCGGTGCTAACCCAGTTGGTGCTTAAACTTATCACGCCTAAACTTATCACGCCTAAAGTTATCATGCCTAAACTTATATGCCTAAACTGAGTTTAGGGGTGATAAAGGGCTTTTCACCACCGTGCTAACTGTTAGCACCGCTTTGTGAATCAATCCTAATGTCTTGCAGACAAATGTATTCAATAGCATACATGTAATTCAGGGTATATACAAGGGCCTCCCTGCATACGGTGATTTATGCAGAGCAAACCCAGTGTATATAATGTGTGCACATTGACCCTGGAATCTGATAAATATATACACAAGAGATATATATACACATGAAATGCAGGACACAAAAGAGCAAGCAAGCGGAAGGTCAACAAGCATAAGTCATAACCAGGAGATCAAACAATACCAGTAATCGCTTAGGCAAAGAATCGTCAATAATACAAGCACAAGGTCATACACGGGAGGGCTACAGAGCATAGGGATACAGGATAACAAGGAACTCGGAACAGGATGGCTAGAACAAGGAACAATGAGCTAGCAACAGGTGAATGTTCAGGTGTGTCTTAAATACCACGCTGGGAGATCATGTGACAGTCCAGACCTCCTCCTAGCAACAGTCTGGGGAGAGATAGCATTCCTGGAGAAGTGAGCCCTCTGCTGGTGGCAGAGAGAAGTTCATGCTGCCAAATCTCTGAGAACGATGATATCTCCTGGTGAAACAAAGGTAGTTCATTCATGACATCACCAGCAGATGCAGATTGTGACAGTATTCTTTGAGAGCGATGAGGTATATCAGTGACAAGTATTCTTTTAATGTTAAAGTGTACCTGAGATTTGACTTAAAAGTAGAAATGTCGCCAACCTAGAATTTTCCATTCGCAAACAGCGAACACGAACTTCCGCAAATGTTCGCGAACATGCGAACCTGGCGAACTGCCATAGACTTCAATGGACTGGTGAATTTTAAAACCTACAAAGACTGTTTCTGACCCCAAAAGATATGGAAAAGTTGTTTCATGGGGTCTAACACCTGGACCATGGCATGCTGGAGGGGGATCCATGCCAAAAGTCCCACCAAAAATTATAGAGTTGATTATGCACAGCTCTGGGTGTCAGTGGGCTGTGGAGTGTCACACACAGAGAAATGCAATAGTACTATCAGAATACAGTGAAATATTAATGCACTGGAATGGTACTGTACTGCAAATTAATGAGGCAACAGCAGTAGTGTGCACACATTTCTGGGTGTCAGTGGGCTGTGGAGAGTCACACACAAAACCCACAGGAGACCGATGTGCTAGCCCTCAAAAGGGCTGTTTAGGGTGCTTTCACAGCAAGTGAAGAACAAGAACACAGGCCTATCTAATGCTTTCCCTACCTATGTGCAGCAAGTCTGACCCTGCTCTCACTAATAGTCAGCAGCCAGCAGAGAATGAATCCAATAGGGCCACCGCAACTGCTTTTTAATAGGTGGGTGGGGGTCAAAGAGGGGGTGCTAGCTAATTAAGTGCCATGTGTCTGCTGACTGTGAGGTAAGAGGTCAACGTTTGGCTCCTTGATGATGTATAGAGGGCGGGTCCATATGTTGGCAACGTCATATGTTCGATGTTCGCCGAGAACGCGAACAGCGGAAATTTGCTGGGAAATGTCTCTACTTAAAAGGAACCCATGGTGATCATGGGAGGTATAGAAAAGAGCTTTTGCCAGCGATTTCCTGGGCATTTTTTTTTCCTGTCAATTTAAATGTGAATTGTTTCCAGGATGTTCCGGTCCTTTTCCCTTTAAAAATAAAGCCTAGGACACTTAGAAATTGCAAAACACCTAAAAAAAGCACTTACAAAAATGCTTACCAAAAACGCCCAACACACAGAAATCGCAGGGAATCACAAAAAATGCGTCAAACAATGCCCAACGCAGACTCTAACACGATCGGAACGCAATGTGTACAAGGCCAAAAGGCCTGATTCACACTACAATAGCTTTTTAAGCGCTAGAGATTTTAAAAGCTCTTGCTAATGCAATACTATGGGGGATTTTTACAAAATCACATTGCTCCAGTGAGACACACGCATAGGATAACATTAGCAAGAACTTTTAAAAAAATCACAAAGTGCTCAGAAAAGCTCTTGTAGTGTGAACAAACCCAAAAACTGATGAGCGTGAACCTAGCCTTAGCTGAAATTAGTAACGCTTAGTGATGCTTAGTAACTGTATTTTACTGTTTCCCATGAAGCCAGTGGGAGGCCAGAAAGGTGTGTGTGTGTGTGGGGGAGGGGGGGGGGGAGGGGGTTAGGGGAGAGTGAAGCTTGATGTCATTCTGTTTATCTCTGAGGAAAGGAAAGAAAAAAACGGTTATCAGCACAACTGGCAAATATATTCTTGGTTGAGTGCTTTTGTTCATCGCTATGCTGTTTGAACACTGCTTTTAGCCACCCACCATATCTTGCTTATGGGCACATCAACCCCAGAGAGGGAATTTAGATACCTCCTCCTGTATCTGTGTCTGCGCGTGACTCATTTTATTTCTGTGGCGCGAGGTGACAATGTGACAATGTGACTGCACACTGGAAGCTATGCCGCGTGGAGGCTAACGCCGCTATGTCTACGGAGCCTTTAGAAATGCTCTGTTACAGTTAATAACCCTTCAGCGGAGAGCTTCATAACTCATTGCTGCTATGAAACATGCTTCACAGATCTCTTTTCGGCATTTTGAAGTTAGTAAATCTATGTCATCAAAGCTGCATTCTCCCCTACAAGGTGATCCCTCTCCGCCGCGTCCTTGAGGCGGGTTTGATGTACAACGCCGGACACCTACTCTCTTATTTCCTCCCGTTCAGCATTTTTGCAACCGCCGCTCATAATGCATTTTTATTAGGATATCTTTAGTCAAATAGCAGGTGGATCAATCAAGTGGAGAATCCCTATGTCAGTTTTTTTTTTTTTACCGCTACTGAATCACCGTTGCTCTTCACAGTATGAGTTCCATGCCTGCTACTAATTCACTGTGTGCTATGTATTAAAGGGGCGGTATGGCGGAAAATTGTAAGATTTAAAATATGTGCAAACATAAACAGATAAGTATAAGCATACTTAACCATACATAGAAGTAAGACACATTTAAGATAAATATCTTTTTTCCAGAGTAAAATGAGCCATAAATTACTGTTCTCCTATGTAGCTGTCACAATAGGTAGTAGAAGTCTGACAGAAGTGACAGGTTTTGGACTAGTCCATCTCTTCATAGGGAATTCTCAGCAAGGTTTTTATTCTATTATAAAGATATTCCCTAAAAAGGATTTAAATAATGATGCTGGCCAGCTTCCCTGCTCGCTACACAGTTTTTTGGCAGTTGGACAGAGCAACTGCCATTCACTAAGTGCTTTTGAAAATAAATTCCTGAGAATCCCCTATGAAGAGATGGACTAGTCCAAAACCTGTCGCTTCTGTCAGATTTCTACTACCTACTGTAAGTGACAGCAACGTAGGAGAAAAGTAATTTATGGCTCATTTTACTCTGAAAAAATGTACTTCTTATTTGTATATGTTTGCACATATTTTAAATTTTACAATTTTTCGCCATAGTGCCCCTTTAAAGAGGAACTGTAACCAAGAATTGAACTTCATCCCAATTAGTAGCTAATACACCCTTTAGGATGAGAAATCTTTACCTTTTGTTGAAGAGATTATCAGGAGGGTCTGTATTACTGATATTGTGGTGAAACCCCTCCCACAGTGTGATGTCAGGACCTAGGTCCTGACAATTTCCTGTCTTTGAGCCTTGTTGCATTGTGGGAAATAACTGCTGTTTCCAGCTGCCAAACAATTAGTATCTCCCTCTGTGCATATGTATACAAAAAAAAAAAACCTTTTAAGCCAGGAGTGCTCAAACTGGGTGCCACGGCACCTTGGTGCATCTTCGAACACCTCCCAGGGGTGCCTCAGCCTTCATACCCATCCCTTGTGCATTGCCATCAGATAATGCAACTGGACATTGATATAAAATGGGTGGCTAAGTGACTACTTGGAGAGGAGAATCTGCCTAATGGGGCTCATTTACTGCTTGAAGGGGGGATGTGGCCTAATAAGTATCTTAGCAATAGCATCACTAGCTACTTGAAAGGTGGGAAATGCTGCTTAATGAGCTTCACTAGCTTCTTTAAATGGCGGGGTTACCTAACTGGGGGGAGGGGGTGGCGCTGACTACTTGGAGGAGGGATGACGCCTCATAAAAGTCATAACAGCAGTAAGCAGTTGTTTTTGCCCAGGGGTGCCTTGGAAAAATGTGAAAGCCATCAAAGTACCCTCACCCCAAAAGGTTTGAGAACCACTGTTTTAGTATATTGCAGTTATGGGAATAGTGGTATGATTGATCAAATCTCCACAGGGATGTTTTAAAGAGGCACTCTAGTGAGGTATAAAAGAATGCAGTAAATTATTCAGGTTACACACTTTTATAGTAATTATTCTGGTTGCGACATCAGAAACACTTCCTACAGAAACACTTGTTATACTTTCACTACAGTTCTAGTTTGATGGTAGATCTGTGACATTTCCCTGTCTACAATAAAAGTTCCACCATCGGGATACGAGTGCCAGTCTCACCACAGAAGCAGAAAGCACGAGGCACCTTTACCTGTGGAGTAACCTACCAGGTATAACTAATCAGGTGCACTAAATGCCCCCACAGAACCTCATGTGGGGGAAAAGGGGCAAACTCTGTATTGGTGAATGACCCTGTACAGGTTCTTTGTTAACGACACTCATACTGGTCTGGTCTCCTAGTACCTGCACATTTTTCTTCCTATGGATACAACTTAGCTAACGTTTGGGTCACTTTAATAAAGAGGGACTTCAAATCACAGAGGGAAAGAGTGATGTGGGAAATGTAACCATACAGTGGTTCACAACTATAGATCAAAAATTAAACAGAGATCACAATGCTCTATGCATACATGATTTTTGATTGAGTTTAAATGATACTCATCTATTTCAGTCTGAGATAATATTATATCCAGTGTTGGTGTTTGGACATTCTACTTGCACTCTTACATGTCTTGTAGTTAGGGTAAGTTTAAAGGCATCATCAGGCAAAAAAAAAAATGAGTTTCACTTACCTGGAGCTTCTACCAGCCCCATGCAGCCATCCTGTGCCCTCGTAGTCATTCACTGCTGCTCCAATTCCCCGGCGCAAGCTAGTTTAGTTTTTGGCGACCTCAGGGTCGGCGGGCGGCATTGCATACATTTTTGCGCATTCCCATTGGTGCAGGAACATTAACGCATGGTGGTGCAACGTTAAAAAAAAAAACTTGCGGGATTACACTCACTTTAACCTCCCTGGGGGTAAGCCCGGGCTATGCCGCGCAGCAGGATTTCTCAGGCTCTGCTGGGCTGAATTGCACACTTTTTTTTTTGCAACACGCAGCTAGCACTTTGCTAGCTGCATGTGCACTCTGATCGCCGCCGCTCCCCATCGATTAGCCGCCGCCACTCGCCGCGCCGCCCCCCCGACCCCGTGCACTGCCTGTCCAATCAGTGCCAGGCAGCGCTGAGGGGTTGATCGGGACTCCCAATGACGTCACGACGTCGATGACGTCATGCTGCCCGTCGTCATGGCGACGGGGGAAGCCCTCCAGGAAATCCCGTTCTTTGAACGGGATTTCCTGATCGGAGATCGCCGAAGGCGATCGAAGAGGGCGGGGGGATGCCACTGCACAGCGGCTATCATGTAGCGAGCCCTGGCTCGCTACATGATTTTAAAAAAAAAAATGCTCTGCTGCCCCCTGGCGGTTTTTAATAGACCGCCAGGGGGGTTAAAGGTAACCTTAAGCCAAAAATAAAAAAAAATGAGTTTTACTCACCTGGGGCTTCCAACAGCTGTCCGGTGGCCTCGCAGCCTCGCTCCGATCCTCCTGTCCCCGCCGGCGACCACTTCCAGTTTCGCCGTCAGGACCCGACAGGCTGGTACGCGAGTGATTCTTCGCGCTCCCAGCCACAATAGCTCCCTCTATGCTGCTACAGCAGCATAGAGGGAGCTATTGTGGCTGGGAACGTGAAGAATCACTCGAGTTTCCAGCCTGTCGGGTCCTGACGGCGAAACCGGAAGTGGTCGCCGGCGGGGACAGGAGGATCGGAGCAAGGCTGCGAGGGCACCGGACAGCTGCAGGGGGCTATTGGAAACAAATCTATGTGCCTTCTTTGGATGTTCAATTCTATATAAATTGTGCTCTCTAACAGTTGTCAGTAGAGTCTGAAAAATGAATTAGTACTAAATCTACTTAACTTCTTGCCGACCGCGTCACGCCAGTAGGCGTGGCCGCGGCGGCAGCCCCAGGACCGCCTAACGCCAATTGGCGTAAAGTCCTGGGGCTCTGTTTTGCAGGAGATCGCGCGCAGGCTGCGCGCGCATCTCCTGCTTGGGGGGCGGAGCTCCGCCCCGCCTTCAGTCTCCGAGCGGCTATTGCCGCTCGGGAGACCGGTAGACGGCGTGATCGCCGTCTATTTACTTTGTGCAGCGCTGCGATCAGCAGCAGCGCTGCACTGGGGACAGCCGTGTGACACGGCTGTCCCCATGGGGGACAAGAGAGCGATCGGCTCTCATAGGCAGAAGCCTATGACAGCCGATCGCCATATTTGGCCGGCTGTGGGGAGGGAGGGAGGGGGGGAGGGAGGGAGTTAAAGAAACAGGTTTTTTTTTTTTAAAAAAAACAAACAATAATATTTATTAAAAAATAAATAAACATGGGGGGAGCGATCAGACCCCACCAACAGAGAGCTCTGTTGGTGGGGAGAAAAGGGGGGGGGAATCACTTGTGTGCTGAGTTATGCGGCCCTGCAGCTTGGCCTTAAAGCTGCAGTGGCCATTTTAGCTAAAAAATGCCTGGTCACTAGGGGGGTTTAGCCCTGCAGTCCTCAAGAGGTTAAGGCTTAGTCTTTGAGTTTTTAAAAGTTAAATTCAAAACTTTTGAAATAACTTTCTGCGAGGGAGAAGTATGTAGTGAGATTTTGCCCATTTAGAAGCACAGCGTGACACTGGTGCACGGAGGCTGTGGGACTCCGATGTCATGCTGTGCAAAATCTGGCAATAACTTTATTTTTAAACTTCAAGACACAGTGAAAGTAGGTTTTTACAAAGTATTGGGACTATAAAGCCAGCAAGAAGAGTGCTGCCTTAAAACTTGCAGAAATGGGTGGCATGTGCAGCTCTATATGGGTCTTAAAGTGATTGGGAACCGCATTTAAAAAAATGAGATAGATACTTACCCAAGGAGAGGGAAGGCTCTGGGTCCTATAGAGCCTTCCGGCTCCTTTCCTGGTCCCCTCGTTCATGTGCTGGCTCGCCCGGTAGCAGTATTTGACTAATTTAGTCAAATACTACTTTACCCGGCCGAAGGAGGCTTCTGAAGTCTTCAGGGAGCCCGAGTGCTCCTGAAGAAGGGCGGCCCTGTACTGCACCTGCGCAAGCACGCTCTCTTGCACGCTCACACCTGTGCAGGATGGAGCCGCACGTCTTCGGGAGGACACGGTTCCTGAAGACTTCCAAATACCCTTTAGGTGGGGGATTGAAGCCAGCACAGGATAGAGAACACCGAGAGAGGAGACGGAAGGCTCTATACAACCCAGAGCCTTCCCTCTCCTTAGGTATTTGCTTCATTTTTTTTAAATGCGGTTCCCATTCACTTTAAAGGACTGTTGTAAATGTTATCTTACTAAGACACTATGGGGTTAATTCACTAACAAAAATGGCGCGAGTAACCTCCTGATACTCGCGCTATTTCACCAGCGTGCCTTAATTTTAAGACCCTGCAGGCTATGTGCGCTAGTGGCAGCGTAGCGTGCGTAATTAACCTCGGTGACAGGAGTGCACACTCAGCGCACGCTATGCTGCGGTAGTGCAGCATAGCGAGCGCTGGTAAATTACGCCCACTCCTTGCCAATAACGGGTGCTCCACTCATCCCCACCCTGAGCCTCTTTGGGTCCAGTGGCTTTAAAGGACACCCGAGGCAAAAATTAACTAATGAAATAAACGATTGTATCTATCTTCCTTCTCCTAAAAATGACTTTTTAAGATATTCCACAGTTTTATTTCATGTTTAAGTCTACTTTTTAAGTTTTATCTGTTTTATTGTTTTTGCTCAATGACGCATTCATTAAAGTATGACAGAGCTAAAATCTATGAACTATCGACCCCTTCTCTTTCTTTCCTGCTCTCAGAAGCCATTTTCTGCTAGGAAAGTGTTTTATGGTTGGAATTTCTTATCAGTGAGGGTCACACTGTAGTCACTTCCTGTCTGAGTCAGGACTGAGTCAGCCACTTACATACCTGATATTTAACATTTCTTTCTCTTTGAAGCACCATCCAGGGTGCCCCAATAGTCCACACCAATTAGAATCATCCAGACCAACAGCAGAAAGTATTTTAAAAAAATAAATGACAACTTCATTTGTAATCTCACTAATAATATAAATGTGAAAATTTGCATGTTTGTTACTCGATCATGCAACAATGGCTAAACAGATTTCAATTAAATTTGGCACACAAATAGTACATTACCTGGAATAACATGTAGGATACTTTTTATCCCCATAACTAAAAAAGTGACCGGAGACAAATACAAATTTCACTGGGAAAATATATACTGCAGCCATTCTTACACTGTTAATTGTAGGGCTCTCAAACTTTGCAGTTCATAGGATATATATATATATATATATATATATATATATATATATATATATATATATATATATATATATAAAATTAATAGCCAGAGAAGTAGGTGGAGCCTACAAAAGCCAATCAAAGTTCACCTATTGATTTTCAAGAGGAATATTTAATTGCTGCCATTCTTGCACTCTTAATGGCACAAGCCTCAAACCTGGTACAGTTGGTCACTGGGTGACTGGGGTTCAAATTCAGAAAAGGGGGTGGATCCACAAACAGCCAATCAGATTTTTTTTCATTTTAATGCAAATTATTGATTCCAAAGACTGCAAACCTCACAAAGTAGGTAATTGAGTAATTGTGTGTTAGGGTTAGAAAAAGTGGGCAGAACCAACACCAGCCAAATACATACCCGGGCAACGCCGGACCATCAACTAGTATATCAAATTTGCTCTGTCAGCCCCACCACCTCATTGGTCCCCAGACCAGTTATGCCACCACACTTGTTCTCTGGGTCACCCCATCTAATTGTGCCCCCGCCCCGCAATCAGTGCAGAGCATGTATACAGGATGCCCCACTTCAAAGAAAAAAATGAGTGCACACCTAAGTGCATGCCTGTTACTCCATCACTGTAACTTCAAACGGTGCAACATCCAGTGATGTATAGATCCATACTGTAACCTCCATGCAAGAAAAAAGATCCAGGAGCAACTCGTTTGGAAAAATCCATATAAAACTTCTCAAACTTTATCAAACTAGATCAATTGCATAAAAAATTATGAATGATAGGCAGCATAAAAACAGCTATACTTATCACAGTTCAGGTGCACAATTTCAGCAGCAGGTACAGAAGGTGAGGAGAGATGCGGACAACAGCAGATAGACAGCCGTTTCGCCCCACAATAAGGGCTTCATCAAGATCAATGATACCCCTTCACAGTTACACCTTTATTTCCCAAGCTCCTCCCCTGTATAGACAATTAGCCAATCAGCTTACAGGCTTAAGGGTAGTCTCACCTGTCTTCAATCGAAGCTTTGCACCGTTGCTAACACTTCCAAGTCATTTCCTCACATCATATCCGTCAGCCGCATTCATTGCGGCCATTGATATGCATCAGCACCCCTAGTTCCGCGTTCCACCAGCTGCGGTCGCGTGTAACACGTCACGCGGACTTTCGTGCGCCTACTTCGATCCTTAGAGGCCATCTTGTGGCCAACTTGCTAACTACTTTAAAAATAACATATACTCCTGTATACAGGATGCACTGGGTGTAGAGCTACAGTTTTTCCTTCCATTTGGTCTCCCATCTTCTTTAAGCCAGCAACTGAAGGAGGCTTGGGGATTCAATGGAAACTGCACAGGTTGCCGTACCTTTCGTGAGGATAACACAGCAGAGATAACACCTTCAAACAAGGAAATTACAGTGGTACTTTCTACATTGCTTTCTTTACAGGTTCCCTTGAATACTGTTAAAGGAAACCTAAAGTGAAACTAAAGGTTACTAGTTTAACATACCTGGGGCTTCTTCCAGCCTCCTGCAATCCTCCTGGTCACTCGCAGTCATTTCCCTCTGCTCCATTAAGCAGCTTTCCCCTCCATAAGCTGCATGTGTGGCCCCCAGCTGCACACCTCTCTTCAGTTGCACTCCCATGACGGGACCATTCTGCGCTTGCGCAGTTCATAAAAATGGCAACTGTGCATGTGCAGAACGCTTCCAGCTACAGAATACGTTCGAGACGGCATGTAGACAGGGCTGCGTGTGCGCAGTAGCCCGTAACTGGCTTAGTTGGACAGCTTTCAGATAGGCACAGCTGCTGAACAGCAGAGCAGAAAGACTGTAAGGAACCTACAGGGGGCTAGAAGACGCCCCAGGGAAGTTAAACTGCCCACCTTGTTTTTACTTAAAGGAACTTTGTCACGAAAATCGTAAAATGTAAAATACTTGTAAACACATAAAAATAAGAGGTCCATTTCTTCCTGAGTAAAATGAGCCATACATTACTTTTCTCCTATGTTGCTGTCACTTAGAGTAAGTAGTAGAAATCTGACATTGTCCAACTGCCAAAAACAGTGTGCATTGAGCAGGGAGGCTGGCCAGCATCTTTGTATAAATCTTTTTCAGGGAATGTCTTTATAAAGAATAAAGGCCATGCTGAGAATCCCCCATGAAGAGATGGACTAACCCTAAACCTGTCGAGAAATGTCAGAATTCTACTACTTACACTAAGTGACAGCAACATAGGAGAAAAGTAATTTTTTGCTCCTTTTACTCTGGAAGAAACATACTTCTTATATGTTTGTGTTTACATTTTTAAATTGTAAGATTTTTCGCAATAGTGGTCCTTTAATGCATTTGGTGGCACCAATTTTCACCCAATTCGATTATAATCAAATCGGATGGTCGATCGGACCCCAAATAGATGTATGGCCACCTTAAGAGATGCAGCTTGCGTTTAATGATTGCTGAAGGGTAGTAGGAAGGTTAAGCAGGGCAGAAGTTTCTTAATTAGCTTTTAAATAAGCATCCAGTAGACCATAAACATCATCAACATAAACATGATCTGCTATTTTATGCTTTTCACATGTTGTCATTTGCCACAATGATTACCCAGGACAGCAGAAAAAAATATATATAAATAATTAAAAAAAACTCATTAAATATTGAAAAAAATGGCCCATGTCTCCAAGCTGCTGCATTAGTGCACTAACTGAAGTGTTACCATTTAAATGAAATGTATATAAAGTGTGTTCCGTGTTGCTTCTGGCTTCTACTGACTTATACTGACTGGTAATAAAAGATAGGAGACAGTAATTAGCTGTGATTGGAAATTCAAAGCTTACTAATGATGCAGGTGTTAACTCCAGGAATAGGGCGCTATAGCAACTCTTACTGATAAGTCTTCATTTGGGTGAAAGGTTCCCATTTAGTAAAGAAAGAAATGAGATTGGAAGGGAGGGAAGTTAAGCAGGTAAACTGCAAACTTTTGACACCCGCGTGTACTGTCAGTATAAACTGTCATTCTGCAGAAGGTGACATACACAATATAACACATAAAGACAGTCCGAAAATTGAAAGTGGTTGATTACTGAAAGAGGAACTGTAACCAAGGATTGAACTTTATCCTAGTCAGTAGCTGATGCGTCCTTTCTCATGAGAATTCTTTACCTTTTCTCAAATAGGTCATCAAGGGGGTCTGTATGGCCGATATTGTGGTGAACCCCCTCCCACAGTGTGATGTCATGGCCATAGTTCTGATAGTTTCCTGTCTGTGAACCTTGTTACATTGTGTGAAATCACAGCTGTTTCCAATTATTAAGCAACCAGTATCTCCCTCTGTGCATAGCATATGTATATCTATGAAGGAAAAAAAAACCTTCTAGCCTATAGCATTTGTAGGGGGTGTGGTTTTAGATAATGGCAGATGGTGCTGCCTGTTTTTTTCATGTCTGCCAGTAGTAAAGATGATGACGTGCAGGCTGACTGTGGATCAAACAATATGAACAAATTACATGGCGAATATCAATCATTTCTAGATCTCTCTTCTATTTTTTTAACTTCTCACTTTGCAATGTATTGATTCATTTTTCCCCCCTTTTCGCTAAAGTTCCTCTTTAAACAACACTTGTAAGGAATTATATGGTGTAACAAACTTATCTGGTATGGTCTCTGGAGGCTGTTCTGATAGTGTGGAGCAGCTGGAGGAGGCTTCCTCTTCCTCTTTGGCCAGTCGCATCCCTGGCTCCCCTGTAGGCGTGAATCTGCATGTTCGCATCCCCGACTCTCCTGTAGATGTGGGTCAGCGTGTTGTTCCTGGCAGTCTCTCTAGAAGGACGTGCACAGCTCAAAGCTGCCTTTATAGGTTAAGGAGGCATGTCTGAGGTGTGCCAGCTGATTCCTGTGGTCAGCTGACACTTGCTGCAGGGATGTTGCTGATTGGTCTGATTTTCATAAGGGCTTGGTCTGTGCTCTATTCCTGCTATATAAGCCCTGGGCATTCAGTTACTCGCTGTCCGTTATAGCTTTCAGTTCTTTGAGCACTGGACCTTGCTATACTATTGAGTCTAGTTAGTTATCCGCAGAGCTATGCATATATGCAGACACTGCCGATATACGTACTCTAGTTAGTTCAGTATTGTATATTGTAATTATTCTGTGTATGACCCGGCGTGCCCTCCCCTTTGATTAAAGCCTCATCCCTCTGTACTATAGTCATCTGATATTCTATATTGACCTCGGCTAGCCTAATGCCCCTGTCTCTGTCTCATCCCTGTTTGTACCTCTACCATCTGATTACCAGTGTATGAACTTAGCGTGTTAACTGACCTAGCTCTGTCTTTATCCTTTTGTACCGCATATTTCTGGCCTCTCGTGTATGACCTCAGGTGACGATCTGACTTCGAGTTATAGTATACTCAGTGTACACTTCATAGCCTGTATCACAGCCAGAGTTACATATGGTTTCTCGTTCGTTGTAAAAGGTACCCGAGCACCATGATTTTTTATTTATTTAAATGAACCGCACCATAAGGGCGGTTGATAATGGAGTGTTGCATGGGGGGGGGCTTGTTGAACCTCACTACTTACCTACCAGTTTCTGGTCCTCTGTCCCGCGCCCCATATGGGAAGCATCGTCTTCTCCACGGATCGACCGTCGCTCCTGGCAGTATCTCCCATGTGCATGCCCCGCAATTCATGCAGGATGGTTTAGTCCATGGATGCAGGGGCGTAACAATAGACCCTGCAAGGGATGCAGCCGCAGGGGGGCCCAGAAGCCACAGGGGGCCCTGTACTGAGAGACTGACAACTAAGGGGAAGGAAAGAAAAATCGTTCTGCGATCTGCACAATTGTTCAAATGACTGCACCTGCTTAGCCACTGATAAGAATTCATACAAAGATTTGTAGACAGTCCCTATTCAGTGTTCAGCAGGGTCTTGTGTACCTATGTGTATCTGTTCTGCCCCCAGTACCGGGGGTGGGGGTATTGGAGGGAGGGGCCCCGTTCAAAGTCTTGCAGGGGGGCCCAGTGATTTCTAGTTACACCCCTGCATGGATGCAAGAACTACTCTGTCCCTGGACAAACTACATCCCTTGGAATGCAGAATGCATTGCATTGCACCCCCAATGACCCACTCCATTACAAACCTCCCTTCAAGTGAAGGAGCCAACTTAAAGGTGGTCACACACAAGACAGAGAAAAGGTTTGAATTTCCTGTTTTTTTTTCCAGTTTTTATCGATGGGAGAAAACTGATACATTTTTCAGGTGTAGAATACATTGTAAATTTCTTGATAAAATAAAGTAATTTTTTCAGACTTTCCATTCATTTGTTTTATACAATTGGGGAACAACTTGTGTGATAAATTGGTTAAATGTATCGACGAGTATAATCAATACATATACAAAAAAAGTGTAAAATGCATACATATAAGATGTATATGTTTTTTCCAGAGTAAAATGATATATACATTTTCTTTCTCTGATGTTGCTGTCACTTACAGTAGGTCACTTACAGTATGGCCTCAATTCACTAAACTTATCTCCTGTCTTTAATAACTCTTCTAGAGTTGTTACCATGGTGATAAGGCATGTAGTATTCAGGAAACATTTTACCTCAGGCAAGCCTAAAGTTAACTCTTCTGGCCCATATGCAATTCACGTTTTCTCCATAGTTTTCTCCTAGGTGATATTTTTAAACTTTTTAAACTAGGTGATTTTTAAGCCACCAGAAAGCAAGAAAATACTCAAAATAAATTTGATAGTACTTATTCACCTACTTTATGGTACTTTTTTAGTTGAAAAGTGCTGGAAAGTTATTTAAAATTGAAGATGAAAAATGATGATCTAGGAGAAAACTCAGGTGAAAAAGAGAATTGCATATGGCCCTCTGTCTTTAAATTAACTCTCCAATCCTTAAAATAACTCCAGAGTTAAAGACAGGGGCCCATATGCAATTCACTTTTTCTCCTGAGTTTTCTCCTAGGAGAACATTTTTCATCTTCGATTTATAATAACTGTAGCACTTTGCAATAGAGAAAGTATCAAAAAGTAGGTGAAAAAGTACTTTCAACATTATTTTGAGTATTTGTTTTCTGGCTGGTGGTTTAAAAGGCATTTTATTAACAAGTTTCAAAATTTCACCTAGGAGAAAACTCAGGTGAAAAAGTGAATTGCATACGGGCCCGGCTGTTAATTAGCTGCATGTGAAAATAACTACAGAGGAGGTAAATTAACTACTGGAGAGGTAACTTAAGGAATGAAGAGGTAAGATAACTCTCTCACGTGTGGAGGTAAGTTTTCTCTTGCCTTATTATCTCCAGCATGATTTTAGTGAATTGAGGCCTATGTCTCCTTCAATCGCAGATTCTTTCAGCTGTTGCATAGGCATGTTCATAGCTTCACATATGCTGTCTATTCATCTTAGCCTCAGTCATCGGCTTCTTCTTTTACCCTCTATTTTTCCAAGCATCACGGATTTCTCCAAAGATTCTGGTCTTTTTAATATGTGACCAAGTTATTTGAGTTTAATAGAATTATCAACCCTTCTAGTGAACACTAGTGGTGCTCATCCAATATTCGGGTATCCAAACTACCCAGATAATCCAAACTTTTTTCCACTATCCGAACTTTGAATCGGAATTCGGATATCTTTGTAAATCCGAATAGCACTATCCGTGCAAACTCGGATTTCCATTTGAAATCCGAAATCCGGGCAGATAGCTAGTTAAGATATCCGAGTAGAAGCCTTTAATGGCAAAATCCCTTTCGGAGGCATATAGAGAGAGAGAGAGAGAGAGAGAGAGAGAGAGAGAGAGAGAGAGAGAGATTTTTAACCTTCAAAAACGTTTTGGAAGCATTTTAAAGGGCACTTCCGGTTTCCTATCCGGATATCCGAATCCGACCGGATATCCCGGATATTGGGTTCGGATATCCGATTCTACTTGGATAAGCAAAAGATCGGATTCGGATATCCAATTTGGATCCGGATATCTAGGTATCCGGATCCGAATTCAATTCGGATTTTGAAAAGGGGTATCCGAGCAGCACTGGTGAACACGCTGGCCTTATTTCTTTAAGTATTGACTGGTTAGATCATCTGGCCGTCCAGGGACTCTTATGGTGGCCATACACTCGTCAATTTTGTTTTTGATCGATTATTAAAACTGATTAAATATGAATAATCGAATTGGATGAAAATCGAGTTCACAGATTTATGCTCAATCAATTCATATTGGCTGATATTCATTAAATTTTTTTTAAATAAATTGATCTAGTAGGTTGGGTTATTTCAATTGATGGAACCAGAACTGAATGTTTTCCATTATGTGTTCAATTGACCTTTAATCGATCTTTTTCCCTTAAAGTCTCCTATTCCTATTGTTCTGAGTCACCCCGTGCTGCTTGGGTACGCTGACATTTCTGGGAAGCTTCATATTGGTAATGTTCTCTAGCTTGGCAAATGAGAAGCAAATACAGTAGTTATAGGAATAGAGTTTTTCTGCGGTTTTCTGTTGCCTAGTTTACTACAGCAGAATCCTGTAAATCCATGAGGGTGTTTGTGATCAGAAGTCGACAGGGTTAGTCAGAGGTCAATTTACTCATAAATCAAAGGCAGGAGAAAAGCTTAGACTGTGGATAAAATCAGGGATTTCTTTAGACAGTAGCATTAACATTACAAAAGAAGTATTTTATCAGCTTTCACTGGGGATCTGTTTATCTCTAGTTTCTCAAAGAGTGGCATAATAAGGTTAAATGGATGCTGAATAGCAGAAGCGAACAGCATATTCTCTGATACTTTATACAATGCTCTCCATGCTGGATTAATCGGGTTAATTGTTCTGCTATATTATAGGTGCATGTTGGATTAGAAAAGGTGACATCAAAAGGTGCTCCGTAAATCTCTATAAATCTATACTGTTCAGCAAGTTTCTAGTCCCACAACAAAAGAAAGATTTAAAGCTTGCAAAGAAATATTTTAAAAAAATAGAGTTTTCTTACCAGTGTGTTAAATAAACCTACCAGAGACCAGTTGGTATAATTAGGAGCTGGAAATGGAAATCTACTCCCTAAATGCGTTAGATGATGCGATGGTGTAATGAGGTGTCCCTAAGGAAGGAGGTGGGAGCTGGTTATAACCCCAGTGGAGATGTCAAACAATAGGAAAAATCTACAGAAGACATACTGGAGATTGAAGGGAGTGAAGAATAAGCTTTACCACTTGTAAATTAAAGGCGAACTTTAAAGAGAATCTGTACTCTAAAATTCTTACAATAAAAAGCATGCCATTCTATTCATTATGTTCTCCTGGGCCCCTCTGTGCTGTTTCTGCCACTCCCCGCTGCAATCCTGGCTTGTAATTGCCATTTTTATGCAGTGTTTACAAACAAAAGACATAGCAAGCAATAGGCTGAGAGTTCTTACAAGTGTGAGTCATACAGAGTGTGCAGGGGGCCTGGAGAGGGTGTGTATAGCTTCTAGCCAATCACAAGCAGCACAGCACATTCCAGCTTGACTGCCTCAGCCCGACATACCCGACAGAAGAGAGAAGATTAGATCATATAACAGAGATAATGCAGCCACTGTGCAACTAGGAAATGCTGCAGTTAGACAGAGCACATTAGAACAGCTATAGGAACTTATAGGATATAAGAAATAAGGATGAAAATTTTGTTACAGAGTCTCTTTAAGAAATGGCTAAAGGGACCCAGGGCAGTCTTTGATTGTCCCTATTGCACCCTCAGATATTCTCAGCAGTGTCCTCTGTAATCTTTTGTAGTGCCCTCCATTGCCCCGATGTAGTGCCCTCTATATTCCCCACAGTGCTTCTGATGATCCTTGTTGGGGCCCCTCTTGCCCCACCCCTTCCGCAGAGAGTAAATGCAACGCAGTTAGTTATGGCGGAAGATTTTAACTCGAAGGTAAATTAAATAAAACCAGAGAGGAATAATTAAAAGTTATTTATACATACCTGGGGCTTCCCGCAGCTACAGAAACCCTAATCGCTCCCACGCTGCGGTCCTCAGCTTCCTCCGTTCGCCGGTGCGGGTCCCGTCACTTCAGCCCGACTGGCCAGTCGATCGTAGCTGAAGTGCGCTCCTTGCGTACCTCTCCAGCGGCTGGCCGCGCCCCCTGGAAGGACGGGACCCGCACCAGCAAACGGAGAAGGCTGAGGACCTCGGCATGGGAGCAATTAGGGTTTCTGCAGCGGCGGGAAGCCCCAGGTATGTATAAATAACTTTTAATTATTCCTCACAGGGCACTTCACTGGCGTAGGCTGGCCACACCCCCTGGAAGGACAGGACCCGCACCGGCGAACGGAGGAAGCTGAGGACCTCGGCGTGGCAGCGATTAGGGTTTCTGCAGCTGCGGGAAGCCCCAGGTATGTATAAGTAACTTTTAATTATTCCTCTCTGGTTTCCTTTAAGCTAGGTTTAGGGAATACCAATCAGGATTTAATGGCCTTTGCTGACTATCTAGCTCTAGGAAAATACAATGACTGCTCATGCCAAAAATTCACTGCACCAAGCTGTTGGAGCCAAAATTACCTGGGATACCTATGTGCATGTACTGAATCCCAGTCACAATATTTGAACTATGAATAAGCATAGTAAAGGTTGATAGCATAGGATTACCAAGGTTCAAAGGTTCATTGCATAGGATTACCTTACCCCTTCCGATCCTATTTCGCGATCCCTCGTGTTGCCTGTCCCAGCACCTAATTTTTTCCAAAGTGCTGGGGGGGACTTGGGTGATCGCAAAATTGCAATGGCAGCAGCGATCTGGTGAGTCTTTACTAGTGTTAGGTAAAGGGGGAAGAGGCGCCCAGAGCAGATAAAATACGTTAAAAACAAATAAAATGAAAAAAGTGAGGTGGCTTACCTCAATGAAGACAAATTCACGTATTAATAGAATTTTATTGCACTGGCAACGCGTTTCGTGGGTGCATACCCACTTCCTCAGGCCAAATAGCAGTGCCTAATAGTGCTTGTAGCCACAAATAAGGCACCTCTATCATAGGCGCCTCTATCATAAATTCTATTAATACGTGAATTTGTCTTCATTGAGGTAAGCCACCTCACTTTTTTCATTTTATTTGTTTTTAACGTATTTTATCTGCTCTGGGCGCCTCTTCCCCCTTTACCTTGTGCCTTCACCCTCCTTTTGGAGGGGGATCAACCCTCTTTGACCAGTTTAGGTCATTTGAGGTTTGCTTTTTATCAAGAGTGCGACCATCACCAGCTCTGTCTGGTCACCCGAGTGGAGTCGGGGTTATACATCTCCACCTGCTTCTAGTGGTCGGTTGCCCTTCTGCAACACACCTTTGTGAGTATAATACATTCGCATATTTTACATGCTTCTGGTACTGTGACATACTGCACCATTTGGGCTCCTGTTGTCTCTGTGTTTTCTTCCTGCAGGGTGCAATTTTTATTATCCCTACTTTTTGTCCTTTACTAGTGTTGCTTGCAAATTTTTGCCAAAGTCATTTTCACATAGAAAATGCTATTTTCAATTTTGAAAATATATTTGCAAAAATACATTGTATTTTCGCAATGTGAATTTTTGCCAAAACTGCAAATCGTCATTCATGAGCTAAGAGCAAATTACATCTCATAAAGTAAAAAAAAAAAACACAAAAAAAGGGAAAAATCGCACCTTTTTAAGTGAAAAATCTAAAAAATGCAAAACATCACAAATTTATTACAGGCATTTTTTGTTCGAAAGACACATTTTACATTATTTTCATGAAAATGAATGCGAAAAGAATATTGGCATTTTCACTCATCACTGGTCTGTACCTCTTTGCTCTGCAGTGAGGAAGCGACCCGGCTTCAGGGGAGGTGAGAAAGGGCCGATGCCAGCTCACACACTGTAACTCCACCCCTCCCCCTTACAAGCCCCCTCCACCTCCACCCCCCCCCCCCCCCCTTGGACTTAGTACAACTTTTTTTTTTCTGTAGAGGGTAACGCTGTGCCACATTACCTGCCAGCAGCGCCATCTAGTGGCAGGCTGTTTTCCTATGTCAGGCTATGCATTAGACCTATAGAAGACAAGGCCAGTGTTGGACGTAGTCCGACATAGGATTGGAAAGAGTTAAAGACTATTGTAATTTAAAGATTGCCTTTTTACAATGGTTTTAGTGATATAACGAGTGAAGGGACATCTGTTCTAGTCACCCATCTCCAGAGGGGAAGAACATGACTTCAGCTTTTCTGCTAAACAGGTATTTTTTATGTAACTGGAATTTTTCAATTATCTTTTTCACATTGTGTCAGAAAGAACTAATTTATATTGCTCCGTTTCTTTTTCATTTATTGCAAATATTTCCTTTTTCCTTTCAGGACATTTTGACCTCATTTGCCGATTGGTAACGAGACGTAGATTGTTTGCACCCCGGTGCCTCACCCGAATCCGAAAAATATGCTGCGAGCAAATGGGTTCATCTTTATTTGACTTAACTAATACATTCTCTTTTTCTGCTTCAGTAACTCCTGCCTGAACGCTCACACCTGGCCCGACACTGCTTTGTGTTCTTATATTTTCTGGCTCTGTATTCATCATCAAATTTAATTTATGTGACCATAATGTCTTTAAGAATATCTTTAAGGCCTGGGGACCACTGGGAGCAGCACTTACACTTGCTAAAGTGCAATCGCCCTGTGCACCATTTTTGACCAGGATTTGCAGCACCATTTGCAAGCAATGTACTTGCGTTCTGTTCTTTTAAATAAAGTTTTAGTTACATGCCGGGTCTCTCTGTGTTTGTATGCGCTAGATTCAGGAGCTTTGCCCCGCACCCTTGTACAAAATGGCATCGCTTTGTTCAAAGGGGTTGGGGCTAAGCCAGTGCACACAAACATGGAGAAACTGCCGGGTTTCATTTTTTGGAGCAATTTTGTGTGCCTAGATTGTGGTTGGAATAAAGTTTTAGCTATGTGCCTGCATAGCTAAAACTTTATTCCAACCACAATCGAGGCACACAAAATTGCTCCCAAAAATACTCCAGGCAGAGCAGTTGTGATTTTCCCTAATAACAATCGCTCTCGTCCAGGGTTCCCCTCCATTGACGCTCCTCGGTAAAGCACTTTTCGGAATCGCTGGTGATTGTCGGCGATCCAAAAACGCTGCCAAAAACACTCAAGTAGGTCCCAGGCTTTAGGGCACATAAATACTGGTAAAGGTTGACATTCTATCTGCGTCATAACTACAAATCATGGGAACAACTCCCGCCCCCTCTCTGCATGTTCTCCAGTTGTGGATAGCATCTGTAGCTACATTCTACCTGGTACATCATTTACAATTTGCAAAGTTTGAAGTAGCTCACAAGTTGAAAAATTGTGGGCACCTCTGTCCTGGATAATTTCTGACTGTACCTAAAATCAGGCAAGAAATATCAATCCACCGGAGAGCATTTGCAGATCTAAAATTTGAAGACAACTCTACATAAAGTCTTAAGTTCTTCTTGAGGATTGTTAAATAATAGGATGTAGATTGGAGATGGCAAGTCCACCGTTTCGTCACACCTAATTTCCTTACATTTATAGTGGAGCTGATTTGGAATAGTTCTGCAGAATTTGCACTCTCTGCCAGGTTTCTTGGCAGTCCTATTTTGAGGATTATCGCTTTGACATAATTGCGCGAGCTTGCCAGGACTTTGTTGCCATAGCTGATTCTCTGCGATGTCTACATGTTTGCCTGAACAGTCGTGTTTTCCAAAGTATTTTATGATATTGCCTCAAAGCCAGATTGTGTGCCCCACAAGCGCCATTACCACGGTGATTCTAATTACACTTCATATCCTTTCTTACTGAATTATCATTTGAAATTTAATCAGTAATATGTGATTCAATATTTGTTTATAGGCAATTACCCCTTGGGCAGTTGTAAACTTGTATATTTAGCCTCTTGGTTGGATGTACAATGCTAATGCGACATGTGCTTTTGGGTAATAATGAAGATTTTCTAGCAGAATGTAAAGGCTCAGGCTGGTTGATTTACTAAGGCCAAAGAACGGTGGAGAACCAGCAAGTTTGGGCAGGATTTTTATTTAAAAATGGTCTGTGACCAGGTGGTGGAATGTTGTAACGTTCACCTAGGTCAGGCTTTCTCAGCCAGGGTTCCTTGAGTACTCTGCATGGGTTGTTTGGCATTTTCCCCCATCGTGGGGGAAGTATGATAGAGCACACTAAAATAGGAGATGCTGTAAGAAGAAGTGCTAAATGGGGGGTCAGAATAATAATAAACACATTAATAAAAAGCCCTAGAATAAGGGGACAGCATAATAAGTGGCACTGTAGTAGAGGGTAGTGAAATAAACAGCACAACTACTTTTGAAGTCCATGACTCTGGCAAAATAAATGCAAGGGTTCCTTGGGATCCAAAAATTATTTGCAGGGATTCCTTGAGATCCAAAAAATTATTTGCAGGGGTTCCTGGATATCCAAAAATTATTTGCAGGGGTTCCTGGAGATCCAAAAATTATTTGCAGGGTTCCTCCAGGGTAAAAGGGTTGAGAAAGGCTGACCTAGGTCATATCACAGCAAAGGGTTGATTCACGAAACCGTACTATGACAAATAGCACGCCTTCTCAGAGATAACACGCCTTATCAGAGTTAACATGCTTTTTAAGAGTAGCATAGCGAGCGCTACGAACTTATGCCTGCTAATTGGCAATGGCACTCGTCCTGCCCTGAGCCCCTGCGGGTTCGTAGCGCTTGCTATACTACTCTGATAAGGCGTGTTAACTTTGATACGGCGTGTTATCTTTCACAAGGCGTGTTATCTCTGCTAAGGCGTGCTAGCTCTGATTAGGCGTGCTATGTGTCATAGCACGTTTTAGTGAATTAACCCCTCAGTGTTGCTTGAAAATTTTCACCAAAGTCATTTTCGCATCTAAAATGTCACTTTCGATTTCGAGGAAATATTTATATAAATACATTGTATTTTTGCAATATAGTCAAAGAAAACTATTTTTTTCTGATGAAAAAAAATCACGAAAACTTGGAAAATCATTATTTTTACCGCCAAAATTGCAAAAACAATCTGTTTATTTTATTGTGAAAAATCTCCCAAAAATCCCAGAATTATTACAAAATGATTTTCAATGCCATTTTGGCTAGAAAGTTGAATTTTATTTTACATTATTTTCGTGAAAATTAATGTGAAAATAATATTGGCATTTTAGCTAATACCTGATTTTATTATTATTTAGTATTTATATAGCGCCGACATATTACGCAGCGCTGTACAGTGTATATATATATATATATTGTCTTGTCACTAACTGTCCCTCAAAGGAGCTCACAATCTAATCCCTACCATTGCCATATGTCTATGTTATGTAGTGTAAGTCTAGGGCTAATTTATAGGGGGCAGCCAATTAACTTATCCGTATGTTTTTGGAATGTGGGAGGAAACCGGAGTGCCCGGAGGAAACCCACGCAGACACGGAGAGAACATACAAACTCTTTGCAGATAGTGCCCTGGCTGGGATTCGAACCAGGGACCCAGCGCTGCAAGGCGAGAGCGCTAACCACTAAGCCACCGTGCTGCCCAATACAGTGCATTCTTGGCAGAAGGATTTCCAACTAATGATACTTTTATGACACTTTCATATCAAAACTAAAGCCCATAAATGCTATATATACAGTATATATCACATCTTTCTCTTCTGCAATCTTTCTTCCCCATAAAACTCCTACCCACTATAGCGTTTCCCAAATATCGTCCATTCCCTGCCGTAGCCAAAACCTCGGCACAGAAAGTAATCCTCCAGTGCTTAGCTATGTCGGTGTGTGTATTTTTGTTAACAAACCACCAGCGCTTGAAGCCGAACCGACGTAGGTGAATGGTGCTTGGCTATACTATTTCCATGCACCTATTGTTAAAGATTTAACAACATTATTACCAAAACTGCAGTTAGTAAAACACCACAAGATGTCACTGTCAGTAAAATGATGTGAAGATCTCTATGGTATTGTGATTTCCTGTATTTATTCTGTGTTCCCCTCTGTTCTAAGCGAGCAGCATTAGCTGATGGTGGTCTATGATGTATCTCTGCATGTTTTTCTTCAGTAAAGAGTTCTAACTTGTTATACTGGGTGCCTATCTGCATGTAAAGACCACTCTGCTCCATCATCTTTTACCAAAGCACCATGGCTATGGGTGACTGGATCGTCTACTGGTTAAAGACACCCACTTTTTGAAACAGGGGACCAGGGTTCAAATCACCAAGGAGTTCTTGGTAAAGACTCCATAGCACTCCAAGTTTGAGTCCTTCAGGAGAATAGCGCTATAAATGCTGGTATTATTATTATTATTATGTGTTAGCCTGAGAACTCAAGCCAGATTAACCGCCACAATCATTGCTAATAGCCGTAATTTGGCTATACAATAGCCAAACTCCAGCGCCTTTGGCACCTAAATTACACAATCGGTGCTGCTATAGCCGGAAATTGCATTGTGGTCTATGACGGCGCCCAAATCACAAGGTGCGTTTCACCTATTTTACCTGCTTCGGTCTGAACATTCATCAGTTCAGGTAAACAAGACTAGCAATGTTAGCTACGAGTACGTAGCTATTCGTAATCTAAATTTAAATTAGATTGCACTACTTGCGGCAGAGGAAGGGTTAACTTACCTATGCCGCCGCCGCCTCCATCTATAGCAGACGCTTTCCACTTGCGGTCCATGTAACTCCAGTACTTCCTCCTTCAAACCCAGAAGGAGGAAGTAGTGGCGTTATGTGGACGGCGAGTGGAACGCATTGGCTATAGGCGTTGGCTTAGGTAAGTTAAAAAAGTAGATTCTTTGATTATTTTTTAATTAAAAGTACAATATTGTAACAAGGAGTAGATGATATAGAGAGTGCTTGTCTTCATATTCCCAGAGAGTGGTTTATAGTAAGCTGTATATAAGACAAGCTATATTCGGCATTAAATAATAATAATAAACTCTTTGGTTTGCAAGTCTTCGGATTACTCGCAGCTTTTCAAACAAATCACTAAAAGGAGATGTAAGTCGTGGCTAAATCTGACATTATTTATACTTGAAATCTCATTTATTTAACATATATTATTTAAGGTGTAATAACTATACCGTAATAACGAAACCATTCATTATGTTCGGAAAACAGAACATTCTCAACCTGTCACAGATCTGAGATGCCATCTTAGCAATTTCCTTTTTTTTTTTCCATGAAAAGAGTTGTCAGACTTCAGTGTTGTACACAAAGCATTATATTATATATTATGTATTATTTATCTCTGTTTTTTGAATCTGCCAGGCAAATCATAGGTTTAAAAAAAAAAAAAAAAAAGAAACCCAAATACCATATTAGTTTGAAAAAAATCCCTGAACATAAATATTACGAAAACTGAAAGGTATCTCAACCAAGAGAAATATCAGTGTTATGTATAATGCAGCACTTAGCAGGTTATTCCTCGTCTGAGCATGGTAAAATAGTAATGTGGGGTGTATTAAAACAATAAATGTTTACATATATATACATATATATATATATATATATATATATATGTATAACGTTGCACCTTCATACAACCTCTCTGTCTTTATTGGCCTCCTCTGTCTCTCTCTGCCACATCCTCCTCTTTACTCTCTCTCTCTCTCTTTCTGCCACCTCCTCCTTTCTCTCTTTCTCTGTCACCTCCTCCTCTTTCTCTCTCTCTTGCTCTCTCTATCACCTCCTCCTGTTTCTTTTTTCCTACCTCTACCCTCCAGTAAGTAGATATGTGGCAGCGTCGCGGGGAGCCTCGTACTGCAAACTCACCTTCCAGGCCCCATGCTATGTTCCCTGCCGCCAGGCTGCTCTCTGTCTCCAGCACTTCACTACTTCCTGTTTAGGGGAAGTAAGCAGGAAGAAGTGAAGCACTGGAGACAGAGCAGCCCAGCGGCAAGGAACATCCCGTGGAGCCTAGAAGGTGAGTTTGCAGTACAAGGCACCCTATCGAAAATGTGGAAATTTAATTAGCGTGGAATCCAAATGATCATCCCTAATAAAGAAATGATTTGCATATTAATTCGCTGAGCAGCAGTGATAAGCATTATGGAAGTGCCTTCTTGATCACAGAAAGCAGAATAACTGCAAATACCTTCTGTTTTAAAGGGAACCTTAAAGAGAAACCGTAACCAAGAATTGAACTTCATCCCAATCACTAGCTGATACCCCCTTTCCCAGGAGAAATCTTTTCCTTTTCTCAACCGGATCATCAGGGGGGTCTGTATGGCTAATATTGTGGTGAAACCCCTCCCAAAGTGTGATGTCAGGACCATGGTTCTGACATTACACTGTGGGAGCCTTGTTGCATTGTGGGAAATAACAGTTGTTTCCAACTGCCAAAAAAGCAAGCAGCATCTCCTTCCACAGACATCACCTGCTAGCATTACAATTGTCATCATGTGCTAAATGTCAGAATGTAAATCAGGGAAAAACTGACTAAATGACTAAATCATTTATACATAATTATTGTAAAAATGAAGTACTTTTTCATTACATTATTTTCACTAGAATTCATCTTTAAGTGAGAGGAATATGGAGGCTGCCATCTTCCTCCTCTAATAAACAATGCCAGTTGCCTGACTTCTGTGCTGATGCGTTGCCTCTAATACTAAGTCGCTAGCCCAGAATGAGCCTGCAGATCAGATGCTGTAACTCTGGCCTGACTCCATTGGCTGCATGCTTGTTGCAGGTGTGTGACTTAAAAACAACTAAAGCCTAATGCTCAGCATGACAGCCAGGCAACTAGCATTCTTTATAAGAAAATGAAGATGGCAGCCTCCATATTCTTCTCTAATCAGGTTCCCTCAAAGCTAAATTCACATTTTGAAATCATTTTTGTGAGAGGAACTCATCCGTCTCTTCCGTTTGCAAAAGAGTCCTTCAAGTTCAGTCATGTTAAATGGCAAACTCCTCTGCCTTCATGCAGTCTTTCTGCAACCTCATTACACATATATCCTCCTCAATGTAAATCAGACAGCTCTGATATATTAGGCATGTTAAGAGTTGATTTTTGTACCACGCTGACTGAACAAGAACGCTCTCCGTACAACAGAGAGTCATGTAGTCCTATCTCATCAAGCTCCGATGAAGTCTGAAGGATATGACACTTTATATATGTTAGTGGCGTTGTGGGAAAAAATATTATTCTTGCAAGAATGACAGGTGAAGTGTAGTAGAACTAACATTTCTCCAGCACAATCCCGCCATGGATAGCGTTCCTCAGGAGAGGATGAGAGACGGGGCAATCATGCAAATCAACAAGCAGGAACAATTCTGCCGCTGGAATGAGCCACGTATGATGGAACGTTTCCATCTGTAACACGAGGAAGACACTCTAATACTGGAGAACAGAGTGGGTAATGGAGTTGCGAGTTGCTGTTTATAGCCTAGCTCTTAGAAAGCTTCATGCTCTCCTATCGGCAAGAGAATGTTGGTTTGAAGACAGGCTGCTTAGTCCTTGTGAGAGTCCGCCTTCAGTCACTGCTCAGTTTAGCGATGACTTGGAGGGTTGACCTGTATTGACATGCATGAAATAAAGGCATGAGGAAAAAAGAGTGCAGGTAGATAACAAAATCGTAATAAACAATAAAGGGGTGAGGTGAGGTGAAGCCGAAAACATGTAAACGATAAGGATTGTTATAAAACAAACAGGAAATGAAAACGAAAAGATATTTACTTCAAACACTATTTAATTATTCAATAATACAGCTTAACCTAACCCTACTCTCCCACAGAACCCTCCCCTGGTGGTGCCTGACCCTAACCCCCCCCTGGTGATGACTATCCCTAATAACCCTAAGACCCCCCCCCCCCTTTCCGGTGCCTAATCCTAAGACTCCCCCTGGTGCCTAACCCTAAGACCCCCTCAGTGGTGCTTAACCACCAGGTGATGCCTAACCCTAAGACCACACTGGAGGTGTCTAACCCTTAGACCCCCCCCCCCCCCCCGGTGGTGCTTAACCCTAAGACCTCCCCCTGGTAGTGCCTAACCCTAAGAGCCCCCAGTGATGCCTAAACTTAAGACACCCCTGGTGGTGCCTGACCCTAAAACACCCTTTCTTGACGCCCTTTCAAACGTAGAAGTGATAACATATTTTATAACATAAAATTTGTACATATAAACAAAATGATATGACGAAGACTATAACGTTGCAAGTTTCAAAACCTTAACATATTTAAAGAACTTTAATGTTCTGATAATGAAAAAGATATTTCTCGGGTGCCCTAATTTCTGCTTTGGGCACTGTATTAAAGTGGACCCAAACCAAACTTTTTAAATTAAAAATATTTAGTTGCACCACTCTGACACATACAAAGATAAACACTCCTTTAAGCCTATAAACATTTCAGTGCATGCTTTTCACCCTTCTCTTTTCATAACTAGGGTTATACAGGTGGCAGCTATTACTTCTGAGCTTAGTAGGAGGTTTTAGATCATGGGTGTGTTTGTCATCAGCTACCCTCCCTCACAATCTTCTATGTGAAATCTCACACAAGCTGAGATTACCTCCCCTGTGACATCATCAGTAGCAGCCTGTGTTTTGTTTTTGTTTTTTTATCTACTCCACCAGTCTGCCGGAAAAATCCCGGCAATATGAAAGGAAGGGAGGAGTACCTCTAATAAATGTAAAATATTTTATATTTGTCATCATGCAGCTAAAAAAAGGCTGATATTTATCGATATAATTTAGAAAATAGATTTTATTTCTGAAATCTTGTATTTTTAATTTGTGTCCACTTTAACAATTTTTGAGTTACCACCTATGGTGGTACCAAAATCGTCCACTACTCACCGTCACCCTTTTTTCCTGCTTCCTTATATTGATACTTTTGGCTGTTCCTTAAACAGTGTTGAGCAATGTCAAGCTCGCTCCAATAACTGCTCACCCAATCTGGTGGATTGTTTACAGTCTTGCTGATTGGGATTGGAACAGCTGTGAGAGCAAATTAAAGACATAAAACAAACACTTGTTTTTAAATAGTGAACTCTGGTCCGCTAATTAGCCTCTGTTGGTTGTAGACACATAAACTCGTTTTTTTAAATAGTTACTCCCAGTATCTTGCATCTCAGTTAGGAGCTCAGGTCTGGTGGTGATTCCTTCCAGCAGCAGTATTATTACACAATCAGTGGTCCATAAAGCTGACACTACAGCTCTTGACCTAGATGAGTGTCTAGGCTTGCCGTTATATAGAGGAGAATAAGCACATACAATTGTACTTCAGCATGTCCCTTAATGCTGGCAAAAGAAGGATGCTTAGATATGGCAAGCAATATGAAAAGAAGAAGACGGATTCCGGCACTCCAATGTAGAGGTAGTTTATTCAAGCACGGTACAAAACTTGAAACAGGTTACAAACACGCCTGTGTCAACAGCTGTTTTGCGCGAAACCACGCCTCCTCAGGACACCAAGGATCACCCCTTCTCCACTCCACCCCACCTATATACCTATCTAGGAGGGCGGATACATTATTTTCAGGTATTCCTCTTAGCATTATCCCTTCAGGGAAGGGATGTTAAAAATATACATACAATCTTATGCAGATAAAATCAACACAATTATTTTTTTTTAAAAAGCTAAAATTTTATTTCTATCGTTAAATCCCAAATTGCCCAGTGCATTGGTCATAGGTATCAAATAAGCTTCTTAATGTAATAATAATTCCTCCTTCGAACGCCCCTCTAGAGATAGCCATGATTTTTAAAAGGCCAGCTACTTCTAAGAAGTCCGCATTACCCTCATGGCATGAATTTACATGATCAATCATGCGGCGTGATCCCACACCACTCCTTACTGATCTTTTGTGCTGTAAAAATCTGTCCTTGAGTGGCTGAGTGGTCTCCCCTACGTAAAATCTCCCACAGGGGCACCAGACGCAATACACCACATATCGGGGCCTACAATTAATAAATTCCTTAATATGCCACCTAATACCTCCTACCTGAACTACTTTACTTTTCCTTACAAATCGACATGCTGAACAATGGCCACAGGGAAAATTCCCTTCCCATTTTTTCTCCGTTAACCAATTTTTCTGTTTCTCATATACTGGTTTGAATTCACTATGAACTAACATCTTTCTGATAGTATAACCTCTCCTAAAACTAACCCTAGTTGGCCTACCAACTACCTCTTTCAAATGTTCATCCAGTGACAACAAGTGCCAGTGGCTACGTATCGCCTGCTGAATCTGATTGGACATGGGGGTATAGTCAAAAATAAAATGAAATCTCTTCTCCTCTTGTTTCCTTTTAGTCCGCCTTATAAGTAGTTGGGCACAAGGTATTATTCTCGCTCTTTCCAGAGCTTGCTCAATAGATTTATTTTGATACCCCCTTTTTAAGAGGCGGTTGGTAAGTTTTAATGCCTGAACCTCAAACTCTCTTGTGTCAGAATTGTTCCTCTTAAAGGAGTCATCAGGCAACATGTTACAAAATGAGTGCTACTTACCAGGGGCTTCCTCCAGCTCCAAGCTCCCAGGACGTCCCATCACCGCCACGTAGGCCGGAGCGGACTGCGCAATCCGCTCCGGCCCATGTGGCAGTGATTTACAGCTCCGCTCCCGCAGGCGCAGTACAGAGCGGCCTCGAAGTCGCTCTGATGTCATCGCCGGGGACCGGGTTGGAGCTCCGGCGAACGGCTGGCTGCAGAGCTGCGGCGAGGGGCGTCCTGGGAGCTTGGAGCTGGAGGAAGCCCCCGGTAAGTAGCACTCATTTTGTAACATGTTGCCTGATGACTCATTTAAGTCTGAGGAATTGGCCATACGGGATGGCATCCTTTACATGCCTGGGGTGGTAGCTTTCAAAATGCAGGAGACTGTTAGTGGCTGTGGCCTTCCTGTACCCCCTGGTGGTGAGACATTCCTCTCCACCTCAATCATGAGGTCCAGGAACTCCACTTTATTATCTCTAAAA
Source organism: Hyperolius riggenbachi (assembly GCF_040937935.1). Lineage (NCBI taxonomy): Eukaryota > Metazoa > Chordata > Amphibia > Anura > Hyperoliidae > Hyperolius > Hyperolius riggenbachi. The sequence continues at coordinate 530,949,715 of NC_090647.1, forward strand.
TTGGCCATAAACTCCATACTGATATAGTTGGAGTTGATCCATTTAATACATTCTTCAAATTCTCCCTGGCTACCACCACAGACAATCAGGATGTCATCCACGTATCGTCACCATAATTTTAGGGGATGCCTGAAGGGATTTGTAGGGGACCAGATCACCTTATCCTCCCACACTGATAGAAATAAATTGGAAGAGGTTGGGGTTACCGGGGTCCCCATTGCTGTGCCTGAGAGCTGTCTATACCACTCCCCATTGAACCTGAATGTGCTATGCTTGAGTACAAATCTCAAACATTCACATAAAAATTCTATGTATTCTTCACTTTTGCCAAAGTCACTCAATACGTGGTGCATTGCATCCAGCCCCATCCCATGGGGGATTCTACTATACAGACTGACAATGTCAATGGTGGCATGGTGGAAGCCACTCCGCCACTCAAAGGACTCAATCACCTGCAGGACATCCACCGTGTCCTGCAGTAGTGATTTGACTGATCAAAGGCATGACCTCAACCTCAAATCCAGAAACTTTGAGAGTGTCTCAGTGGGGGAACCCAGCCCGGAAACAATCTCCTGGGGGGGGGGGGGGGGGGGGCACAACGTTGTCTTATGAATTTTTGGCAGATAACACCAAACAGGCAGCCTGGGGAACTCCACAAATAGGTCTTCACCCATTTTTTTAGACATTAAGCATAGTTCCACTCCCCTTCTCAAGAGAATACGGAGTCACACCTGGTCCTTCTCAATAGGGTTCCCCCTTAATAGGGTTCTTATAAACAGAGGAATCCCCAAGCTGCCTGTTGGTTTCAGCCACGTACATAGTAGAGGGTATCACCACAATGTTCCCGCCTTTGTCTGCAGGCTTGTTCACAAGGTCCTTGCGGGATTTCAACCAATTGAGTGCATGTTTTTCCCTCTCTGTAACATTTGGCCAATCCATGGGGTAAAGACACGATCTGACCCTATTTAATACCTCTTTCTGGAAAATATCCAGGGGGCTCCCAGGGGAAACGAGGGTAGAAGGTAGACCTGCAGAGGCGCACAAAGCTGCTACCCCCACAGATGCCCCCCCCCCCCCCTCTGCCTCCCCACGTTCTATGAGCAACTCCCTGAGTATGGCCAGTGTCTCCTCATCCCGTGAATCAAGCTCCGTCCCCAGAGTGGAATTCAAATTACCAACATTTGCCCCAACTTTGCTTCAATATTTTTACACGAATAAAACCTATGTACATTCATCTTATGTATAGATTCATTGAGATCTGTTTCAAACGTATTTATTTGAAATTTACCAGTAAGACAAAAATTGAGACCCTTAGATAGTATCGAGACACAATCCTGAGATAATACTGTATCAGACAAATTAATCACTTTAGAGTCCTGTAAATCTGTGGAATCCAATTGGGCATGGGATGTATAGGCCCCCAGGGAACACTGTGGACCCCCTACTTCCTCACCCACTTCAAGTGCACCTGTTTCCTCTTTTTGGGATTGCTTGGGCCTGCGCCCCCTCCTCCTCCCTCTCCTCTTCCTATGTCTAAAGGGCGCTGTCCCCCCCCCCCTCCAGGGCCAGAACCTCCACTAGTCCCCGGATTGGATTCATCCTCAGTGAGTCCATTTTCCAACCCAGAGTCCGTAGTCAGGATTCCACTCTTGGGTTTAGGACTTCTAGGTTGTGGCTTTCGCCATAAAGGTTTCTTTGGTGTGATATATATGGCAAGGGTAGTCAAACTAAAGTAAGCTTTCTCTCCACCTTATTTCCTAACTGCGACCCACCTGAACTGATAACTAATCATTAACCCTTATTTCCTTTTCATGGTCTATACCCACTGTAAGTATCAGTTATGTTCCAGCAATGCTCTGCTGAAGGAACCAATTTCTAGAAGAAGACATAATCCAGAAGCCCTCCTTAAGCTTCTAGCTAGTTCTGCTCAAAGAGAACCAGAGACAAAATAAAGAAAATATTTTATACATACCTGGGGCTTCCTCCAGCCCCATACGCATGGATCGCTCCCACGCTGCCGTCCTCCGCTGCCCGCAGCTATGAGAACCGGCGCCCCGCTCTTCCGTCAGTCGCAGCCAGTCTAGCGTAGGAGTAGTGCGCTCTTTGCGTATCTCTCCAGCAGCCGCTGGAGAGATACGTAGAGGGCACATTTCTCCTGCGTAGCTGGCTCTGATGACATCAGTGACGGAAGAGCCGGTTCTCGTAGTTGCAGGCAGCAGAGGACGGCAGCGTGGGAGCGATCCATGCATAATGGGCTGGAGGAAGCCCCAGGTATGTATAAAATCTTTTCTTTATTTTGTCTCTTGTTCCCTTTAAGGAAATTCTTCCTGCTCAGTCAGCAGGATTTATATATTACAAGTGGAATTAACCCCTCCGCACAGACAGCCGTTTTCAGTATCAGAGTGACTTGTGAAAATATCGCCTTAAATGGAAGTGTTACTTTCCAATGGGTTGAACTAATGTGCGAAACCAATCAGGGTTATTTAATGTAATGTCTCCACCTAGAAGTGTTAAAGAGACACTGAAACGAAAAAAAAAAATGAAATAATGAATTGGTTGTGTACTATGAATAATTACTAGAAGATTAGCAGCAAAGAAAATATTCTCATATTTTTATTTTCAGGTATATAGTGTTTTTTCTAGCATTGCATCATTCTCTAATATGTGCAGATTACACAACACTCAGCATTCAAAATGATTTTTTCAGAGCAGTCTGTGAACTAATGACCTATCCTCTGGCAGAGAAAAAGACATTTGTTTACTTACAGTTGAGATAGTAAAAGTCAGAAGAAAGCCCTCTCCACAACTTTGAAAGTCCTAGAGCTTAATTGCTTTTTTGCATAGAGATAACAACTGGAGTTTCTTAACTCTTCCTGTACTGGAAACAATTAGACTGATGTATTTGATCTTAATGTTTTATTTCTTAGCTGTACTACACATACAAATCAAAATATCATAATTATTTTTTCGCTTTAGTGTCTCTTTAAGTATTTTGTATTCTGCATGTATTTTATAAATAATTAAGGTATGATATGGAAATAATTCCTTTATAATGCTTTGCTCGAAGAATAATGCCTGTCAGATCATTCCATCAGACAACATCAATGTATGTCTTGTCATTAAGCTTCTTGGTATAAAATGAAGATTTCAAAAATGTCATGTTTCCAGACTATCCAATACAATAGTGAAGGAAGAGATGAGGAATTATTCCTGCCAATCGTTACCTTTTAATCACGGTTCAAACAGACATGAGGATATGCAGTGGGTGTGACAGCCTGACAGCTGTTAGCGTAGATTACACGAAACAGCTGTCAGCCTATCACCCCACTGCATATCCTTATGTCTGTTTGAACCGTGATAAAAAGGTAATGATTAGCAGGAACAGTGCCTCATTTCTTCCTTCACTATTGCAAGCCTTTCCGCCTGACCTCCTAGGAAGATTTTTTTTTCCCAAATGGGACTTGACATTGATTCTAGAGTTTTTGTCTAAATAGTCTTTTGAACCGCTAGATAAGTGTTCGCTGGTGGATCTAACACAAAAAGTGTTCCTGGGAGCACATCCCTATAGTTCCAAATCTGGTCCTATAGCATCACTCCCCCAGCTGTGTCTTTCTCTCTCCTCCCTTGATATTTGAATCCAATACGATGTTCTTTCCTGACATAAACTAAAGTAGCTTCTTACATCCCCCCCATCCAAACATCAGAACACTTGTGTCCAAATTATACTTCTAGCCTAATTTCCTTAACCACTTCAGCCTTCAGTCATTTTCACATTATGCATCCGAGCAATGTTCACCTCCCATTCATTAGCCTATAACTTTATCAATACTTATCACAATGAACTGATCTATATCTTGTTTTTTCTGCCACCAATTAGACTTTCTTTGGGTGGTACATTTTGCTAAGAGCCACTTTACTGTAAATACATTTAAACAGGAAGAATAAGAAAAAAACGGAAAAAATTCATTATTTCTCAGTTTTCAGCCATTATAGTTTTAAAATAATACATGCCTCCATAATTAAAACTCACGTATTGTATTTGCCCATATGTCCCGGTTATTACGCCATTAAAATTATGTCCCTATAACAATGTATGGCGACAATATTTTATTTGGAAATAAAGGTGCATTTTTTCCGTTTTGCATCCATCACTATTTACAAGTTTAAAATAAAAAAAATATAGAAATATTTCATCTTTACATTGATATTTAAAAAGTTTAGACCCTTAGGTAAATATTTACATGTTTGTATTTTATTATTGTAATTTTTTTTTTTTATATTAAACATTTTATTTGGGTATTTTTTGGGAGGGTGGGATGTAAACAGTACTTTTATAATGTAAACGTGTGTTCAGTTTTATTTTTTTTACTTTTAGTTGTAGTTTTACTTTTTGGCCACAAGATGGCGGCAATGAGTTTGTTTACATAACGTCACTCTAAGCGTAACATACGCTTAGAGGGACGTATGGGGGACGCAACAGCCAGAAAAAGCGGAGCTTCTGAGAGAAGCTGTCGCTTTTTCTGCGGGGGAGAGGAATCAGTGATCGGGCACCATAGCCCGATTCACTGATTCTTGGGCTAACGATCCGCGGCCGGGAGCGCGCGTGCACGTGCGCGATCGGCCGTGGGAGCGCGCGGACGCGCACATGGCCTCCTGGGCGTAGCTAGTACGTTCAGGAGGCCAAAGTAGTTAAAGAACTTACAATGTTCAAAAAAGTTAGGTACCTCTTTAACACTGTAGTCCTCCTAGTAGACAGCAGCACCCTCCCTTTCCCTTTCCATAGCTTTATTATGCTGTTGCAGGCTCCGGAGCAGACCCCGACCCTCCCCAGGGTCATCCTATGTGATATAGATAAAGATCTCCGCTTTAAATTTAGAGTCTGTATGACGTCTACCAGAGCGCTGGGAGCGATGACGCTGGGAAGACGGGGCTCTAGACCTGCGCAGCCGCACTAGGATTGCCACTTTAAATTTAGCACCTGCGCAGTTCGCACAGCCGCTAGTGCGGTTGCACAAGTCATCGCTCCCAGCCTCCTGCTCTCGTAGACGTCCTGCGGGCACTTACTTTAAAGCTGCGATCTATATCTATATCACATAGGGCAACCCTGGGAAGGGTCGGAGTCTGCTCCGGAGCCTGCAACAACATAATAAAGTTATGGAAAGTGAAAGGGAGGGTGTGGGCTGTCTACCAGGAGGACTGCAGTGTGAAAGAGGTATCTAACTTTTTTTCATGATTTGCATTGCAAGTCCTTTAACACTGAGGCAAGTATGCTTTGTAAGGTGCCTCCCCCTCCCCATTTATACAAGCCATATCTGCTGGTATTAGCCGGGCTGTGGAGCCCCAACCTCACCGACTCCTCCCACTGGTTTTCAATAATAAAAAGATTGCTTTCAGAATTATTCTTGCACAGAATAGTATAAGGAAAGACTAACAGTATGTAACAATTAACAGTAATCATGGCTTACAAGAGGGTAAATGTCAGTCAAGACTTCCAGACATTCTTCTTTAACTTTGGTGCCTTGAGTTGTGCTTTAAAGAGGAACTTTAACCAAGGATTGAACTTCATTCTGATTTGTAGCTGATTCCCAATTTCCCACAGGAAATCTTTACCTTTTCTCAAATAGATCATCAGGGGGTATGTAGAGACAAAAAGGAAGATTCGGGAGCGCCAATAGTGTAAAATCTATGGTATACAGGTTATCATCAATTGATACTCACAAACACAGGTTACCGAGCACGGCAACCACTGAATGCACCAATGGCACTATTTTTTTCCGTCCCCACTCGGGCTAAGATGTCGCTCTCTGTAGATAGAAGAGGGTAGTAACACCCATCCCCCAGGTGATATAGCACCTCTGTCGACACTCGACATATAGACACTCTTAGAGTTGCTCCTTCTTGTATTTTTGCCTGAGGAAGTGGACATGAGACCCGAAAATGTGTTGCAGATCTTTTGGAGTAAGAAATACATGTCATTTGTATATTACACATTATTGTGTCTTCTTTTGTGGGGAGGTAAGTCCACCATTAACACCCCCACCCAATTTTAAACAGTTTCTAATTTACTTTATACTTCATTGGCGCCTCTGTTCCTCAAAGAGATCATCGGTCAGGGGGTCTCTATGGCTGATATTGTGATGAAACCCCTCCCACAGTGTGATGTCAGGACCATGGCTCTGACAGTTTGCTGTCTGTGAACCCTGTTGCATTGTGGGAAATAACGGCTTTTTCCACCTGCCAAGCAAGCAATATCTCCCTCTGTGCATAGAACTCTCAGTAACCAACATTCCGTACAGATCACCTGGCAGAAGTTAAGCTGACACCACCAGGGTTAGATTTCAGAATGTCAGTCAGGGAGAGGAAAGATTTTACAATGGGCAAACACTGACTAAATAATCTATAAATGATTATTGTAAACAATAAGCAAATGTATTCATTGTTTCATTTTTACTACAGTTCCTCTTTAAGTGCAGTGACTCAATATTAAAGAACTGAAGGTATTATTTTGACATCAGCAGATTGGTGTGATTAATAGGCTGCGCTGCGGTTCACAAATGCAATGAAGCTGGAGAAAAGACGGGAAATGCCACCACCAGAACTTCATCTCCACCGCCGATGAAAGGTCAGGGAACTTCTTCACAATGGACATTTTGAACTATTCTTTAAAACTTTTATAACAGTGAATACTAGATGTAAAATAACTCACTTCACAGACCTGGCCAAATGTAGAGGGATGTTGGAAGAAGAACATTTCTTTAAAAATAAGGTTCTTGAAGAAACCGCAGCTTCAGTCCACTTCCATATGGAAATGTTTGGTGTCTTTATCAGTGTGCCTGATGGGAAAACCAAGGTCTTATGCACACGCTATCGTAAACTCAGATGCCGTCCACCTTTGCGTCTTCATCTCTGCCGAGAATCCATCTTGTTTACTGTTGCACGGATAGAAGAACTGAACATTTATATTGCACTTTTCTCCTGGTGGACTCAAAGCACCAGAGCTGCATCCACAAAGGTGCGCTCTATAAGCAGTGTACGCGTTAGGTCTGCTATGACTTTTCAATGACTTCCACTACTAACTAGAACATATTAGTCATTCACCAGTTGAGTAACAATATGTAAATTTGTAGTTGTTCGTGAAGTTGTCCGTCAAGTCATTCTGTGTGTATAATAGTGGTTTGCATGCCAAGACGTATCTTTCCAACTTTTTTAATAGTCGTTGTTTGTAAAGTTGCTTATAGTAAAAGACTTTTGTTGACCGTGTGTATGTGGCTTTACTAGCAAAGGAATAGGGTTAAATGTCCCAGATGACCATCTGCTCAGGTGACAGCGGTCAAAATTAGAATTTTCCTCTCCTCCAAGAGGATATATGAGATAACCTACTGCTATTAGAGATGGCTGAAACATTACATTTTTGGTTCACGCATGCGAACTTCCACAAATGTTTGCGAACATGCGAATCTGGCGAACCGCCCTAGACTTTAATGGGCAGGCGAATTTTAAAACCTACATAGACTGTTTATGGCAACAAAAGTGATGGAAAAGTAGTTTCAATGGGTCTAACAACTGGACTGTGGCATCACTAGCGTCGTGAGGGGGGTGCGGGTGGTGCGACCCGCACCAGGTGGGGTGAGATAGTGGCAGGGCAGGGGTGATGTGGGGCTTCCCTGAGGGCTGAGGCTGAGCGCTTAGGGAGGGGGGCGCTGCAATGGAGGGGGGAGTCAGCCGCAGGGAGGGCAGCTCGACCTCTTCCTCCCTTCCTCTCCCCGGGCTGCCCTCCGTGCTCCCCCCTCTGACTGCAGAGTTAGCCAGGGAAACGCTGTATACTGTCAGCAACTCACCTCCCTGGTTCCAATCGCCGGTCTTCTCCTCTGCATAGATGCTGATAAACACGCTGCTTCCTGTTTAACAGGAAGCAGCGTGTGTATCAGCGTCTATCCAGAGGAGAAGACCAGCGTTGACTGAGCGGTGATTGGAACCAGGGAGGTGAGTTGCTGACAGTATACCTATGTAACCTATACTGGGGGGCAGCTACCAATCTAACCTATACTGGGGGGCAGCTACCAATCTAACCTATACTGGGGGGCACCTACCTAATCTAACCTATACTAAGGGGCAGCTACCTATCTAACCTATACTGCGGGGCACTTACCTAATCTAACCTATACTGAGGTCACCTGCTTATCTAACCTGTATTGGGGGCACCTACCTACCTACCTAGCTAGCCTATACTGGTGGCAACTATACTGGCTACCTATATTGGAGGCACCTACCTAACTAACCTATATTGGGGGCACCTACCTCTCTAACCTGTGCAGGGGGCAACTATTCTGGCTACCTATATTAGCCCACTGACTTATTGATACAGTTGCATTAAAGTTAGCCCTGTGATGACATGGCCACACCCATTTTTTTTTTTGCCGCGGTTCGCTTCATTTTTGGGGGGGGGGGGGGGGGGGGGGTCGGTAAATTATCCACACCGGGTGTCAAATACCCTAGCTACGCCACTGTGTGGCATCCCGGAGGGGGATCCATACTAAAAGTCCCACTAAAAATTATGTAGTTGACACAGTCGTGTTTTAATCGCTAAAGGGCAGGCATCACATTACATTCCTACAAATAATGCACTGGAGTGGTACTCTGTGCCTGTAACTTAACCAAATGCGTACCGACGCAGTTTAAATCTACATCGGGCAGGTGGCGCTGCAGTTCTGACTGGACGTAAGCTCTACGTCCCATTCACCGCACGTCCCCGCACGTTCCCGCCGCTCTCGCCGCTTCTTACCCACCGCAATGTGCTGCCCTGCCGCCTCTATGACGGCAGAGCACTGTGAGCCGGGTAGGAGCCGTTTTCATTGGCTCCTGGCCCTGTCATTACTGTAAGCCAATCTCATTGGCTTACATTGAGTGACAGGGTCAGGAGCCAATGAAAGCGGCTCCTGACCTGCACACAGCACTCTGCCGTCATAGAGACGACAGAGACAGCAGCCTGTGATGGGAACAGGGTGGCGTGACCGGCGGGAGCGACGGATTATTGTGGCGATTCGTTGGGATGCGGCGTTTTAGCATACCAGCAGCCTCTGATCCTTAAGGGGGCAGAAACTGCTAGAACCGAAGTGGTTAATGTAGCAAAAATAACAGTAGTGTGCACACAGCTCTGGATGTCAGTGGGCTGTGGAGTGTCACAAATAGAGAAATGCAATAGTATTATAAGAATACAGTGAAAAATAATGCACTGGAGTAGTACTCTGTGCCTGCAACTTAATGTGGCAACAAGCAGCAGTAGTGTGCACAGCTCTGGGTGTCAGTGGGCTGTGGAGTGTCATACACACAAAAAAAGCACAGGAGACCGATGTACTAGCAATTGAAAGGGCTATTTGGATGCTTTCAGCAAGTAGCCTATGAGGAACAAGAACACAGGCCTAGCTAATGCTTTCCCTACAAATCTGCAGCAAGTCTGACCCTGCTCTCACTATTACGGCAGCCAGAGAATGAATCCAATATGGCCACCACAACTGCTTTTTAATAGGGGGTGGGGGTCCAGGAGGGGATACTAGCTGATTGGCTGCCATGTGTCTGCTGACTGTGAGGTAAGGGGTCAAAGTTTAGCTCAATGATGATGTATAGGGGGCGAGTTGAACACACCAAATTTTTGCTGTTTTTCCGCGTACACGAACAGTGGTAAATCGCGGGGAACTGTCCACCGGCGAACAGTTTGGGCCACCTCTAACTACTACATCTCTGGCTTATATAAATATGCATGTTCCTACAATTTAGCATTTGCACTTGCAAGCACATACACTTGCCCTTAAAGGACAACTGTAAGGAGAAGAATATGAAGGCTGCCATATTTATTTCCTTTTAAACAATACCAGTTGCCTGGCAGCCCTGCTGACCTATTTGGCTGCAGTAGTATCTGAATCACACCAGAAACAAGCATGCAGCTAATCTTGTCAGATCTGACAATAATGTCAAAAACACCTGATCTGCTGCTTGCTTGTTCAGGGTCTAGGGCTAAAAGTATTAGAGGCAGAGGATCAGCAGGACCGCCAGGCAACTGGTAATGCTAAAAGGAAATAAATATGGCAGCCTCCATATCCCTCTCACAGGAGGACCCTGAAACACAGCGGAGCTGCGGTGAGGGATACACAGACTTCTAGGGGCTGGAAGAAACTCCAGATAAATAAAGCTTTCTATGCTGTCTTCACCTTGGACTTCCTTTAATCCCAACCATCTATTGGAGCTCCAAGAAAAAACAAGTGATATTTATCCAATACATTTTCTGAAATTGATTTTCTGAGTCCATTATACCACCTTTTGTTGTATAGTATTTTTACATTGCCTTATTGAGTGCGGTACCATCAGTCATCTACTGAACTCTGAGGCCTGAATTAAAGCCTGATTGAGTACTACTAGCATTGTCAAACCAGCGCCAAAAGGGAAATTCGGGCGCCAGCCGACGCCCACTAATTATCATTTTTTGTGGGGTTTTTTAATCTGTTTTTAAGTCAGCTACAAAGGGGAAATTTGGGTGGCTCCCGGATTTTTTGCTGTTTTTGTTTCATTTTTTGCACCACAGGGGTGTATGTGTGTGTGGGGGGTATTAGGGTTAGGCACCACCAGAGGTGGGTCTAAGGGTTAGGTACCATGGGCGGGGTCTTATGTTTAGGCACTATCGGGAGGGTTAGGGTTAAGCATTGGTACAGGAGGGTTCTGTGTGAGAGTAGGGTTAGCTTTAGCTTTAGTAAAATATCAGTAACAATTCCCGATGTTAACACTTTATATTAGAGATGGGACGAATCCACAATTTTTTCGAATCCGAATCCGAATCCGAATCTGAAAAGGTTCTCGAATATCTCGAACCTTTCGAATCCCGAATCTAACGAATCCTGCACATAAGAATTGTGCGATCCGTGGTATAGTTGCCCGCAGTATAGGTAGCGAGGTAAAGGTGCCTTCAGTATAGCTAGCTAGGTATGGGTGCCTTCAATATTGGTAGCTTTCAGTATAGGTAGCAAGGTATAGGGGCCTGCAGTATAGGTAGCAAGGTATATGGGCCTTCAGTATAGGTAGCAGGGTATATGGGCCTTCAGTATAGGTAGCAGGGTATATGGGCCTTCAGTATAGGTAGCAGGGTATATAGGCCTTCAGTATAGGTAGCAGGGTATATGGGCCTTCAGTATAGGTAGCAGGGTATATGGGCCTTCAGTATAGGTAGCAAGGTATAGGGGCCTTCAGTATAGGTAGCAGGGTATATAGGCCTTCAGTATAGGTAGCAGGGTATATGGGCCTTCAGTATAGGTAGCAGGGTATATGGGCCTTCAGTATAGGTAGCAGGGTATATGGGCCTTCAGTATAGGTAGCAGGGTATATGGGCCTTCAGTATAGGTAGCAGGGTATATGGGCCTTCAGTATAGGTAGCAGGGTATATGGGCCTTCAGTATAGGTAGCAGGGTATATGGGCCTTCAGTATAGGTAGCAGGGTATATAGGCCTTCAGTATAGGTAGCAGGGTATATGGGCCTTCAGTATAGGTAGCAGGGTATATGGGCCTTCAGTATAGGTAGCAGGGTATATGGGCCTTCAGTATAGGTAGCAGGGTATATAGGCCTTCAGTATAGGTAGCAGGGTATATGGGCCTTCAGTATAGGTAGCAGGGTATATGGGCCTTCAGTATAGGTAACAGGGTATATAGAGGCCTTAATTATAGGTAGGTATGTAGGTAGGTATAGGGGCCTTTAGGTAGGTAAAGGAACCTTCAGTATAGGTAGCAGGGTATAGGGCCTTAAGTATAGGTAGGTATGTAGGTAGGTATAGGGGCCTTTAGGTAGGTAGGTATAGGGGCCTTTAGGTAGGTAGGTAGGTACGTATAGGGGGCCTTTAGGTAGGTATAGGGGGCCTTTAGGTAGGTAGGTATAGTGGCCAGTAGGTAGGTAGGTATAGTGTCCTGTAGGTAGGTAGGTAGTTAAAGGGACCTTCAGTATAGGTAGCAGGGTATAGGGCCTTAAGTATAGGTAGGTATGTAGGTAGGTATAGGGGCCTTTAGGTAGGTAGGTATAGGGGCCTTTAGGTAGGTAGGTAGGTAGGTACGTATAGGGGGCCTTTAGGTAGGTATAGGGGGCCTTTAGGTAGGTAGGTATAGTGGCCAGTAGGTAGGTAGGTATAGTGTCCTGTAGGTAGGTAGGTAGGTAGTTAAAGGGACCTTCAGTATAGGTAGCAGGGTATAGGGCCTTAAGTATAGGTAGGTATGTAGGTAGGTAGGTATAGTGGCCTGTAGGTAGGTAGGTATAGTGGCCAGTAGGTAGGTAGGTATAGTGTCCTGTAGGTAGGTAGGTAGTTAAAGGGACCTTCAGTATAGGTAGCAGGGTATAGGGCCTTAAGTATAGGTAGGTATGTAGGTAGGTAGGTAGGTATAGGGGCCTTTAGGTAGGTAGGTATAGGGGCCTTTAGGTAGGTAGGCACGTATAGGGGGCCTTTAGGTAGGTATAGGGGCCTTTAGGTAGGTAGGTAGGTAGGTATAGAGGCCTGTAGGTAGGTATAGGGGCCTTTAGGTAGGTAGGTAGGTATAGGGGCCTTTAGGTAGGTATAGAGGGAGGTATGTAGGTAGGTAGGTAGGTAGGTAGGTGTCGCTCCCCCTCCCCCCCGTGCCTCCTCCGCTCACCCCCACAGCCTCCTCCGTCCCCCGTGCCTGCATAAGTATCAACTCACCTGTCCAGTGGAGCGCAGAGCGGCAGACCTCCTCGTTACTTCTCGGTTCCCTCTAGTGGCCGGACCGGCTTTTACTGATGACGTCATTGTAAAAGCCGTCACTAGAGGGAACCAGGAAGTGAGCGAGAGGTCTGCCGCTCTGCGCTCCACTGGACAGGTGAGTTGATACAATGTATGCGGGCGGGCGGAGGAGGCGCGGGGCGGGCGGAGGAGACGCGGGGGGGGGGCTCGGAGGAGGACGAGGACGAGTGCGAGCGGCGGATGCGCGGCGATGCAGCGTCGGGATTCGGCGGATTCGCAAAGTGGAAAATGGCGTCGGGATTCGAATCCACGAATCTCGAATATTTCCCAATATTCGAGGGATTCGTGGATTCGCCGGATTCGTCGTCCCATCCCTACTTTATATAGCAGAGTATCTGTAAGTGTACCAATATTTTACCATTGGTACTGTTCCTCTGCCCAATTTTCCATGGTGCCCAAAATTCATGTACGCTATTTGCTGATTGGCGCAGTTCATGAGACCGTGACTGGGAATGGTGAATAGGAGTTCTTGGAGATAAAAAAACTAAATAAAAAAACAGAAAACCATTATGGTTTCCTTTTATGGCCATGTTAGAAAACTCTACTACTCCGTTTTCGAAGGCCTACGAATTGAGATATAAATGTTAATATGTTGCCGGTACATTTATAACATCAAACATCGCTGTTTATCTTGTTTATATTTTTACCTTTTTTTTCCAAGCCTCATTTAGAAGTTATCAGAAGTTGCTTGTCAGGAGGCCTCCTAGGAGACAGTTCAGCGCTTGGCACAGCACCAAGGAGTCAGATTGTGATGTTGACTTCAAAGAACCGCCTCTTTCTTTGAAAAGCAAACATTATTGATCATTCACTTCACCGCTGCATAGAGAGAATCACAAAATAATGGCTTTTTGTTGCCTGCATTCTCTGTAGAGTTTAGCTTCATGGTTTTATGGGCCTGGAGGATAGGCTATCTGGCCTATCTACAGAAGAACATTGATTTTTGTTTTTTAATATAACAGCAGTTTTGTGGGGCACATAATTCATTTCCAAATACCGATCATTTCCTGGAAATGCGTTTCCCTCCTGACACAATTACAGCGAGTAGAACGCGAGAAGGAGTCGTGCTGTCAGAGAGCGAAGTCATCACTTACCGTAGTTTTGTTTTTTTTACATATTTTTATGACTATTTAAAAGTGTGATGCTTTTTCAAAAACGGAAACCATATTCAATTTAATTTGTTATCAGGAAAGAAGGCAATTTAAAGTGTACCTGAGATTATTCAAAAGTAAAAATTCATACATACCTACAGATGGCTCGAACCTCCGATTTTCGATTCGCGAACCTCGAATGCGAACTTCCGCAAAAGTTCGGTTCGCGCAAACTTTTGCAAACTGCAATAGACTTCAATAGGGGGGCGAACTTTGAAAACTAGAAACATTCATGCTGGCCACAAAAGTGATGGAAAAGATGTTTCAAGGGGTCTAACATCTGGAGGGGGGCATGGCGGAGTGGGATACACGCCAAAAGTCCCGGGGAAAAATCAGGATTTGACGCAAAGCAGTGTTTTAAGGGCAGAAATCACATTGCATGCTAAATTGGAGGCCTAACGTGCTTTAAAACATCTTGCACGTGTATACATCAATCAGGTAGTGTAATTAGTGTACTGCTTCACACTGACAGACCAAACACACTGTGTAACACACCGCAAACAGCTGTTTGTGTAGTGACGGCCGTGCTGGACTGGTGCGCACCATGGCGAGAGTGCAGGCGATGGCGGTTTTCAAGCCCATATGGTCGGGCTGAGGTAGCTGAATGACAGAACAACAGTGACTGAGTGTCCAGCTGATCGAATTTGGTCTGTCCACAATGAAGCAATGACCTTATTATCTTGGGTGTTCCCCCCAACCCCAACACACTCATTTAGCTGGTCATTGCTTCATTGTGATACAGAAGCCCCTTCACCGTGGCAAGGTAACGATCACGAAATTGACACGTACCTGCCTTTTGTTTTGTTGTTGCAGCTGCAGTGCAGCCAGAAAAATTAGGCAGGCATGTACACACACCAGAAAAATTATTATAGCTAGCAGTGGCCTTAAAAATTCAGAAATCCGCCTGGAGTCCTGGACCCTGTTGGTGGTGGCGGAGAAGGCAGTCAAGTAGCCTGCAGGCAGATATGCTGTGTGGGGACCGACTTAGTCTTGGGGCAGGCAGTCACACGGCGTGCAGGCAGAGATGCTGTGTGTGGGGACTGACTTAGTCTTCAGGCAGGCCTGACCGCGCTTTGCAGACCAGGCATCCATGGTCAGATGGACCCTTGACCCAACGCTGTGTGCCAGAGAAGTCACCACTTGCCTTTTAACATCACGGTACAGTTTAGGTATTGCCTTTTTTGAGAAATAATTGTGGCCTGCTACCTTCCACTGCTGTGTGTGGCTTTGCTTTTGTGTGCTGCTTTTCCTCAGGTGGTCATCCCATTGCAGTTTGTGCTTTGTAAGCATGTGCCTTCGTAAGGTAGTTGTCCCTATGTGGGTCTTGGTCTTTCCACGGCTCAATTTTGGTTGGCAGAGAGTACAGATGGCATTGCTCTCATCTGAGGCAGACACACACAAAAATTTCCACACCCCTGAGCCCTGGGATGATGGCACTTTGGTGATGGCTGCCGAGGAAGTGTTAAGTGGGGTGCCAGAATCAGAGCAGGAGGAGGAAACTATGTCACGCTTGCGTGCGGAAGCTGAGGAAGATGAGGTGTTCTGTGTTAAAAAGTCAACTACGTCCTGACAATATTGGGGGTATGCAGTGATTGGTATTACAATGTGCAGCTGTCACACACACAGGTACTTTCACATACCTTGATTGGAGGAGACCGATGTGCTGAGGACAGCAACCCCTGCGACTTATTAACTGGTAGCCCTGGAATGGGTACAGAGGTAGCCAGTGAACAAAGGGCAGGAGCGCTAGCAGGACCGATGGCGTGATGCCTGGGCGCGTGGAACTGAAGTGCTCCCACAGGCTGAGTCGGGTAGTGCAAGGACTCAGCTGGTAGTTGGTAGCAGAAACAGGCAGCACTCTGGTAAGCAGGTAAGTACTGTATGTAGACAGGCAGAAGTCGGTAATAGTTCAGGTTCTCGGACAGGCAGGTCGGTAACAGAGCAGATTCTCAGACGGGCCGGGTTCAGCAACAGAGCGGGTAGTCGTACGAAGCAGAAGTCAAAGCCAGAGCTGGTAGTCAGACAAGCCAAGTTCAGCATCAGGAATCAGAAACAGGAAAACAGGCAGACACAAGGTCACGTCACGTGAGCGCAAACTAGCTGCAATACTACAGCACCACAGTGTTGCACTCTTCAAGATTTTATAGGCCGTTTGGCGTGCACTGCGCAACGCGTCACATGCGCACAGCGTAGCACGTCGCACATCACGCGCGAACAGCACAACGCGTAACGCGCACATGCATACACGCACACGTGCGCATGCGCAAACATGCATGCGCACACCCACGAAACAACAAGAGACATACATAAATAAGATCACCCTTGTGAACAACGCTCACATTAGTGCCTTGCGGCACCAACACTTACGCCGCGCAATGCAACGCGCGCTGGCAAGCACCAACAGACCACCCCATAAGAAAGCCCGCCGAGACCCCCCAGAATGACTGCCAGCATCCGTATGTGCCAGTTGCCTCACCTGGACGGTTATCCGACCGTGACAGGTACCGTGAACAGGTGCAGTGACTGGTATATAACACTTCTTGCTTCTGTCACGCAGCTGCAGTAAACATGAACAGGTATGCAGTGATTAGTATTACAAATTTGCAGCTGTCACACACGTGCACTGAAGAGGTAGGCAATGAATGTGCTGGGCCTGGCAGCGGCAGAACAACATTAGCTCTCAAAAGAGCTCTTTTGGGGTGCTTTTTAGCAATAAGTATCAGCAGGAGCAAGCTAACAAGCCTAACAAGAGCCTATCTAAGCTTTCCTATCTAAGCTTTCCCTAATGTTTCTGCAGCAACTCTCCCTTAATTACTGCAGCCACATGAGTGAGTGAAAAGGCGGATGCTGCCTGCCTATTATAAGGGGGGGGGGGGGGCCTCCAGGAGGGAGTGTAGCCTGATTGGCTACCATGTGTCTGCTGACTGTTATGTAGAGGGTCAAAGTTGACCCTAATGATGTAGTATAGGGGGCGGGTCGACCTCGCATATAGCTTGCGGAATGCGAACCACCGAAGTTTGCGTGTTCGCGTTCGAATGTGAACCGTTCGGGCCATCTTTATACTTGTTCACCAGATAAAAATAAAGAATTGATTTTATGCCCGACAGTTACACTTTAACGCCACCCAGGAGTTTGCCTGCAGCAGAGTGAGCCGTCTTTCAGCTTCACGCTGCACCTAGATGTGTCCACAGCAATTTTAAATGTACACATGATAGCTGCCTACATGTAACTCTACACAATAATTTATTTATTTATTTTTTATAAGAAACCGCACTTCGAACAATACCAACAATAAAATGCGGTAAAACAGCACATAGCTGGAATACTGGAGGAATCCTCCGCCTCATTCTTGGCAACATCACTATAAATATAGCATGTGTCATGTGAACTTTTCTTCCCGTGAAAGATTATACTGCTATTATCTTTGCCAACAGTGGCATATCTGTGTTTATTATGCTATACTGCTTGTCACCATATGTTCTGGAAATGTATTTTCTTTCTGCTAAATTTGTTTTATTTCTGGAGGCACACATCCAAACAGATTTGCATGTGACTGAAATGTTTTCTCGTGCGATGAAATATTGTCAATTAAGTCTCGGAAAAGGAACACTATTGCCTTTTTATTGGCACGGTTTTCTTCAGTGTTTTTCTTTTTTTTATTACTGGTCATTAGATTTGGACGTGGTGAATTTTATAGGAGGAGGAGCACAATTAAAGCTCTTTAAGCACAAAATTATTTTGCTGTTGTGCCATTAGATGTAATCAATGTAATTACAGCATGCTTTTTTAGGAAAGCCTCATAATTATCTGGATAATTTATGGTTATATTTAGAGTGTGCCATTTAATATTGGATGTTGTTTCTTTGGATTAGAGAGGGCGGTTTGTGTTGGAATTGGGAGTTTGCGAACCCTCGTGTGTCCAGGAACATCCACATTTTTGTCATTCGGCAGGGGAGTTGCTAGGATCCTAACAGATCCGCGGCTCTTTTGGGCACTCCAGATGGAAAATGGGTGTGGCCACTCACCATAATGTGGGTGTGGTCATGGGTGGAGCCAATTTTAGATTAACTTAACAGTAAACAGTGGTCTAAGTAGGCCTGCTGAGCAAAATGTTGCATGAAGCCCCCTCTCCATTAATAAAAAAAGGCAGCATATCACATAAAAATCGCTTAAAAAGAACTAGGCAGCGTTACCTGGTTTCTGTTCTGGCTGGTCTGGCTTTCTCCTGGATGGGCTGGCTTGCCGTCAGGTTATCTGGCAGTTCCTCCATAGCATTTCCTGACCTTCCAGTGGACCCCCCCCCCCCCCATGCTTCCACAGGGCCTTCATTGAGGCACCACAGCTTTCAGCATGCCCCTATAGAAAAACCACAGATCCCTGCATGCCCGCCATAAAGGCATCACAGCACCCAGCATGACACCACAGCACCCAGTATTGCCCACATAAAGGCACCACAGCACCCAGCACACCCCCAATTGATGCACCACAACTCCCAGCAGGGATTTGAATGTCAGCAGTCCAATCTTGAAGAGTATTCTCCATTCTACTGGTAGCCAGTGCAGTGAGCGAAGGATCGGTGTAATGTGACAGTGGCGAGGTTGGTTTGTTAGAAATCTGGCAGCAGGATTCTGCACTAATTGCAGGCGACGCAGGTCCTTTTTGGGGAGGCCAGCATAAAGGGCCTTGCAGTAGTCCAGCCGTGATGTGATGAAGGCGTGGACTAGGGTTGGAAGATCCTCTGGGGGAATCAGATGTTTAATCTTTGCAATGTTCTTCAGATGAAAGTAGGAAGTTTTAACTGGTTTCTGAAACTCAATTCCCCATCGATAGGTACGCCAAGGCTGCGCACAAGGTTAGAGCTGTTTATTTCTGAATTCCCAAACCTGATTGATGTTGCTTTAGGATAGAGCTGTTTTGATGGCGAATGCTGGCTTTGGACAAAGAGGACCTCAGTTTTGTCAGCATTCAGTTTCAGTTATCATTCATCCATGCCTGTAGCTCAGCTAAGGAGAAATTTATTTTTGGAGTAGGGTCTCCAGCTTTCCCTGTTCCTTCTGGCATGTCCAGCCTAGGCAAGTTGTATACAAATAGAGGTAAACGAACAACCCGGACCCTTCTCCAAATGGGTGCTGGACCCTAGTCTGCATCAACTGCAGGTTAAATAAAAATTCTGGCTTTATTTACCTTCAAAATTCAGAGACAAACATTGACACAAAAACAGATGATATTCCAGGCAAGTACTAGAAACTATGCCACCATAAAATAATGTTTTGTTAAAAACATGAAAACATGACAGCCACCATATTTTCAACTTTTTAGGTGCTCTCTAATGAATATTTTTAGATGGTTGGTAGAAGCACTACAGAAACCAAGCGACCAACAATAAGCCAGCACTCCATAATTGACGGTGAAGAACAAGCTTTACATAGATTGAACAATTTTCCAAATTCTCTCACTTAAAGGATACCCAAGACAACATATGACATGATGAGATAGACATGTGTATGTACAGTGCCTAGCACACAAATAACTATGCTGTGTTCCTTTTTTTCCTGAAAGAGTTAAATATCAGGTATGTAAGTGGCTGACTCAGTCCTGACTCAGACAGGAAGCAGCTACAGTGTGACCCTCACTGATAAGAAATTTCAACTATAACACACTTTCCTAGCAGAAAATGGCTTCTGAGAGCAGGAAAGAGATAAAAAGGTCAATAGTTCAAAGATTTTAGCTCTGGTATACTGCAATGAATGTGTCATTGAGCACAAACAATAAAACAATTAAAACTTAAAAAGTAGACTTAAACATAAAATAAAACTGTGGAATATCTTAAAAATTTATTTTTAGGAGAAGGAAGATAGATACAATTGTTTATTTCATTGGTTTATTTTCACTTCGGGTGTCCTTTAAAGTGTAACTGTTGGGCATAAAATCAAAAATCAATTCTTTATTTTTATCTGGTAAACAAGTAATTAACATGGGGGTCTGTGGAGAGGATAGAGCCACCAGCTCTAAAATAAAGAAGCTAATGGAAAAGCTAATTTATTAAAAGAAAACTAAAATAACACTGACGTCAGACATGGCACAATCATAAGTAAGCTACATTTGTAATGTTTTCCCAGGTTTGCTTTAAAAGTGTAACCGTCGGGCATAAAATCAAAAATCAATTCTTTATTTTTATCTGGTAAACAAGTAATACAGATGCTAACCAGGCAATAAAAAAGTTAAAATCTCTATATTACTTTTCTTGTTTATAAATGATCATTCCCCAGTTTATCTGACATTTATTTGGTACGTTGCCACACAAGGGGAGTTGCAGGGCATTCTGGGTTGTCTTTTTTTGCTTCTTTATTTCCCCTCAGACTAAACTAATGTACAGAAGCAAAAAAAGACAACCCAGCATGCCTTGCAACTTCCTTTGTGCGGCAACATACCAAATAAGAGTCAGGTAAACTGGGGAATGATCATTTATCAGCAAGAAAAGTAATAGAGATTTTAAATTTTGGATTGCCTGATTAGCATGCTTATTACTTGTTTACCAGATAAAAATAAAGAATTGATTTTTTATTTTATGCCCGACGGTTACACTTTTAAAGCAAACCTGGGAAAACATTACAAATGTAGCTTACTTATGATTGCGCCATGTCTGACGTCAGTGTTATATTAGTTTTATTTTAAATTAGCTTTTCCATTAAGCTTCTTTATATCAGAGCTGGTGGCTCCAGCCTCTCCACAGACCCCCATGTTCAGAATCTTTTTCTGCTGAAGGAACCACAACTGTGAAGCCAACTATGGTTTCTATGGTCCTTTCCTAACACATACACTTCTTCAGTACGTTGTACAATCTTGTTAGTAGGCATTTTGGAATTGACATCAATTTCATGAATTTGGAGTTCACATACATTATCACATAAGTTCACAATAGCTTACACTTTTGCTTAGAATTGTAACATTTTTGTTTAGAACTAAGGTAAAATTGGGTATCCTAAATAATGTATTTCCATTCTGCTATATCTCATTTCAGTTCCGCTTTAAAGAGGAACTTTAACCGAGGATTGAAATGCATTACAATCAGTAGCTGATATCCCCTTTCCTGGGAAAAATCTTTACTTTTTCTCAACTAGATCATCAGGGGGGTCTGTATAGTTGATATTGTAGAGAAACCCCTCCCACAGCGTGATGTTATGACCTTGGCCCTGACAGTTTGCTTTCAGGACCAAAATGGTCAGCTTGCTGCCTGTGAACCTCATTGTATTGTGGGAAATAACGCCTTTTTCCAACTGCAAAGCAAGCAATATCTTCCTCTGTGCATAGAACTCTCAGTAACGAACATTCCGTCCATACAGATCTCCTGGCAGGACTAAAGCTGTCACCACTAGTGATACATTTCAGAATGCAAATCAAGGAAAGGAAAGTTTTTACAATGGGCAAACACTCACTAAATAATTCATTAGTAAATATTGTAAAAAAATAAGCAATTGTATTCCTTACGTTATTTTCACTACAGTTCCTCTTTACGTGGTAAGTGGTAAATTATGTGGTAAATACGTTTTTCAATTTTCCTCACTGCTTTTTTACAGGGATGGTCGTAGTCAGCCAACTTCGCTACGCTGGAACTACGCGTGGTTTTACGCAATTACGCTTCGCCAAACTACGGCTTTGAAATCAAATATTCGCTTCGTATGCATTTCGTAGACTACGCATTAAAATACGCAAAGTGAGAAGCGTAATGTATGCGGATGCCTATGCCCGTAAGCAGAACATTTGACGCATTAATTCCTCTGTTAATGCCTATACCGGGAACTCTTCTATGCGTACATTCCCTTTCCAATGCGTAAATTTGTAAGCATACAATCGCACGTGGAAAAATAGACGCGAATATGTTTGCTACGCATAGTGGGTGTAAGCTACGAGTAGGGGTACTTCGCTACGCGTAAATTCGTAAGCATAGTTTTGAAACTTCACCTGCGAACTACAATGCGTAGATGCGAACTACGATGTGTAAATTTGCACTGGCGTAGTTTCTGCTCATCCCTGCTTTCTTATGTTAGTGAATCATGAAATAAAGTGAAGCCCACAAAAATCCTTTAAAGTGGATCCGAGATGAACTTTTCCTCATTGCATAATTGTGTTGCTTTCCTATTGTTTATAGGGCATTCCTCAAGTCAAATACTTTTTTGTTTTTGTTTTAATAATCTAATTTCCTATAAATTAAAAAAGCCACGCCCACAGGTTCTCAGAGAGCCAAGGCACTTTCAGACAGTAGCAAGGGCTCATGGGAGCTTAGTCTGGGCAGGAGGAGGAGGAGGTATTACTAGCCAGAGATTTCAGAGGCAGAGGGGAGGAGGAAGGGGGATTAGGTTTTTTTTGCTCAAGATGCAGATAAGCCTGCCTCTGTGTAATGTTTACAAACAACATGGCTGCTGTCATTGTATCACAGGAAGACATAATCATATTCTAATAAAGCTGTTTGCAGCTAGATTTGCTGTGTAAACTATCTAAACTTTAGATAAGATATATTGACAAGTTACTTGGTATAGTTAGTTTTTCATCTCCGATCCACAAAAATGTATATATAAAACAGCTTGAAAACACAATAAAGTAGTTCAATGCCTTATCTAGAACAACTTTCAAGCACATTGCAAAAAATACTCAAAATTATTTGTTTCTGATTGACTTAGAGGTGTCTTTTTCACCATACCTTTAGTAGAGTTTTACTAGCTGGATTATAAAAAATATATATATATAGATAAGGTAGAAAAGACATAAGCCAGGATAAGTCGTGAAATAAGTTTTGTGGATCAGAGCCTACACAACCTGGTGCATCTTGCAGTTTTTATATAACTCATTAAGCATATTCCACGCTGTGTAAGCAATGTATTTGTTAATAAAGTTTATTAGGTATTACAAAAAGACTTGTGAGCAGTGAGATCAATTTAAAAAGAAAAGTCTTTTTAAATAAATGGTAAATTGAATCCACGGGAATTGGAGATGGTTTGATGGTTATTCCTAGAACGACTACAGTAATTGCGTTACCGAGAATGATGATGTCTCTACTAGGGCGCTATTTACCCCGAAGCACCAGGATATATCTTTGTATACTTATCCCTAATACTATTTTGAAAATGCCCTCATGTTTCACTCAGTCTTTTTTGTGTGTCATATGCTCGGAATAGAGAGAATTATCTAATAAACCTTTTGCTTCTCGAGAAGTTTGAGATTCATAAGATGACATTTTCTATGGTCACTTTAGCTCTCTTTCAGCCGGACTCCTCAAATTAACCTATTAATCAAGTGACAGCATATCAGATGCAAGTGCGGAGGAGGACATCCAAGTGTAATTCATCAATGCGGTTTAATGGAAAGGTACGGATTTAGACAGAGCACATAAAAAGCACATTTTAAATATTCTACGCGTAGTTTTTTAATAGATTCAAATAAATATTTAGGAAAAGGTTAGAGGATAACAGTTTAATACCTGTAGAATGGAGACAGTTTACAGAGAAAGAAAATAATGCTGATTTGGATCTTTTTAATGCTTAATTTAAATTAACTTCTTTAGCAGTAGCCCCGAGTCAGGCTCGGGCTGGAAATCCGCAGCTCAGAGCGGTAACTCTGAGCCTGACTCCTGGAAGTCGCTGGAAGTTGTAGGCCGAGCCTTCGCACAGTGGGCATTTGTAAGTCACCTCCTCATGGATCCAGATGCTGGCAGCCATTCTTCTTCCAGGCTCTAGATCCCCCTGGTGCAGCACTGGGCAAAGTTTACGTGGCCCTGGCCACCGGCAACGGGCCGAATTCCTTTCTTTTGAATCCTCCTCCTTCCCTTCAGAATTGCGAGCAAGGGATATGAGTGGGTTAACACACTTCCAGCGTTAGGTCTCTATGGTTACAGGGCATCACGTGACATGCTGTCAGGACGTGCCAGAGTGTAATACGCTGGCACATACTGACGGCGTATCACGTGATGTGGTTGCCATGGAGTCGCGACACTGGAATCGGATATTAGATGAGTGTTAACCCACTTGTATCGGCCGCTCGCGACTCTGCAGGGAGGCATGGAGGAGAGGAATCCGGCCGCCCAGTGGTGGGCTGGATAACCAGCGATTGCATGCTGGATGGGCTGTAGTTTGCCCATCGCCGTTCTGGTGAGATTAGCTTCTGTTGTGATTGGTTGCTAAACACACTCATCTATTTTGCCACATTTGCCATCCATAAAACTTCCATATAAACTAGGCCTGATGAAGGGCTGGTCTGGATAATAGTGATGAGCCTGAATTTTACACAGTAGTAATTTTGCAGTGAAATTTTGAACTACGATGCAAAATATTGCAAAATGTCAAAGCTTAAAGGGGAACTTCAGCCTAAACAATCATACGGTCATTAAGTTACATTAGTTATGTTAATTAAACTAGATAGGTAATATAATCTCTTACCCCCCCCCCCCCCCCCCCTCTGTTTTAAAAGAACAGGCAAATGTTTGTGATTTCATGGTAGCAGCCATTTTTTTGGTTGAAAGGAGGTGACAGGGAGCATGAGACACAGTTCCAACTGTCCTGTGTCCTGATCACCACTCCCAGCTGCGCGCGTTAAGCTTCAAATATCAAATTCAAGATTAAAGAAAAAATTGCGTCAAAACAGCAGAAGAAGAACAACAAAATCAGAAATCTCATCATGCAAACAGAATATTGTATACAAGCGCTCGCAAACAATGCACAAAAGAGTGTGATAAATCACAGGCTGACAACACCGATTAACAAGGTGGAGCGCTCCCTGGCTATTTGTGATATGCCAAGAGGAAGTTATGTAATGAGAGGGTTAGCGCTCAGGACACAGTCTGTTTAAAGAATTCTTCACAATACTCCAAACAAGGACAGCAGATGTCAACAGGGCACTTGTTGCCCACCCCCCAACATAGAGAGACTCACCGGATGGTGCGGCCAAGATAGGCCCGATTGCGCTCTAGGGGTATTGGCCACCCCTCAGCCTTCGTGGCAATCTCCGCGCTCCAGCCGGCTCAGCTCTCCGTGGTAATCAGAGGTTGATCCTTTCTGTGGCCTCAAAAGTAAAATAAACGCTGCACATAGCGTAAATGTGTTTGATAAGGGGAACCCTCGTTTATTAAAAAACTTAAGGATTAAAAACATTAAAAATACAAAAGGCTTGGCACACGGCTACGTCAGGCGGGGGGCAGGCAGCATCTATGGATATTAATCCGGCTACCGTGTCGCATCCCCGGCTAGGTCTCCGAGACGTACCGCCGCTGTAAGAAAGTTCCACGCCAGACAGACACTGCGTCCAGTGACGTCAGACGTTGCGCCGCTCCGTAGCTCCGCCCTACGCGTTTCGTTGCTAGGCAACTCCTCAGGGGCGCCCCTGAGGAGTTGCCTAGCAACGAAACGCGTAGGGCGGAGCTACGGAGCGGTGCAACGTCTGACGTCACTGGACGCAGTGTCTGTCTGGCGTGGAACTTTCTTACAGTGGCGGTACGTCTCGGAGACCTAGCCGGGGATGCGACACGGTAGCCGGATTAATATCCATAGATGCTGCCTGCCCCCCGCCTGACGTAGCCGTGCGCCAAGCCTTTTGTATTTTTAATGTTTTTAATCCTTAAGTTTTTTAATAAACGAGGGTTCCCCTTATCAAACACATTTACGCTATGTGCAGCGTTTATTTTACTTTTGAGGCCACAGAAAGGATCAACCTCTGATTACCACGGAGAGCTGAGCCGGCTGGAGCGCGGAGATTGCCACGAAGGCTGAGGGGTGGCCAATACCCCTAGAGCGCAATCGGGCCCATCTTGGCCGCACCATCCGGTGAGTCTCTCTATGTTGGGGGGTGGGCAACAAGTGCCCTGTTGACATCTGCTGTCCTTGTTTGGAGTATTGTGAAGAATTCTTTAAACAGACTGTGTCCTGAGCGCTAACCCTCTCATTACAAGAAATCCCATCATGCTTTGCACAGCATCTGGGAAAATGCCTGGGCAGTTTCTTCTGTGCAGCTAAAAATGAGGCTTAGATGAGCAAAACAAAGTTCTGATGCTGTGAAACCGTTAAAGAAACACCAAGCCTCTTCAGTGCTGCGGAGTAGATTTTTAGTCTGGAAGTTCACTTTAATTAATTTCATATGCAATCGTAATAACAATCCGTAAATTTGCGTTGATGCATACTTTTGCATAAAATATTACTTTCTTATGGCTCAGAGGGCTTGATTCAGTAAGGCAAATAGCATGCCTTATCAGAGATAAAACGCCTTATCAGAGATAACATTCGTTATCAAAGTAACACGCCTTATCAGAGTAGCATAGCGAGCGCTACACACTTATGCCTGCTAATTGGGTTCTTAGCGCTCGCTATGCTACTCTGATAAGGTGTGTTAACTTTGATAAGGATTGTTATCTCTGATAAGGCGTTTTAACTCAGATAAGGCATGCTATTTGTCTTAGTAAATCAAGCCCATAGACTTTAATTAACCTCCCTGGCGGTAAGCCCGAGCTGAGCTCGGGCTATGCCGCGCAGGGGGAGATCTCAGCCCCTGGTGGGGCGATTTTCATTTTGTAAATTGCTGTGCGCGCAGCCAGCACTTTGCTAGCCGCGCGCACAGCTTGATCGCCGCCGCTCTGCGGCGATCGGCCGCACGCAGCGGCTGAAGAGGGCCCCCCCGCCAGAGCCCTGCGCTGCCCGGATCAATGAGTTCCGGGCAGCGCTATGGGCTGGATCGTGTGTCCCTGACGTCAGGACGTCGGCTGACGTCCATGACGTCATCCCGATCGTCGCCATGGCGACAGGAGAAGCCAAACAGGGGACCGCGTTGTATACGCGTTCCCCTGTTTGCTATTGTTGCCGGCGGCGATCGGACTAGAGGGCCACATGCGCCCTCTAGTGGTGTTTCATGTAGCTACCACTCTGGTAGCTTTACATGAAACTTAAAAAAAAAAATAAAAAAAAATTGGAATTCTGCAATTTTTGCAGAAAAAATTAACCGCCAAGGAGGTTAAAGCGGAATATAACCCTGCATTTCAACTTTGCTCTAAAATATTATTTACAGCATATTATATGCAAAAAGCATTTTTTTTTTTACTAGACCAGCATTGGAAGGGTTAAACACAGACGTTTCAATTTCCGTGGAGAGATATGCAGAAGTTCAGATTGTTACATTCTATGTATCTATTGATAAACAGTTACACACTCTTTGGCAGTCCTCCAAGCTCCTTCTCAGTCAGAGAGATGAGTCATTCAACACTTAGATACATTTCTGTAAACAAAATGTATCTCTTTTCAGCTTCGGATGCGTCTGCAGAAATCTAAAGGAACTTTAAAGCCCTGTGTAACCCTTCCAATGCTGGTCTAGTAAAAAAAAAAAAATGCTGGTTGCATATAATATACTGTAAATAATGTTTTAGAGCAAAGTTGAAATGCAGGGTTATATTCCGCTTTAAGTAATTCAAAAATGTGCTTAGTCATATTTCAAAATGTATTTAGTATTGCTTCCCAGACTTCAATGCATTTGAGCAAAAATGTTTCATATATGTGAAAAATTTTTTCTTATACTTCATAAATTTCAATGCATTTGTGCAAAATTACACAAAATTATGCAAAATCAAGATTGCCCACAAAATCATAATTATGATTAGAATCATTTAGCAGCAGTGTGTGTACAGAGCAAGGAGCAGCAGTGTGTATACAGAGAGTGGAACAGCACTGTGTGTACAGAGCACGGAGCAGCAGTGTGTATACAGAGTGTGGAGCAGCACTGTGTGTACAGAGCATGAAGCAGCACTGTGTGTACACAGCATGGAGCAGCAGTGTGTACAGAGCATGGAGAAGCAGTGTGTGTACAGAGCATGGAGCAGCAGCGTGTGTACAGAGCATGGAGCAGCAGCGTGTGTACAGAGCATGGAGCAGCACCGTTTGTACAGAGCATGGAGCAGCACCGTGTGTACAGAGCATGGAGCAGCAGTGAGTGTACAGAGTATGGACCAGCAGCATGTGTACAGACCATGGAGCAGCAGCGTGTGTACAGAGCATGGAGCAGCAGCAGCGTGTGTACAGAGCATGGAGCAGCAGTGTGTGTACAGAACATGGAGCAGCAGCGTGTGTACAGAGCATGGAGCAACAGCGTTTGTACAGAGCATGGAGCAGCGTGTGTACAGAGCATAAAGCAGCTCTGGGGAACTTAACAGAGCTAGGTATGAGCACAGCCCTGTGCCCTGCTGTGTGAATGCTTCACTTTCCCCTTCATTACCAATGGCGGCTGTCCTCATTATTATCTGTATCCAAACTGCTCCTGATCGATCCCGTTGCTGGTCAGTCAGTCGGACAGGAAATTGCATTATGTGTACCCAGCATGATGTCCTACCATATTATTATACTGTATTGGCTGAAGGAGACTTTGAGGAATCCCCCCTTGAAAATCTTGAGTTTGCCCCTGGCACTATATTTTTTTTTTCCAATGTTGTTGTCACTTATAGTAGTTATTATCAACCTGACAGCTCTGATAGGTTTTAGACTAGTATGGGAGACTCACAAAACGATCAGAAATAAACTCAAACCTGTGGGGAATAATTGATTTGATCCATCGTTCCGTCTGGAAGCTGCATGGTGTGTACAAGGCATAAAGTAAGTTTGTCCTAATCTTTCCAATTGTTATGATACTAGACAGAGGAGCAAGGAATGACGACAGTTTGCAGCAAATACTGGTACTGGGACAAGGTATATTGTGAACGAATGTTTAATTGAAAGGCACATTACAAACAACATGCATGCAAAGAAACCACAAAACAGGGGAACACAGTGTGCATACAAGGAAACCACAAAGCAAGAAAGTACAGTGTGTGTACACAAAACCCCAGTGAGCCTATCTATCTATCTATCTATCTAAATACATACACAGGATGTGTGCATGAAAAAAGGGCGGCGTGAAAAAAAGGGCCCGGCTGGATAAGGAAATGGTGCCGGTGGATAACGAAATCTGATAACGATAAACATCGTTGTCAAACCTGGTTAACAATAAATACTGTTATTAAGCAGATGGTAATTAATAACAAAATTATATTAACGTTAAAAATAATTCAACAATACAGCTTAATCCAACCCTACTCTCACACAGAACCCTCCCCTGGTGGTGCCTAAAACTAACCACTCCCCTGGTGGCGCCTAACCCTCCCACCCCCAGTGGTGCCTAACACTAACCACCCCCCCTAGTGGTGCCTAACCCTAACCCCCCCCCCCCAGTGCCTAACCCTAACCACCCCCAGGTGGTGCCTTACCCTAACCATCCCCCCTAGTGGTGCCTAACCCTAACCCCCCCCCCAGTGCCTAACCCTAACCACCCCCTGGTGGTGCCTGACCCTAACCTCCCCCGGTGTTGCCTAAAACAAACCGCCGCCTGGGTGGTGCCTAACCCTAATCACTACCCCTGGTGTTGCCTAACCCTAACTACTCCCTCTGCAGAAACACCCTTTTACACACAGAAGCGATAATATCTTTGATAACGTAAAATCTGTACATACAAACAAAATAATATGACAAAAACTATAACGTTGCAAGCTTCTAAAACGAGAACATACTTAAAAAACTGTAATGTTCTAATGTTGTTAGCGATATTTATCATGGCACCCTTTTTTCGCCATATTAAAGAGACTCTAAAGCGAGAATAAATCTCGCTTCAGAGCTCATAGTTAGCAGGAGCATGTGTGCCCCTGCTAAACCGCCGCTATCCCACGGCTAAACGGGGGTCCCTTCACCCCCAAACCCACCCCCGCAAAACTTGGTCGTAAACTTGGTCGTAAAATTTTCTCTTCCTGGAGGCAGGGCTAACGGCTGCAGCCCTGCCTCTAGTCGCGTCTATCAGACGCGCATCGCCACCTCTCCCCCGCCCCTCTCAGTGAAGGAAGACTGAGAGGGGCGGGGGAGAGGCGGAGGTACGCGTCTGATAGACGCGCATGAGGCAGGGCTGCAGCGGTTAGCCCTGCCCCAATGCGGAAGCGCTCCCCGGCTGCACGGAGGGGATTTGGGGGTGAAGGGACCCCCGTTAAGCCGCGGGATAGCGGCGGTTTAGCAGGGGCACGAATGCCCCTGCTATCTATGAGGTCTGAAGCAAGATTTATTCTCGCGCCAGACTCTCTTTAAGGATAATTGCATTAGAGTCTATGGCGGCGCCCTTTTCGTCCACCCTCAGCCGGCGCCCTTTTTTCCTGCTACCCACAGGATATATACACAGGAAATATAATACAACCAGGTGCAGTACAGAAGGAAGCAAGCAAAGAGCAAAGACAGAAACAGAATAGATGGTTCTGCAATGGATCAGCAGGTACAGGGATAAATCAGGAGTCAGGACTAGGTTGTTCAGTGACTCAGGGCTAGCAGGACACTATGGGGTTGATTCACTAACAGAAATAGCGCGAGCAACCTCCTGTAACTCACACTATTTCAACAGCATGCCTTAAATGTAAGTGGCTGCATGATATGCGCGCTACTGGCCGCGTAGTGCGCATAATTACCCTCAGCCACAGGAGCACATGCTATGCTGCGGGTAGTACAGCATAGCGAGCACTAGTAACTTACTCCTGCTGTCCCTGCAAATAATGATGAGCTCTCCACTTGTCCAGCCTTGAGCCCCTTCGGGTCCAATCACTTTAACCTCCTAAGCGGTATGGACACTGTGTCTAGCATGCCGCTCAAGAGGTTTTGCTGGCCTCAGGAGTCCCCCCCTATACAACTATTAGCTTATATGCCTGCATAAGGTGTTAGCTAGCACTAGGCTAGCTAGTATAAGTATTCACAACTCCACGATTGCCCCCGAACCCCCGATCCAGCCGCTTATACATTACCCAGCCTGGTTCCAGCAATTGCCGCAGCCTCCACGCACAGCTCCAATCTTCTCTGTGGGGAGGATCGGGACTGCGCATGACGTCATGTATGATCCTCCCCATAGAGAGGATTGGAGCTGTGCGGGGAGGCTGCGGCGATTGCTGGATAGAGGCTGGGTAATTTGTAAGCGGCTGGATTGGGGGGATCGGGGGCAATCGTGGGGTTGGGAATAATTATACTAGCTAGCCTAGTGCTAGCTAACCTTATGCAGGCATATAACCTAAACGTTTTATATGGAAGGGGGGGGGGGGGACCTCAGAGTCAACACTGCCACCAGCAGTCAGAAAGTGGAAGGACATAATTCCTAACACCATTATATGGAGCCAAACTAATATAATTTACTTTCTCATTTTAAAGCGGACCCAACCCAAACATTTTTTTTAATTAAAAGTATTTAGTTGCACCACTCTGACACATACAAAGATAAATAAACACTCCTTCAAACCTATGATCATTTCAGTGCATGCTTTTCACCCTTCTCTTTCATAACTAGGGTTATACTGGGGGCAGCCATTAGCAATTCCTCCTTTGCCGGACACCACCTACTCCACCCGTTTGCCGGATTTTGTCCCGGCAATTTGAAAGGAAGGGAGGGGTTCCTCCAATAAATGTAACATATTTTATATTTGTCATCATGCAGCTGAAAAAAGGCTGCTATTTATTATTATATTTTAGAAAATAGATTTTATTTCTGAAATCTTGTATTTTTAATTTGGGTTCACTTTAAGTGGAATTTCCCTGAAAGGGTAAGTGCACTGCGTGAACATTGACAAATGACATGGTAAAGAAATATTTTCCCACAGAGTTTAAAGGAGAACTGTAGTGAGAGGTATATGGAGGCTGCCATATTTATTGCCTGGCTATTCAGCTAATCCTCTGCCTCTAATACTTTCAGCCATAGGCCCTGAACAAGCATGCAGCAGATCAGGTGTTTCTGACAAATTTAGACAGATATGACAAGATTAGCTGCATGCTCGTTTCTGGTGTGATTCAGACACTTCTTAAGGCAAATAGACCATCAGGGCTGCCAGGCAACTGGTATTGCTTAAAAGGAAATAAATATGGCAGCCTCCATATCCCTCTCACTACAGTTCTCCTTTAAAGGGAATTTGAGGTTCAAGACCTATGGAAGCTGCCATATGTATTTCCTTATAAACATTACCAGTAACTAGTGTTGGGCGAACAGTGTTCGCCACTGTTCGGGTTCTGCAGAACATCACCCTGTTCGGGTGATGTTCGAGTTCGGCCGAACACCTGATGGTGTTCGGCCAAACCGTTCGGCCACATGGCCGAACTAAGAGCGCATGGCCGAACGTTCCCCGAACGTTCGGCTAGCGCTGTGATTGGCCGAACGGGTCACGTGGTTCTGGTAAATAAATACCCGAACCACGTCATATTTCCGCCATTTGTCTGTGGGTTTAGCTTTGGGTAGGCAGGCAGGGTAGTTCGCTCTCCAGCCACGCTAGCCAGGGTCCCCCCCAGTCATTGTGTGTCGCTGCTGGGAATAGTAGTACACCGCTCGCTCAGCATTCTGTTTACTGCCACTCTGTGTACCTCGCTCAGCCACACTATATAGCATTCTGTTTACTGTTCTGTGTCTGCTGGGAATAGTAGTACACCGCTCGCTCAGCCACACTATATAGCATTCTGTTTACTGCCACTCTGTGTACCTCGCTCAGCCACACTATATAGCATTCTGTTTACTGTTCTGTGTCTGCTGGGTATAGTAGTACACCGCTCGCTCAGCCACACTATATAGCTGTAACGATCGGAGGGCGCAGAGAGTATCTGATTACCGGTGATCTGCAGTATCGCCGGAAATACAGATATATACCAGATTATAAGTGATCTGCAGTCTCACCGATAATCCGATATACAAACTAACCTCTGTTCGCCTGAGTAGAGTGTAGTGTTTTGGTGTAACAGTAACACTAGGAGGCCTAGGCCTCAGTGCAGCAAGGAGAACTGCACGGATTCCTTCCGCAGACCTGAGCTCTCCAAGACGGGAGGAGTCAGACTGACAGTAGGAAGGAAAGTCCGAGAGTGACACTCAGGAAGAAGTGTCACTAACAGGACTGGGAACCGCCTCCAATCGTGAGGTCGGTTCTCGAGGTCAGACAAGCCAGGTCGTACACACACGGACAGATAAAGTACAAATACAGTAGGCAAAGGCGGAGTCAAAGTACAGGCAGGGTTCGGCAACGGGGTATCAGATATATCGGGGTACAAAATCAGGAGGCAGAAACAGAGTCTAGGAACGAGCCGAGGTTCGGCAACAGAGTATCAGAAATATCGAGGTACAAGGTCAGAGTTCAGGAGGATAGTCGAGGCAGGCAAAAAGTCATAACATATAATCACAATCAAACTAGTACTTTAGCTATCAAATATCTAGCTAAGTGTAGGATAACAGCTCCAGCTGGTCCCGGCACACTTCAGGATCTGACTACGGATCTGGGTGCTCCCACGTATGTGATCGCACGCCAGACAAAGAGCAAGTGAATAACCAGCAGTATATATACTCTAGGACCTTTCCAGGACCTCCCTAATTGCTGGTCCAATGGGAGCAGTGGAATTTGTCAGCTGACCCAGCTGGTCAGCCGACTCCCTTCTAACTGCTATTTAAACTCTGCCTCTGTGCTCGCGCGCGTGTAAGTCTGAATCTTGGTGGACTATCAGTCCCAGCCACACCAGTACTGTCATGCAATGTATCTTGTGCGGGGGCCGCCTCTGATGCGGATTCCGCCGTTACCGATGCGGATTCCGCCGTTACCAATGCGGATTCCGCCGCACTGCCTATGCGGCATGCGGCGTTTTTTCCGCGTTGTGACGCCATGCTGGACGCGGAAACAGCCGCCTCACCTCGAGAGATGGCGGCTTTTCCGCGTTTCCTTACAGTACCCCCCCCCCCCGAGGAGTGGACTCCGGACAACTCCCACCAGGTTTCTCGGGGTGTAAGGCATGAAACTCCCTTTTTAATTCGTCTGCATGCATGCGCGTCCCCGGTACCCATTGCCTCTCCTCAATGCCATACCCTTTCCAGTGCACGAGGTATTGTACCGAGTTTTGTACAGAGCGTGAATCTAGAATCTTCTCCACCTCATATTCGTGTTGGGCATCTACCAAGACAGGAGGAGGAGGAGTGGGACCCACCTGGACTGCTGGCTTAAGGAGGGACACGTGGAAAGACCTCACCCCCCGCATGCTAGAGGGAAGATCAACGGTGTAAGTAACATCATTGACTTTCCTGACAACCGGGAATGGACCCACAAACCTGGGACCAAGCTTATTCGAAGGTTGTCTTAGGGTCAAGTGACGTGTGGACACCCAGACCAAGTCTCCTGGTCGGAACTTCCACTCCAGCGACCGTCTTTTGTCAGCTTGACCCTTCTGACTCAAAAAGGCCTTCTCCAGGTTACTTCTAACCGTCCCCCAAAGGTCCTTCAATGACTTTTGCCAGGCCTCCAGGGCTGGGAAAGGAGTGGAGGCTATAGGTAATGGGGAAAATTTGGGTGATCTCCCCGTCACCACCTGAAAGGGAGAGAATCCGGAGGACGAGTTTTTTAAATTATTCTGGGCAAATTCTGCGAAGGGCAGAAATCTGACCCAATCGTCCTGCGCCTCTGCCACATAACACCTTAAAAATTGCTCTAAAGACTGATTTATTCTCTCAGTCTGGCCGTTGGTCTGTGGGTGATAGCCCGATGAAAAAGATAGCTTTATGCCCATGAGGTGGCAAAAAGCTTTCCAAAACCGTGAGACGAATTGGACTCCCCTGTCTGAAACTATGTCTTCGGGAATGCCATGTAAACGGAAGACATGAGTGATAAACAACTCGGCCAATTCCTGAGCCGAGGGGAGTCCTTTCAAAGGCACAAAGTGGGCCATCTTACTAAAACGGTCGACTATCACCCAAATGACCGCCATACCTTCAGACCTGGGAAGCTCGCCCACAAAATCCATGGACAGGTGGGTCCACGGCTCATTCAGGGTGGGCAAAGGCTGCAACGTACCGACAGGTGCCAGCCGGGAGGGTTTACTCTTGGCACATATCAAACACTCTTTTACGTATTCCTTACAATCCGCTGCCAAGGAAGGCCACCAGGCGCATCTGGCTATCAAATCCTGTGTCCTGGATGCCCCAGGATGCCCTGCGTTCTTATGTGCATGAAACATCTCAAGAACCTGCAGGCGAAAAGGCAGAGGAACAAACAGGACCCCTGCGGGCTTCCCTTCCGGAATGTCTTGCTGAAAGGGAGCCAATGTCTCCCTCCAATCCTCCCAAGTTTCAGTGGCTGCCAGTATTAATTTCTGGGGAATAATGGTCTCTGGAATGGAGGGCTGTGCTGTCTCTGACTCAAAACATCTGGATAGAGCATCCGCCTTAACATTCTTGCTCCCTGGGGTGTACGTAATAATGAAAGTAAACCTGGAGAAGAACAACGACCATCGAGCCTGGCGAGGGCTCAACCTCTTAGCCCCCTCGATGTACTCTAGGTTTTTGTGATCGGTGTAAACCGTGATGGTATGTTCAGCTCCCTCTAACCAGTGTCGCCATTCCTCGAAAGCCAATTTGATGGCCAAGAGCTCCCTGTTTCCAATATCGTAATTCCTCTCTGCAGGGGAGAACCTGCGAGAGAAATACGCACACGGGTGCATTCTACCCTGCAAGCCTGACCGCTGTGACAGCACAGCCCCCACCCCAACCTCCGAGGCATCTACCTCCACAATGAATGGGAAAGAGGCATCCACATGTCTGAGGATGGGTGCTGAACAGAATAGGCCCTTCAGGGTGGCAAAAGCATGTAAAGCCTCAGGAGACCAGTGAGTGGTATCTGCCCCCTTCTTAGTGAGGCAGGTAAGGGGAGCAATGACAGTGGAGTACCCCTTTATAAACCGTCTATAGTAGTTGGCGAAGCCAAGAAAGCGCTGAAGGGATTTCAACCCAACCGGCTGTGGCCACTCCAGAACAGCGGAGACCTTGGCAGGATCCATAGACAGGCCTGTGGTGGAAATTATGTACCCCAAGAACGCAACAGATGTTACTTCGAAGATGCACTTCTCAAGCTTTGCGTATAACGAGTTCTGCCTTAACTGATTTAACACAAACCTCACATGGTTTCTATGTTCAGTGAGGTTGTTGGAGAAGATAAGAATATCATCAAGATAAACTAGTACA
The DNA here is from genome assembly GCF_040937935.1 of Hyperolius riggenbachi. Classification (NCBI taxonomy): domain Eukaryota; kingdom Metazoa; phylum Chordata; class Amphibia; order Anura; family Hyperoliidae; genus Hyperolius; species Hyperolius riggenbachi. The sequence continues at coordinate 530,985,689 of NC_090647.1, forward strand.
AATTTCCCCAACACCTCCCGGAATACCTCGTTAATGAGTTCCTGAAAAACGGCCGGAGCATTACATAACCCGAAGGGCATCACCAGGTACTCATAATGCCCGTCTGGTGTATTAAAGGCCGTCTTCCACTCATCGCCCCTTCTTATACGTATCAGATTGTACGCGCCCCGCAAATCTAGCTTAGAAAAAATCTTAGCGTCAGTAACCTGAGTGAACAAATCATCTATCAGTGGCAACGGATAGCGATTCTTTATAGTAATCTTGTTGAGACCGCGATAATCGATGCAGGGTCGCAAGCCTCCGTCTTTCTTTTTGACAAAAAAGAACCCTGCTCCAGCAGGTGACCGGGACGGGCGAATGAAACCCTTGGCCAAATTTTCACGGATGTACTCCTGCATGGCCAATTTTTCGGGCCCTGACAGATTGTACAAGTGACCCCGGGGGGGAACACAACCTGAACGGAGATCAATGGGACAATCGAAAGGACGATGTGGGGGCAATTTATCAGCTGCCTTGGGACAGAACACATCGGAAAATTCAGAATACTGATCTGGTACCCCTTCCACCTGAAATCTGGTTTGCCCCAAGGTCAACTTCCCCAAACACCGCTGAAAACAACGAGGTGACCAAGTGGTTAACTGACCCGTGGCCCAGTCTATTTGAGGTGAATGAAGTTGCAACCACGGCATGCCTAGGATAATAGTTGAGGTAGACATGTGCAATACAAAAAACGATAATTGTTCCCCATGCAGTGCCCCTATGGTGACCTTCACCTCCGGGGTCTGTGACAGAGCACGATTCCGTTGTAGAGGGGAATCGTCTACTGCCGTGACCTAAATGGGGGGTGTCACAGGAGTGAGCGGAATACCCAACTCCTGAGCAAACTTAAAGTTCATAAAATTGGCCGCTGAGCCTGAGTCAATAAAAGCCTCAGTGGCCACAGATTTCTTCTCCCATGTAACTGTACAAGGGAGAAGCAATTTCTTTTCTTTAAGGGGTGCAAGTGGCGTGCCTAGGGTGTCACCCCCCACTACTCCTAGGCAAATTCGTTCCCCGACTTGTTCGGGCAGTTGATCCATCATTCTCCGCCTTCGCTCCACCTGGGTCAATTTCGAACAACCAATCTGCATTGGTTCGGGTGGAGGCAAGGCCGGAGGAGATGAGACAGACGGAGGTGGCGTTACTAAGGGTGCAGCGGAGGGTGCCACATATGATGTTACCCTGGCACGGTGACTGCCCCGAATCTGCCTCTGATGGCGTAATCGACGGTCGACTCGAATGGCCGATGTGATGGCCTCATCGACTGTCCTGGGCTCGGGCAAGGTTAGCATTAAATCGGAGACCTCCTCCGACAACCCAGACAAGAAGTAATCCATGAGGGCAAAATTATCAAATCTGGCCGTGACTGACCATCTGCGAAATTCTGCCGCGTAATCCTCGACTGAACCCCTGTCTTGCCGCAAAAGTTTGAGCTTCCGCTCAGAGGTTGCCGCAAGATCAGGGTCGTCGTAAATTACGGCCATGGCCTTAAAGAATTCCTCTACCGAGGTCAGAGCAGTATCGGTAGGAGGCAGGTTGTATGCCCATGACTGGGAGTCACCAGTCAGTAAAGTTTTAATAAAGGTGACCCGTTGGGTCTCAGTCCCCGAGGATCGGGGTCTCAACTCGAAGTACGATAACACTCTACTCTGAAAATTCCGGAAGTCAGACTTGTGGCCGGAAAATTTATCTGGTACGGGCATACGTATGTCAGCACTAGGAGGGGATCGCACTGAATCAACTGACGTCTGGAGGGTTCGCACAGAGCCTGATAGGACATCAATCATAGTCTTGTGGCTACCCAGCACTTGGTTGATGTTTTCCACCGAAGTGGCAAGTGCGCCCAGACGGTCAGTGTGTGCGTCCATTTGCATTTTTTGGTCTGGCGTTCTGTAACGATCGGAGGGCGCAGAGAGTATCTGATTACCGGTGATCTGCAGTATCGCCGGAAATACAGATATATACCAGATTATAAGTGATCTGCAGTCTCACCGATAATCCGATATACAAACTAACCTCTGTTCGCCTGAGTAGAGTGTAGTGTTTTGGTGTAACAGTAACACTAGGAGGCCTAGGCCTCAGTGCAGCAAGGAGAACTGCACGGATTCCTTCCGCAGACCTGAGCTCTCCAAGACGGGAGGAGTCAGACTGACAGTAGGAAGGAATGTCCGAGAGTGACACTCAGGAAGAAGTGTCACTAACAGGACTGGGAACCGCCTCCAATCGTGAGGTCGGTTCTCGAGGTCAGACAAGCCAGGTCGTACACACACGGACAGATAAAGTACAAATACAGTAGGCAAAGGCGGAGTCAAAGTACAGGCAGGGTTCGGCAACGGGGTATCAGATATATCGGGGTACAAAATCAGGAGGCAGAAACAGAGTCTAGGAACGAGCCGAGGTTCTGCAACAGAGTATCAGAAATATCGAGGTACAAGGTCAGAGTTCAGGAGGATAGTCGAGGCAGGCAAAAAGTCATAACATATAATCACAATCAAACTAGTACTTTAGCTATCAAATATCTAGCTAAGTGTAGGATAACAGCTCCAGCTGGTCCCGGCACACTTCAGGATCTGACTACGGATCTGGGTGCTCCCACGTATGTGATCGCACGCCAGACAAAGAGCAAGTGAATAACCAGCAGTATATATACTCTAGGACCTTTCCAGGACCTCCCTAATTGCTGGTCCAATGGGAGCAGTGGAATTTGTCAGCTGACCCAGCTCGTCAGCCGACTCCCTTCTAACTGCTATTTAAACTCTGCCTCTGTGCTCGCGCGCGTGTAAGTCTGAATCTTGGTGGACTATCAGTCCCAGCCACACCAGTACTGTCATGCAATGTATCTTGTGCGGGGGCCGCCTCTGATGCGGATTCCGCCGTTACCGATGCGGATTCCGCCGTTACCAATGCGGATTCCGCCGCACTGCCTATGCGGCATGCGGCGTTTTTTCCGCGTTGTGACGCCATGCTGGACGCGGAAACAGCCGCCTCACCTCGAGAGATGGCGGCTTTTCCGCGTTTCCTTACAATAGCATTCTGTTTACTGCCACTCTGTGTACCTCGCTCAGCCACACTATATAGCATTCTGTTTACTGTTCTGTGTCTGCTGGGAATAGTAGTACACCGCTCGCTCAGCCACACTATATAGCATTCTGTTTACTGCCACTCTGTGTACCTCGCTCAGCCACACTATATAGCATTCTGTTTACTGCCACTCTGTGTCTGCTGGGAATAGTAGTACACCGCTCACCCGCCACTGTATAGCATTGTGCTCTGTGTCGCTGCTGGGAATAGTGGTACACCGCTCACCCGCCACTGTATAGCATTGTGCTCTGTGTCGCTGCTGGGAATAGTGGTACACCGCTCACCCGCCACTGTATAGCATTGTGCTCTGTGTCGCTGCTGGGAATAGTGGTACACAGCTCACCCGCCACTGTATAGCATTGTGCTCTGTGTCGCTGCTGGGAATAGTGGTACACAGCTCACCCGCCACTGTATAGCATTGTGCTCTGTGTCGCTGCTGGGAATAGTGGTACACCGCTCAGCCACACTATATAGCATTCTGTTTACTGTTCTGTGTCTGCTGGGAATAGTAGTACACCGCTCGCTCAGCCACACTATATAGCATTCTGTTTACTGCCACTCTGTGTACCTCGCTCAGCCACACTATATAGCATTCTGTTTACTGCCACTCTGTGTCTGCTGGGAATAGTAGTACACCGCTCACCCGCCACTGTATAGCATTGTGCTCTGTGTCGCTGCTGGGAATAGTGGTACACCGCTCACCCGCCACTGTATAGCATTGTGCTCTGTGTCGCTGCTGGGAATAGTGGTACACCGCTCACCCGCCACTGTGCTCTGTGTCGCTGCTGGGAATAGTGGTACACCGCTCAGCCACACTATATAGCATTCTGTTTACTGTTCTGTGTCTGCTGGGAATAGTAGTACACCGCTCGCTCAGCCACACTATATAGCATTCTGTTTACTGCCACTCTGTGTACCTCGCTCAGCCACACTATATAGCATTCTGTTTACTGCCACTCTGTGTCTGCTGGGAATAGTAGTACACCGCTCACCCGCCACTGTATAGCATTGTGCTCTGTGTCGTTGCTGGGAATAGTGGTACACCGCTCACCCGCCACTGTATAGCATTGTGCTCTGTGTCGCTGCTGGGAATAGTGGTACACCGCTCACCCGCCACTGTATAGCATTTCTGTACTGCCACTGTACTGCTGCCAGTCAGCGTGTACTTTAAAGGATAAGTGAAATGAGGAAGAAATCCGGTGAAAGAGGGAGGGGCAAGGGAAGAGGTGTTTCCCCTGACGGTTCACGTACAGGCCACAGGGGAGCACCCAAGAAAACCCACTCAATACCGCCCATGTTGTCCAGGACAACAACCCTCACAAATCCAAAAGAACAGGACCAGATAATTACTTGGATGACCTCTCAAGCGTCCAGCAGTGGGTTAAGCAGCACCAGCACATCACGCACGAGGTCCGAGTCCTCAGCCAGTTACAAGGAGCCAGTGGGCACAAAGCTGACACAACCGGCAGCGACACCACGCACACAACTGCCAGATAACCAGTCCGATGAATTACCTCAGGACACAATGGGGTATTCGCAGGAGCTATTCCCAGCCCAACAAACTTCCACCTTTCAAAGGTCAATGGAGGAACAGCCAGAAATGTTGTGCCCGGATTCACAACCATTAACTGTGGGAAATGCACCGCGCACTGAAATACAAGGCGAGTCCGAGGAGGACTCGGAAACCCAAATCCCAGAGCAAGTTGGGCAGGAGGGGTTGCAATTGCAGGAGGTCGGCCGACAAGATCTGGAAGACGACGTTGGAGTGAGCTGCGCAGAGGTTGTTCTGGGGAGCTCTACTCCACGGCGGCGGCCCTCCACAATGACATATGACGAGTTTCAGGAGATGGAAGAGGAGGGTATGGACAATGTGGACAGAGACCCAGATTTTGTTTGTGAACGAGAACATCGCCGTCGTAGCAGCAGCACAGATGAGTCTGTTGAAGAACCCACTGCTGCACGAGTTCGCCTTGTGCCACAAGGTAGGCGGCGCGCAATTTCAGGCACCACAAGCGTGGAAGTTCAAGTGAGAGGCAAAAGAGGAGCAAACAGAAATCGCCAGCTAGGCAGGTGCTCCAAAGTCTGGGCTTTCTTTGAAGACTGCACTGAGGATGTTACCATGGCGATTTGCAAGGTGTGCAAGACCCGCCTGAGCAGGGGGAAAAGTATTAACAACCTCTCCACCACCAGCATGAGCCGCCACATGCTATCCAAACATCCCACTCTGTGGGCAAATGCGGCAGGACAGGGTACCAGCAACACTGCCTCCCTTGGGTTCACCAGACTCACCACCAGACCCGCCTCAGCAGCAGCAGTAGCCCAGCCATTGCGTGGTTCACAACATTCACAAACAACAGACGACGCTGACACTGTCACTTTCCGGAGTAGTGCTCTTGAGGTCTCCCAGTGTTCATCAAACACAACAACCAACAGCCCTTCCGTGTGCAGCGCTACGGTTCAGTTGTCTGTGTCGGAGATGTTTGAGCGCAAGAGGAAATTGCCAGCAAATGACCCCCGGGCCGTGGCAGTAACAGCCAGCATAGCCAAGCTTCTGGCCTGCGAAATGCTGCCATATCGAGTGGTGGAGACAAACAGCTTCAAGGGCATGATGTCAGTGGCCATCCCACGTTACGTGGTTCCCAGCCGCTACCACTTTGCGCGCTCTGCAGTGCCTGAGTTGCATGAGCACGTGGTCAGCAAAATAACCCGAAGCTTGAAGAATGCCGTTGCCTGCAAGGTTCACCTCACCACTGACACCTGGACGAGTGCGTTCGGCCAGGGTCGATACATCTCCCTTACCGCGCACTGGGTGAACCTTGTGGAGCCTGGCAGCGATTCCTCACCTGCTACGGCACGGGTGTTGCCCACGCCGCAAACAGCTGCACCGCCGTCCCTCCCACTGGATAACAACAGCAGCACCTACCTCTCTGACTCCTTCTCCTCCAACGCATCTCAAAGCTGTACCTCATCCGGAAACGCTAACCCAACAGCAGTAGGATCGTGGAAGCAGTGCAGCACAGCTGTTGGCATGCGTCAGCAAGCGTTGCTGAAGCTGATCTGCCTTGGGGATAAGCAGCACACAGGGGAGGAAATCTGGAGGGGAATAAAGGAACAGACGGATTTGTGGCTGGCACCGCTGGACCTGAAACCGGGCATGGTTGTGTGTGATAATGGGAGTAATCTCATTCGCGCTTTAAGGTTGGCTAAGCTGACACACATCCCTTGCCTGGTGCACGTGATGAACCTAGTAGTTCAGCGGTTCCTGAGGACATACCCAGGCGTGGCCGATCTTCTGTTGAAGGTGCGACGAGTGGCCAAACATTGCAGAAATTCCAGTACTGCTTCAGGGGGACTCGCCAAGATGCAGGAGCGCTTCAATCTCCCCCACCATCGCTTGCTGTGTGATGTCCCTACGCGCTGGAATTCTACGCTGCACATGCTAGCCCGCTTTTGCGAGCAGAAGAGTGCAGTGGTCCAGTACATGACGGCGCAGTACCGAGGCGCATCCGGCCAGCTGCCAAGCTTCTGTGGATCCGATTGGGCCAACATGTTGGACCTCTGCCAAGTCCTCCAAAATTTTGAGCAATCCACGTTGCTTGTGAGCAGTGACAACTCTTCAGTCAGCATTACCATACCACTGCTGTGTTTACTGAAGAGGTCGATGTTGAAAATCAAGGAAACAGCTGTCATGATGCAACTGGGGGAATCTGAGGGAGAAAACGATCAGCGTGATGGTACCAACATCAGGCCATCCGCCTCAGGAAACGCTGGCCCCAGCAGCTATGACGAAGAAGAGGAGGAGGAACAGCTGGAGTTGGAGCAGGAATTTCATGCCACCACTGACGAGGGCCAGAGCGGTGCACGTTGGACTTCCACAATTCAGCGCGAATGGTCAGCAGAAGCAGACCAGGAAGAAGGTGACGACTATGATGCATCACAACAACTATCACAACGCTCACAAGAGGATGATGAGGATTCTGGCAGGACTCTGGCACACATGGCTCAATTCATGCTAGACTGCATTGAACGCGACGCACGCATTGTGCGCATTCTGGACAACACCAATTACTGGGTTTATACCCTTCTGGATCCACGGTACAAACACAATGTTCCAAAACTGCTTGAAGAAAGAGTCAGACAGGTCAAAATGGAAGAATACCAGCAGGCCCTTGTGGAGACTTTAGAGAGGAGATTGACATCCTCCCCCTCCTCTAGCCAGTTGTACTCCGACAGACTGACTTCCGCAAACCCAGGACGACCAGGAGGGCAGCAAACAACACAAGCCGCAGCTAGTGCCCAAAAGGGAATGGTATCGGCAGTGTCCTTGGAGTGGGAAAATTTTATGACACCCATGCAGCAGCAGCCCACAGAACAGCAAGCATGCAGATCCACCTCCAACACCGATCGCCTGGAGAAGATGGTCAAGGACTACATGTCAGATGGCATAGCTGTGTTGAACAATCCATCTGCACCCTTCAATTATTGGGTATCGAAGCTAGACACCTGGCACGAACTGGCAATGTACGCAATAGAGGTGCTGGCTTGCCCGGCAGCCAGCGTTATGTCGGAACGCTGTTTCAGTGCTGCCGGAGGCATCGTCACAGATCGGCGTATCCGCCTCTCCACAGAAAATGCAGACCGTCTGACTCAAATTAAAATGAATCAATCCTGGATTGGAAACGACTACGCAACACTCCTGGACCCCAACCAAGTAACATGAACAATGACCATCTGTGATGGGTTAGTGTTTCCGGTCCCTGTTTATTGAACCTCTCATCTTTATTACATTTATGACTGCATGGCGGCAAAAAGCATTGCTATATCCGCACGCTATTTGTCCTCATGCAAGGCCTGGGATGTTGTGTCTCAAAAAGCGTGGCCTTCTCCTCCTGCGGCTCCTCCTGTTCCCTCACGTGTGCTGCTGCTGCTGCTGCTGCTGGGTTAGCGTTTCCGGTCCCTGTTTATTGAACCTCTCATCTTTATTACATTTATGACTGCATGGCGGCAAAAAGCATTGCTATATCCGCACGCTATTTGTCCTCATGCAAGGCCTGGGATGTTGTGTCTCAAAAAGCGTGGCCTTCTCCTCCTGCGGCTCCTCCTGTTCCCTCACGTGTGCTGCTGCTGCTGCTGGGTTAGCGTTTCCGGTCCCTTTTCCTGGAACCTCTTCTCTGTATTACATTTATGACTGCATGGCGACAAAAAGCATGTTACCTGTGCAAAGAAACATGGCATTTTCCACATTTAAAAGACAGTTTTTCCTTTGAAACTTTACAATCAATTTTCTCAAAAACTATAAGCTCTTTTTCAAATATTTTTTTTCCTCTTGTACCCACTCCCAAGGTGCACATACCCTGCAAATTTGGGGTATGTAGCATGTAAGGAAGCTTTACAAAGCACGAAAGTTCGGGTCCCCATTGACTTCCATTATGTTCGGAGTTCGGCGCGAACACCCGAACATCGCGGCGATGTTCGGCGAACGTTCGCGAACCCGAACATCTAGGTGTTCGCCCAACACTACCAGTAACCTGGCAGTCCTGCGGATCTTTCTTGCCGGTAGGGTCTAAATCACACACCTGAAACAGGCATGCAGCTAATTTTGTCAGATTTTGTCATAGATCTGCATGCTTGTTCGAGGTCATACACATGATGTAAATGCAAATGAATATTACATACTTACCTCGCCATCAGTTCCTCTCAGAAGCTCACCATTTTCTTTTTATAATGATTCCTTCCAGTTTTGACAAGATGTTGTCAGAACTAACACATATATAATTTGCTGTCAGTTATATATCCCTTGCTGTCAGTTGTAACTGAAATGACAACTCATGTGCAAGGTAATGTCCATGTTTCCCTATTACTCAAGTGGGCAATGTTACAGTTTAACAGTGTGCTGACCAGGAAGCTGTTATGGGGTAATGGCCATTTTCAAAATGGAGGATGGAGAATTCCATTGATCACAGAGGACAAATGGGATACAGGAAAGGAAAAAGAGATTGAGGAGTAGACTATGTGGGAGGTTAGTATGACGTGTGTATATTTATTTTGACTTTTAATTTTCGGTTCAGGTTTGCTTTAAGCCTCCTAACATGATGGTGTTTTTACATGACAGCATGCCTTCTCTTCTCCCATCTAGGCAGAATGGGATTATTTGTCTCACTTTATTCTCTCTCTTCTGCTTGTTACATAATCCATAGCAATGTGCAGTGAGAGACCAGCATGCACCTCTCGCCTGCTTGGCAGCTGCTCCCTGTGACATTGTAATGTAGTGTCAGCACACTGCAGCATCCGAGCTCATGTTGTTACATAGATTGTAATGCTCAATCTGTTGTGCTGCTAATACTCCTTTTAATTAACGAAAGTGTCAGATACACAGCGAGCGCGGACAGAGACTGACATTAATGTTTAAAATATGTTGCTGTAAGACACACAAGCCTAACAAGGACGTAACAACATCTCCTGTGATATGGAAGGGAAGACACAGTAGGGGATGGCAAGATTTACAAAGGTTAAACATTAGATGACTTGTTCGTCACATTTAAAATTCTGACTTATAGTGGCACGCATGTAGTACAGCGCCACAGACTGAGATGGGGGAGTGGGATGCGTTAAGCTAAATAAAATAGAAACTCTAGGTAGCCATAGAACAATTCAGATGTGTGTGCTTTCATCCACATTCAAAAGGGTTTTTTTTCACATTCGGAGTAAATGGAGGGATCCAGCACTTGCGCAGTAGATATAATAGACACATGAAGGAACTAAGCAACTGAAAATCACTGCTGTTCATACTGACCCAACAACTGGGCCTCACTGCTATTTAACAACTTGAGGACTGCAGTGTTAAACCCCCCATAAAGACCAGGCCATTTTTCACTTAATTGGCCACTGCAGCTTTAAGGCCTTGTTGCAGAGCCTCCAACTCAGCACACAAGTGATTCCCCTCCCCCCCCCCCCTTTTCTCCCCACCAACAGAGCTCTCTGTTGGTGGGGTCTGATTGCCCCCCAGATGTTTATTTATTTTTTTATAAATATTTATTGTTTTTATTTTTGATTAAATATATATATATTTTTTTATTTTTATACTCCCCGCACCAGCCTATGACAGTCGATCACCTCCGAGCCAACAGAGAGGACAGCCGTGTCACACGGCTGTCCCCAGTACAGCGCTGTCTTACATCGCAGTGCTGTACAGCAATAAAAGATCGCCACTGGGAGACTGAAGGTGGAGATTGCCCACAAACCACGCTGCAAGGACCTTACGCCGATCGGCGTTAGGCGTCCTGGGGCTGCCGGCTCATCCATGCCCACTGGCGTGACGAGGTCGGCAAAAGGTTAACACTAGATTTACCATTCTTGCGCAGATCTGCGTAAATTCCCTTGAGCTCACACCTAGTAGCACCCCTGCTGAGTTTTTTTAACATGCCATCAGCTCCATTGTTCTCTTTCTTTTGTTCTGAAAACAAGCACATTTCCATTTGTTTGCTTGAACTAAATCACCTTGGGTCTAAGTTACTCTATTTGCCCACCTCCCATCCCCCACAACTAGAGAATTCTGTCCTTTGTGTGAGCACAGTAAGGCCTAGTGCACACCAGAGCGGTTCGGCTGCGGTTTGCGATCTGCTTGCGGGTGCAGATCCGCTAGGGTAATGTATTTCAATGGGCTGGTGCACACCAGAGCGGGAGGCGTTTTGCAGAAACGCATACTCCCGGGCTGCTGCAGATTTTGGATTGCGGATGCGTTTCTGCCTCAATGTTAAGTATAGGAAAAACGCAAACCGCTCTGAAAAACGGCACTTCAGAGCGGTTTGCCAGGCGTTTTTTGTTACAGTAGCTGTTCAGTAACAGCTTTACTGTAACAATACATGAAATCTACTATACCAAAACCGCTACACAAAACCGCAAAACGCTAGCTGAAACGCTACAGAAAAAGATGAAAAAGCGTTTCAAAATCTGCTAGCAGTTTGCGGATCTGCTAGCGGTTTTTGGTGTGCACCAGGCCTAAGGCCTAGTGCACACCAGAGCGTTTCTGCTGCGGTTTGCGATCCGCTTGCGGGTGCGGATCCGCTAGGGTAATGTATTTCAATGGGCTGGTGCACACCAGAGCAGTAGGCGTTTTGCAGAAACGCATACTCCCGGGCTGCTGCAGATTTTGGATTGCGGATGCGTTTCTGCCTCAATGTTAAGTATAGGAAAAACGCAAACCGCTCTGAAAAACGGCACTTCAGAGCGGTTTGCCAGGCGTTTTTTGTTACAGTAGTTGTTCAGTAACAGCTTTACTGTAACAATATCTGAAATCTACTACACCAAAACCGCTACACAAAACCGCAAAATGCTAGCTGAAACGCTACAGAAAAAGAAGAAAAAGCGTTTCAAAATCTGCTAGCATTTTGCGGATCTGCTAGTGGTTTTTGGTGTGCACCAGGCCTTAGGCCTGGTGCACACCAGAGGAGTTTTTCTGAGCGTTTTGAGTTTTTAAATCTGCTGCTAATGTTATCCTATGTGTCTGTGCACACTGGAGCAATGAGGTTTTGTAAAAAACCCCATAGCATTACATTGGGAAGAGCTTTTGAAACCTCTAAAAGCTCTTCCCAATGTAATGCTATAGGTTTTTTTTTACAAAACCTCATTGCTCCAGTGTGCACAGACACTCACTGCTGTCTGGTAAATGCTTGTTGCTGCCTAATAACTGATCACTGCTGCCTGGTATCTGCTTGCTGATGCCTGGCAACTGCTCGCTGCTGCCTGGTAACTGCTTGTTGCTGCCTAATAACTGATCACTGCTGCCTGGTAACTGCTCACTGCTGCCTGGTAACTGCTCACTGCTGCCTGGTAACTGCTCACTGCTGCCTGGTAACTGCTCACTGCTGCCTGGTAACTGCTCACTGCTGCCTAATAACTGCTCACTGCTGCCTAATAACTGCTCACTGCTGCCTAATAACTGCTCACTGCTGCCTAATAACTGCTCACTGCTGCCTAATAACTGCTCACTGCTGCCTGGTAACTGCTCACTGCTGCCTAGTAACTGCTCGCTGCTGCCTATTAACTGCTCGCTGCTGCCTGGTAACTGCTCGCTGCTGCCTGGTAACTGCTCGCTGCTGCCTGGTAACTGCTCGCTGCTGCCTGGTAACTGCTCGCTGCTGCCTGGTAACAGCTCGCTCGCTGCTGCCTGGTAACTGCTTGCTGTCTGGTAACTGCTCGCTGCTGCCTGGTAACTGCTTGCTGCTGCCTGGTAACTGCTCGCTGCTGCCTGGTAACTGCTGCTGCATGGTAACTGCTTTCTGCTGCCTGGTAACTGCTTGCTGCTGCCTGGTAACTGCTTGCTGCTGCCTGGTGACTGCTCGCTGCTGCCTGGTAACTGCTTGCTGCTGCCTGGTGACTGCTCGCTGCTGCCTGGTTACTGCTTGCTGCTGCCTGGTAACTGCTCTCTGCTGCCTGGTAACTGCTCGCTGCTGCCTGGTAACTGCTCGCTGCTGCCTGGTAACTGCTCGCTGCTGCCTGGTAACTGCTCGCTGCTGCCTGGTAACTGCTCGCTGCTGCCTGGTAACTGCTCGCTGCTGCCTGGTAACTGCTCGCTGCTGTCTGGTAACTGCTCGCTGCTGTCTGGTAACTGCTCAGACACAGTGCACAGACACATAGGATAACATTAGCAGCAGATTTAAAAACTCAAAACGCTCAGAAAAACTCCTCTGGTGTGCACCAGGCCTATGAGTACAAGGTAATGCATAGTCAGTCACTGGATGGGAGTCTGCTAAGGTTTGTCATTGCCATAATACATATGATATTTATATAAACCCACGACGGACAATTTCTTTACTTCACTGTCACTGTCACACAGACTGCTGCAGCGCAAAACAATGCTATTGGGCACGGTGAATAAAGTCCGGTGTGAACTTCCTCCGCTTGCAAAAGACACTGCACAGCGAGAGGTATTATTATTATTTATTGTATTTATAAAGCGCCAACATATTACGCAGCGCTGGACACTAATTTAGGTTACAGACAATATTTAGGGGTGACATACAGCAATAAGACAATACAGGAATACATGCAAACCAGATCACGCAGCACAGTATGAGTACAAGGTAATGCTTAGTCAGTCACTGGATGGGAGCATGGAGATTAGGCAAGTTAGGTTCACTCAAATGCATAGCATGGGTTCACAGTAATGGAAGTGCATGATCAGGTAGGACACAAAAGGAGGAGGACCCTGCCCAAAGGCTTACAATCTAGAGGGAGAGGTAGGGACACGAAAGGTAGGGGACCAGAGTTCAGCTGTGGGTTTAGAGCACTTGTGAGTGGTGCTAGGCCAGAGTGAAAAGGTGAGTTTTGAGGGCCTTCTTGAAGGTGTTGAAGGAGGGGGCTGCCCTAATGGGTGGAGGTAGGGAGTTCCATAGTGTTGGAGCGGCTCTTGAGAAGTCCTGGAGGCGTGCATGGGACTGGGTGATGCGGGGGACGGTCAGGCAAAGTTCATTGGAGGAGCGGAGTGAGCGGCTTGGTGTGTATCGATAACGTTTATAGATATTGGTTTCGCGCGAAAATTCTTGTTTCTGCGCAAAAACGGTATAGTTTCACGTGAAAATTCACGATCGCGCAAAGCCAAAAATTCTGTTTTATTTTTCAGTGTTTCAAACTTTACAGAGTTTACAGCGTTTGCAGACCCAGTGTCCATCGTCCCTGCATTTGGCACAGGTGAATTTTTTACATGTTGCACAGGTAAACCTGCTGCGATTCCTGTTGCAGCTCTCTTGCACCTGGCACTGTGTTGTCTGTACAGTCCCTGGCACAGCAGCTGCAACAGCTTCAGCAGCCCGCCTTTGTGCCAATATTTCCTTGTGCTGCATGAATCGGCAACGGAGTTCCTTAGCTAGAAGACTCAGAAACAATCTTCTTTTGCCTGTCCACCCTGTACATGCCTTGTACAAAATGTAGGCATTCACCACCGCCAGGTCCAGCATATTGTAAAAAACTGCTACTGGCCACCTGCGTGTTGCTGCTCTTACGGAATACATCCGTGCCATTTGGTCCAACACGTCTACACCACACTGTAAAAGCAGAGAGAGAGAGAGACATGAGTATATGTGCTTTTTTTCTATAGGCCTGTATAGTACACATCAGAAAACATTGTAGCACTGGCAGGGGCGTTCCTTGGGTCCTTGGAGATCGGGGCACCTGTGGGTGCAAGCTGAGGAAGTTCACGCCGGACTTTATTCACCGTGCCCAATAGCGTTGTTTTGCGCCGCAGCAGTCTGTGCGACAGTGACAGTGAAGTAAAGAAATTGTCCGACGTGACATTTCTCCCATCATCCAAAAATGGCTCCATCAGATTCATGACCACGTTCTCTGCCAGCCTCTCTCCCTCCGACAGGACAGCATCACACCTTTTGGCCACCTCTACAGCATTCATATGTTGTGAAAAGCCAGCCTAATTGCATTACAGTATCTGCCATACTGCCATCAAGATATGGTACATGATACATACATAGACATACGGTATGATTATGACAGGGACTAGATTTTGAGCCACTCTGAGGGACAGTTAGTGATGAGACAATATACTCTGTACAGTGCTACGTAATATGATACGGCAGGCATGTCTGAAGGTTTCCATCCAAGTCTCACACAGCTACTTTGTGTAAAGAAATGGAAATGTGGAGGCCTTAGGTAATGGGTGGTTTGCACAACAATAGATTGAAGATAATCAACCCTGAAGACCTGTGAACATCTCAGCAGGAGTGAATAACACCTCTAGCCTTGCAACAGAAAATAGAAAACTCGGTAATTCTAGTGTTAAAGGGTACTTGAAGTGACACGTAACATGGTGAGATAAACATGCCTATGTTCAGTGCCAATCCAAAATAGAACTAGGCTGTGGTCCTTCATCAATCTGCCCTCCGCCTTTGCTGTAAAGCTGAATAATCAACATTCCACAGAGGAAGATGGGTCCAGTGGCGTCCCTATGATGACAAGCGTTCCACAATACATCTTCTGGCTGGCGGGTACACGTGACATTACACAAAGGCGCACGAACAGGAAGCCAAGCCATCTCTGTACTTTGCACACAGTCATCTGGGATCTTAATGATCTGATTCGTCAGGACAATCGTTATCGCCGTGCATGGCTAAACATCATTTGCGTGATCGCCCAAAAAGCCCTGCACAGTTCCATCAACCCCTATACATCTCTCACTACCTTATTTCTGGGAAGTCATCTCTGGCTATCTATTCAGGGGAGACACCTCTGGATACCTATGCAGGGGGGGGGGGAAACCTCTGGCTACCTATACAGGGGGGGAACCTCTGGCTACCTATACAACGGGGACATCTCTTGCTATCTATACTGGGGGGGACACTTCTGGCTACCTATACAGGGGGGCACCTTTGGTTACCTAAGCTGGGGGCAACTCTGGCTTTCTACACTGGGGAGAACTCCCATTGACTACCTGGACTCATAGAGACCAGGTCTCTGGAAGGACAGTGATCTTATTGCTGGAGAAGTGAGTTACCACTCTGCATTAGGAGACATCTCTGACTACCTAGTTGCTGAGGAGTCACCTCTGGATACCTATACTTGGGGTGGCTTTGGCTAACTATACAGGACGGACACTTCTGGATACCTATACAGAGGGACATCTCTGACTATCTATACAGGTGGGGACCCCTCTGGCTACCTATACTGGAGGGACCCCTCTGGCTACCTATACTGGGGGGACACCTCTCTGGCTAACTACAATAGGGGGACCTTCCACTCACTACCTATACTGGAAGACACCTCTGGCTACCCTAAACTAGGGGTGCGCCTTAGGCTATCCTTTACTATGGGGCACCTATGACTACCTAATTTTTAGAGGGAACCTCTGGTTACCTACAGTGGCTTGCAAAACTATTCGGCCCCCTTGAAGTTTTCCACATTTTGTCCCATTACTGCCACAAACATGAATCAATTTTATTGGAATTTCACGTGAAAGACCAAAACAAAGTGGTGTACACGTGAGAAGTGGACCGAAAATCATACATTATTCCAAACATTTTTTACAAATCAATAACTACAAAGTGGGGTGTGCGTAATTATTTAGCCCCCTGAATCAATACTTTGTAGAACCACCTTTTGCTGCAATTACAGCTTCCAGTCTTTTAGGGTATGTCTCTGCCAGCTTTGCACATCTAGAGACTGAAATCCTTGCCCATTCTTCTTTGCAAAACAGCTCCAGCTCAGTCAGATTAGATGGACAGCGTTTGTGAACAACAGTTTTCAGATCTTGCCACAGATTCTCGATTGGATTTAGATCTGGACTTTGACTGGGCCATTCTAACACATGGATATGCCTTGTTTTAAACCATTCCATTACTGCCTTGGCTTTATGTTTAGGGTCGTTGTCCTGCTGGAAGGTGAACCTTCACCCCAGTCTCAAGTCTTTTGCAGACTCCAAGAGGTTTTCTTCTAAGCTTGCCCTGTATTTGGCTCCATCCATCTTACTATCAACTCTGACCAGCTTCCCTGTCCCTGCTGAAGAGAAGCAACCCCAGAGCATGATGCTGTCACCACCACATTTGACAGTGGGGATGGTGTGTTCAGAGTGATGTGCAGTGTTAGTTTTCTGCCACACATAGCGTTTTGCATTTTGGCCAAAAAGTTTCATGTTGGTCTCATCCGACCAGAGCACCTTCTTCCACATGTTTGCTGTGTCCCCCTCATGGCTTGTTGCAAACTGCAAACGGGACTTCTTATGCTTTTCTGTTAACGATGCCTCTCTTCTTGTCACTCTTCCATAAGAGCCAATTTTGTGCAGTGCACGACTAATAGTTGTCCTATGGACAGATTCCCCCACCTGAGCTGTAGATCTCTGCTAAAACTGGTGGGGGGTGGTGGGCATACTGCTGCCGTATCCATGGGCTATACAGCTATACTGTTTTACAACTAGTTTAAGAATAAAGTGTGTGTGTATGCTTATGGGGGGGGGCTGTGTGGGGGGGGGGGGCAGGCGGCAGCTTCTCTGTGCACAGGGGAGTAGCAATAAGGGTTGCAGAGGTTGCGACCGCATTAGGCCCTTGGCTCTCTATTGGTCCTGTGCTCTTAATAATCACTTCTATAGATACTTTGAATAGTGGTAATCATTAACTAGCTGTTCCCCATCTTTTTCTTGCACCTCTGACATTATAGTTGCCATTGGCAGGTGTTGGTGTGCCATATCAGTTGTTATGTGAAGAGTGCTTGGGGGGCCCAATTGTAAAACTCGCATCGGGGCCCACAGCTCCTTAGCCACGCCACTGTCTGTGCATCATCTTGTCTACGAATATACAAAGTACATATTTTTTCAAAACGCTACAAAAATTCTCTATTTTAACATCTGATGTGTTGTTTTTTTGCACTGTTTTCAATTATAAGAACAATTTAAATAATTTACAAATTATCACATTCTGTTGGTATTTACATTTTAAGCAGCTTCCCGTCGTCGTTGGAAACCAAACCAGATGTCATCACTGTGCAAGTCATTATGTAACTGAATTTTGTTGGATACTATCAAATGAGATGAGAAGCTTGAACAGAGGCAACAGAATAGAGTAAAGATGTTTTAAAAAAAACATTTAAAATGGGCAGCAGTGGTGGGCCTACCTCCTCAATATGTAAAACACACACTTAAAGGAACACTATCGATTAACATGTTTTTTTTAACCTGGGATTGAGAGAGTTCGTAAAGTGCTGCTAAGTAGTGATGTATACATTTCACTTGCTTATCTTTTATTTACTTTATCAAATTCCTTTCATCCCTAACTGACGTCAAATCTGACGGCAGAGTGAACCATGAGGGGAGGGGGAACTCCCTCACGCTACATCTGTTAATCCTGTGTGTGAAAAAGCTCTCAGCAGCTGCAGCTGCCTCTGCCCTGCATCTCCAAACTGTCTGCAGAGAGCAGAGGAAATGTAACTTGTTATATAACTATATTAATATACAGTATATATATTATTATAAACATTTGCAATTGTATGTGAAACCTGACACCACAGCTTTTCATACTTTTTTGTTTTGAGAGAAAAATACACTGCCTGTGCATTGAAGCAGACACCCCTTTTGCAAATTATTTGTTCCAATAGAGCTAAATCCTACACACAATAAATGAAAGCTTTTGCCTCTGATATTTAGCAGGACAAGTAGGAAAATTTTTACATAGCTACTTAGACATTATGTGTACATTGTCATTTTAGAACACTTGGATAATAATAGTGTTCCTTTAAATCAGTGGTCCTCAAACTAAGGCCTGCGGGCCGAATGTGGCCCCCTGAGGCTTTTTTTCCCGTCACCGCACACACAAAATGTATTACTTATAAACGCGGTCAGCTAAATCTTTAAGTATTGGTGGCCCGCATATAGAATAGCAGTTCTGGCACCACCCATCTACATGGAAGCCAACATGCTCCACAGGGTGAATCTTTGAGCTGCAGCTACTGCTGATATCTACAGTACACCCCTCCCTCTTAAAAGAAGGCGCTTCCCCTAACTCCTGGCCCCCAACAGCATCCTGCATTATGAGCCTCCCTTAAGTGAGATGAGTTCTCAGGGCCCTTTAACAATTCCCAATGTACTAACTATGTACTTTAATAGCCAATAATGATGATCTGCTCAATCCATCAAATACCAAAAACCAAAACCTCTTTTTATCATTTTCAGTGGTCATATTCATTTCTCCTTTCGATGCAGAAACAGGATAATGGAAACACGTTTGAACTACCCAGATAGCCGCAGCGATTGAATGTGAAATTACATTTGTATTTACTCACTATTAAATTCATGAGGCACTTTTATTTTGTATGCAAATCTCTTTAACACTTGTAAATATTTCAATACCAATTCTCTCTTTATATTTACAGAAACTGCTGATTACATTAACGAGAGAATTTAGTTCACAAATAGCTTATTTTTTATCAAACTGGATGTACACATTTTTCTTAATGAGCCACACATTTTATTCTGCTGCATTAATAGCCATTTTCTGTATCTGTCAGGTCATGTGGTACAGGGAGGGGAGGGGAGAAAAGGAGATGACAGTTAGGTCAAACCATGAGGTACAGGGGGAGAGAAGGAAGGGAAATGGCATGTGGTGCAGGGGGAGAGAAGGAAGGGAAATGACAGGTTAAACCATGCAGTGCAGGGGGAGAGAAAAAGGGAGATGACAGGTCAAACCATGCAGTGCAGGGGGAGAGAAAAAAGGGAGATGACAGGTCAAACCATGTGGTGCAGGGGGAGAGATGGAAGAAAGATGACATTTAGGTCAGATTATGTGGTGCAGTGGGAGAGAAACAAGGGAGATGACAGATCAGATCACATGGCACATGGCACAGGGTAGAGAAGAATAGAAAAATACAGGAGGTCAGATCATGTGGTGCAGGGGAGAGAAGGAAAGGAGATGACGACAGTTAGGTTAGAGGGAATGGGAAGAATGGGAGATAACAGTAAGGTCAGACCATGTGGTGCAGGGGGAGAGAAAGAGGGGGGGGGGGGGTGACAGTTACTGTAGGTCAAAGCATGTGGTGCAGGGGAGGTTGTTAAAAAAAATCCCTTTAACCTGGATGCCTAAGTTACTACCTGGTCCTGATCTCCGACTCCAAGCTTCTAATTTTCCTAACACCAATGACACTAATAATTATCAGGTGTCAAATTTACTACTGCTGACCAAATAATCCCTTCTGCCTTGTAAATGAAGAGCAGGAGAAAGGGGAGGAGCACGGAAAATTTACAAAAGTGATCGTAAGTTAAAAGTACATTGCAAAAGTTAGTATCATAGACAATCATTACTTAGCCACCCACCTACTTATAGAAAATGCTACAAGTATGTGTACCAATAGAATGTTCATGAAGGTCGTATGTATAAATATCTGAATGCATGTGCAGTAAGTATATAAAAATGGGTTGAGGGCTGTTATTTATTTTGCTTATTTTTTTCTATCTAATTAAACTTTTGATTACCCTCTTGCCTGTGATGGAGATCTAGAGTAGAGAGCGTCCAACCTTCATCACATACTGCAGCCTCCAGGACTCGGATGTGAGCCAGGAAGTACTCACGGAGATGAGCAAGCATGAGTATTCATTCTCTATTGTCTCCACCAGCTCCCAACCTCCCTTATTATCACTCCAACCATCCTGACTAGGAAATTGGTGCAGAAGGCAGGCGACAAACACAATGGCAGGTGGTGGGAAGAACAACCATCTTCCCACATTTTCCTTTAAAAAATAATGGTAGGTACATCTCCAAGAAAAATACATCTTAACACCTGATGGATGTTTGTAGACAGTCATAATACACCATTCTACTTTGCTTAGTGTTGCCCTGTGTATTCAGAGGGGTGGAAACAATTAAGAAAGGGCAAATCTAAACTTATTTCAAGCTCAGTTAACATATTGATAACATTGACCACAAAATAGTAATACTGTTACATTCATCACTGTAAAGTTAATCAGGAGGTGCCCTTTTACTTTTAGGCCTCGTTCACATCTGCTGCGCTGAAAAACGTGTTAAAGCGCATGGTAAAAAACGCATGCGCTTGTGCGCGCTTTAGTCCGCGTTTCTGTGCGTTGCGCTGCGCTTCTTTAAAGCACGTTTTGCTTACTGTAGCAGCAGCAGTTGTCAATAAAACTTTGTTTTTGTATGTAAATGTATTTTTTTCTCCAATTAGGGGTAAAAAACGCATGCGCTTCTATGCGCTTGTACGCGCTTCTATGCGCTAAAAAAGCGGACCCATTCACTTGCATTGCTGTGCGCTTTCCAGCTCAACGCACAGAAATGCCTGCAACACTATGTTTCTGTAACGCTGCTCAGCGCAGCGCATAGATGTGAACCAGCTACATTTAGTTACATGGAAAAATCAATACCTTGCTGAACGCACAGGGCAGTACGCTGTGGAAAGCGCACAGAAACGGCCCTGATGTGAACGAGGCCTTAGGTGTTAAATTAATGGTCTGGCTAGTTACATGGTTCCATATAGTTAGTTGGGTTGAAAAAAAAGACATAGGTCCATCCGCCTGCACCCTCACCTATCTCAGCTGATCCAGAGGAAGGCTAAAAACCCTTACATGGCTTGGACTAATTAGCCCTAAAAGGGACAAAAATGTCCTACCCAACTCCAGTTGACAATCAGATAAAATCTCTGGATCAACACCGCTGGAAATTACCTAGTAATTATAGCCATGGATGTCTTTCAATGCATGGAAAGCATCTAAGCCCTCCTTAAATGCAGATATAGAATTTGCCATAACTACTTCATGTGGTAATATATTCTAAATTTTATCCACTTCCCACCCCTCCATTGACTTGTTAACCCCTGACCACCACCACCACCAACACACACATACACAGTTACACACACACACACACACACACGAGTACTTGAGCATTCTTGCACTACTTAGTGCAAAAGTTGAATGCTCCAAAACATCAATTTTGCAGGAAGTGGTTAATCACTCTTACTGTAAAGCAGGGGTGCTCGGTTACCCCTTTTCAAAATCCGAATTGATACAGATCCCAGATATCCGGATCCGAATCGGATATCTGAATCCAAACTTTTTGGTATCCGAGTAAACTCGGATATCCGAAGCCAATATCCGTCCGGATTCAGATATCTGGATAGAAAACCAGAAGTGACCTGAAAATGGCTTAAAATTCTCCCAAAGTATCTCTCTCTCTCTCTCTCTCTCTCTCTCTCGGCCTGGATGCCTTCAAAAGGGATTTTTGCCATTGAAGGTGATTTTAGCTTCTGCTCGGATATCTGAACTAACTATCCTCCCAGATTTCGGATTTCAGATGGGAAATCCGAGTTTGTCGGATAGTGCTATTCGGATTTTAAAAATTATCCGAATTGCTATTCTAAGTTCGGATAGTGGAAAAAGTTTGGATTATCTGGGTAGTTCAGATATCCGGTATCCGGATGAGCACCACTGCTGTAAAGAACCCCATCCTAAATAAATGACATTTCCTCCATGCACAGATCATTTCCCCTAGTCTTTTGCACAAGTCTAGGGACTAAAGGCTAATCTGCCAAGCTTTATCCAAGCTGCCCTCTAATGTATTCATACATGTTAATTAGATCTCCTCTAAGGAAACTTTTCTTCAGAATAAAATAAGCCCAGTTTATCTAACCTTTCCTGGTAAGTCAAACCATCCATTCCTCTAATCAATTTTATTGCTCGTCTCTGTACCAGCTCTAAAGCTGAAACATCCTTCCTGTAATGTGGTGCCCAGAACTGAATGTCATATTCCAGATGCGGCCTTACTAGAGAGTTAAACAGGGCAGAATTACGCTGGCATCCAGAGTATTTATTTCCATTTTCATGCATCCCAAAATTATATTTGCTTTAGCCAGTTGTTACAAAATACCCTACGGTCGTTTTTGACCAATAGATACAGCATATTCCTACCCCACCCCTTCAATTCTGTAATCAACAGCTGTGCATTAAAATTATATGAGTACATATTTAAAATGGCTCTCATCCCCCAGCAGGTTGTATTCCAAGGAACTGTCTAGATTGTTTTTGTCTAAAAAAATACAGCATTCCTTGAAAAATGTATTTGGCTTGAAATAATACAGTGAATATATATATATATATATATATATATATATATATATATATATATATATATATATATATATATATATATATATGCGAAAGGCAAAGTACGAAATCAGGCATTCTATAGAATGCCTGAAGCGATTAGGCATAGTACGAAATGTCTGTTTCGTTACGTACTTTGCCTAGGCATTCTATAGAATGCCTGAAGTCATTAAGGCAAAGTGTAGAATACCCGGTTCTCTATAGAATGCCTGCTTTTTCCACACTTTGACTGTAACTGCTGCATACTTATGCTGTCAGTGAGGCGGCTAGTGATGATGATGGGTGCATGCATGCTGATATTTACTGTTTGTGGAAAGTGCTACTGTGAAGAAGGAGCCTTCAGGTGCTGCCAGGGGGGAGCCCATGAGCAGGAAAGAGGAGAGAAAAACTGGACATGTGCAAGGGAAAAATGGCAGTTGAGTTTTGGCAGTTGAAGGCTAGTGAGGGGGAGGGGCCTGAAAAGCCTTGATGCAGCAAAAAAAATGTTTAGAGTCATGATACAATGCTTTACTGCAGCAAGAAATAAGCATGCTTTGTGAGAAAATAGAGGCAGAGACTAAAGAAGAGACCAGCCATTGGTGAGACTGACAAAGCAAAGCAGAGGCACAGACAAGAGAGCACTACTGAAAACTAAAGTAAGGAAGAGAAAGAGAGCTGCAGACATAACAGGAGAGGAGAGAGGCAAAGTACGTAACAAAAACAGACATTTCGCACTTTGCCGAACCTGTTTTATGGTGGCCATACATGGTACAATTTTTTCATCCAATCTTACCATTTCTATGTAGTATAAGGGTAAATTAAGTGAATATATTGAAAGGATAATTTAGGCAGTTACCTTATATTACATAGAAATGGTAAGATTGGATGAAAAAATTGTACCATGTATGGCCACCATTAGGCATGCTATAGAATGCCTTGGCAAAGTACTGTACGTAACATAAACAGACATTTCGCACTTTGCCTAAAATGGTCAGGCATTCTATAGAATGCCTGAATTTTAAGCTTTGCCTGTAACATATATATTCCTGATTTTGCAGTTGTATTCTTTTGTTATACAATTTGTTATACAATGTGACAGTCATCCATATAAGAGACACAAATATATATTTTTAGCATTCTTTTTTAATAACCATTCTATTTTTCTTTAGGGTAGATGAAAAGCACAGGCTTGTTTGCCACAGCCATATAAAATTACAATACTTTATCTTTTTTTTTTCCTCACGTGTGCTACATCACTGCCAAAAGGTAGTCAATTATTAATGCAGCCCTCTACTCTATAATGAAAGTCATTTGTAAGTTTGTCTGAAATTTTAGACTATGGAATTGGCTTACTACTTTTCCCAGAGGTACAGGGCAGAATATAAACCCTTAGCATACATTGGCACCATGTTTACATTGACTAAGTAAAGCAGTGGCATTTGAGACACCTAAAGGTTATATATTGATGCCTTTTTTTCATGTTACACTGTATGTGCAAGTCATTAGAGTAGATTTATACATCCATGTATGGAGACACTGAAATGTATTAAACTCTTCTTATTCTTTCATAAAAGACTTCTCTCAAATTTTCGTCCTTTCCTCTGGAACTCCCTTCCGCAATCTGACCTTCATTCATCCACACTTACCATTTTTAACTGCAAACTGAGAACTCGCCTCATTAGGCAAGCTTATAATCTTACCTAGGACACTCTAACGAGCCATTGACCACCACACTACCACCTTGTATACAGGTGCTCCTTACCAATTGTTCTACCCCTCAACCCTTTAGAATGCAGGCCTCTCTTTCCCTTTATGTCTTTTTTACTGATGTGTAATTCCGACCTGTTGTCTATTATCAGTATCTCATTGTTTTGTCTATAGCATGCTTTCTTTGTTGTACAGCACCACAGAAGATTAGTGATGAGCAAAAATGCAGATATTCTTTTCAAATAAATTTTCATTAAAATAATGTAAAATTTGATTTTCCTGCGAAAATGCCATTAAAAATCATTTTGTAATAAGTTTTCAGTTTATCACATTTTTCATTATTTTTTGGGGCTAAGATAAATGATTTCACACCAAAATACTGTTTGTGGGGGGGGGGGGGGGAGTAGGGTTTGAATTTTATGCTAATTTTCCGTATTGCGGATATTTTCTTGAAATTGACTTTGGCAAAGATTTGCAAGCAACACTGTAGAAGATGATGGTGCTACATGAATTCAAAGTAATAATAAAATATGCACATATGAAAATGTAAGGAATGGAATCATGTTAGTTAAAGTCATTTTGGTACCGAGCGGACATTGAGGATTTATTTTTATTTCAAAAAGTTGTATTATGTTTTCAACAGAATACAGATAATAGTAAACAAGTTATATGAGTACAGGGAGTAGCATGGAAACAGAAGAGCCAGAAGGATGAAAAGATCTAAAATGTTTAAAAATGAAGAGGTAGGGGTGGACAAGAAAATGCCTATCAATTTTCAGCAAAACAATTTATTTACATACTCCAATAAAATACAATGCATGTTGCGGGAGTATATGAGTACAGGAGTACGAGGTATCCACACTCCCTCATAAGTGAAGGAGACACCATATTCAACATTTCAAGGATACTGGTAGCTCAGTGGCAACATATACCAGCACCCTTAGGGTAAGAAAAAATGCACACATCAATCAAATCACAGAGGGTCGAGTCACAGTGCCACCAACCAGAACAGGCGGACTCTAAGGCTGCTTTCACATTGGGACGTTACAGGCGCACGTTAGAGCAGCCTATAACGCAGCCCAACTCACAGTAATGAAAAATCAATGTGCTCTTCACAGTGCCCACGTTGTGTTACATAGTAACGCTACACGTTGAATGAAAGTGCAGCATGCTGTACGTTATACTAGGCTTTAGCTGCGTTAGGCTGCTTGCACATGCTCAGTGACTAGCCACATCGCTAATTAATATTCACTGCACTGTGGTGACGTAACCTGGACTGTAGTGTTGTCCGGATCATGAATGAATCGTTCATTTAATCCGGATCTTTTTTGTGAGCCGAATCATCCGGATCATCACAATGAACGATTCGGTTCACAGTGGATGTCTGTCTGGAAGAAACAAGAACATACAGAATGTACAGTGCAGGGAAAGTCCGGTCCTGCTAGTCATTTCACCCCCAGTCTGCTTCCCTAGTAAAATGATTCAAATGATTTGGTTCAAAGATCCAGGACTTTTCAATGATCTGATTCGAATCATCCGAATCCTTGAAAAGATCCAGACTTCCCATCACTAACCTAGAGCGGCTCTTCTATCAGTATAGATAGAAGAAAACTGCGCACCAAGAGCTGCATAACACGGCTCAATCTGACGTCCAACTTCAACACCACCATGCATTGCGTTAGGGGCACGTTATGCGACCTTAATGTCCCTAAAAACGCAATGTCCAAGTGTGAAAGAGGCCTAAAAACCCCAAACTACATACCCAATATATCCAGCACTCAAACAAAAACAAAAACAAAAAGGAATATATGAAGGTTATTAGAAATGCCATAACACATTCAAGTCTGTAGGTTGTGTAAAAGTAAAAAAAACAGGCCTACCGAGGTAAATTGAGATCAAGACTGATCAAATAAAAACAGAGTTTTAGTTTAAATGAGAAAAATATTAGATTTGATTATTTAAAGTGAGCAATCTGCTATTCCCACCTTATTGGCAAGGTTATCTCCTCCATGGGTTTTATTTATCATCTGTATGCAGATGACACCCAGATCTACCTCCACACCCCTGACATATTCACCACTACCATGGACAAGGTCTCCTCCTGCCTATCTGCCATCTCCTCCTGGATGTCCGCTAGGTTCCTGAAACTAAACCTAGACAAAACGGAATTTATGATCTTCCCACCACGGACATCCATAAACCTCCCAGATGTGCATGTCACTGTTAACCACACTACCATTCGCCCTACCACTCAAGCCCGCTGTCTGGGTGTCACCCTGGACTCCGCACTCTCCTTCACTCCCCACATCCAAAACCTCACAAAGTCCTGCAACTTCCACCTTCGTAACATCTGTAAGATTCGCCCTTTCCTGACCTCTGCCACCACCAAACTCCTCATCCATGCCCTCATAATTTCCCACCTTGACTACTGCAATTCCCTGCTGTCTGGTCTCGCTATGACCCGAACAGCCCCACTGCAGTCCATCATGAATGCAGCAGCCAGAAGTATCCACTGCTCCCATCGCTCCACCATGGCGGATCCCCTCCTTGAATCCCTCCACTGGCTTCCTATCCAGTCCAGAATCAGATTCAAGATACTGTGTCTGACCTACAAATCTGTCCACAAAACCTGTCCAACCTACATTTCCGATCTTACTCAGAGGTACACACCTAGCCGCTCACTCCACTCTTCCAATGAACTTCGCCTAACCGCCCCCCGCATCACCCAGTCCCATGCACGCCTCCAGGACTTCTCAAGAGCTGCTCCAACACTATGGAACTCCCTACCTCCACCCATTAGGACAGCCCCCTCCTTCAACATCTTCAAGAAAGCCCTCAAAACTCACCTTTTCACTCTGGCCTACTACCCCTCACAAGTGCTCTAAACCTGCATCTGAACTCTGGTCTCCTACCTCTCGTGTCCCTACCTCTCCCTTTAGATTGTAAGCCTTTGGGCAGGGTCCTCCTCCTTTTGTGTCCAACCTGATCATGTACCCATTACTGTGAACCCATGCTATGCATCTGAGTGAACCTAACTTGCCTAATCTCCATGCTCCATCCAGTGACTGACTAAGCATTACCTGGTACTCATACTGTGCTGCATGATCTGATCTTTCTTGTATTCAGGTATTGTCATTTTGCTGTATGTCACCCCTAAATATTGTATGTATCCCTATTTATTGTCCAGCGCTGCGTAATATGTTGGCGCTTTATAAATACAATAAATAAATAAATATCCCCCCTATTTATAAAACTCATAATGGACATATTAAAAAAAAAAATCTCCTTCTTCTTTTATCCTGTGGAGGATGTAACTTGTCCATTTTATAAAGAGGGATTTATACCAGGAGAATTAATAGTGGAGGGGACCGCAAGTTAAAACAAGATCAAATGAAGAGATGCAGTCAATTCTTTGATTATCGAGCAGCACTAACGCTTGGTACTAAGAACTAGTGTTGGGCGAACACCTGGATGTTCGGGTTCGCGAACGTTCGCCGAACATGGCCGCGATGTTCGGGTGTTCGCGCCGAACTCTGAACATAATGGAAGTCAATGGGGACCTGAACTTTCCTGCTTTGTAAAGCTTCCTTACATGCTACATACCCCAAATTTTCAGGGTATGTGCACCTTGGGAGTGGGTACAAGAGGAAAAAAAATATTTGAAAAATAGCTTATAGTTTTTGAGAAAATTGATTGTAAAGTTTCAAAGGAAAAAATGTCTTTTAAATGCGGAAAATTTCATTTTTCTTTGCACAGGTAACATGCTTTTTGTCGCCATGCAGTCATAAATGTAATACAGATAAGAGGTTCCAGGAAAAGGGACCGGTAACGCTAACCCAGCAGCAGCACACGTGATGGAACAGGAGGAGGGCAGCGCAGGAGGAGAAGGCCACGCTTTGAGACACAACAACCCAGGCCTTGCATGAGGACAAGAAGCGTGCGGATAGCAATGCATTTTGTCGCCATGCAGTCATAAATGTAATACAGATAAGAGGTTCCGTAAAAAGGGACCGGCAACGCTAACCCAGCAGCAGCACACGTGATGGAACAGGAGGAGGTGCAGGAGGAGAAGGCCACGCTGAGGAATCGCTGCCAGGCTCCACAAGGTTCACCCAGTGCACGGTAAGGGAGATGTATCGACCCTGGCCGAACGCACTCGTCCAGGTGTCAGTGGTGAGGTGAACCTTGCAGGCAACGGCATTCTTCAAGCTTCGGGTTATTTTGCTGACCACGTGCTCATGCAACTCAGGCACTGCAGAGCGCGCAAAGTGGTAGCGGCTAGGAACCACGTAATGTGGGATGGCCACTGACATCATGCCCTTGAAGCTATTTGTCTCCACCACTCGATATGGCAGCATTTTGCAGGCCAGAAGCTTGGCTATGCTGGCTGTTAGTGCCAAGGCCCGGGGGTCATTTGCTGGCAATTTCCTCTTGCGCTCAAACATCTCTGAGACAGACAACTGAACCGTAGGGCTGCACACTGAAGGGCTGTTGGTTGTTGTGTTTGATGAAGACTGGGAGACCTCAAGAGCACTATTCCGGAAAGTGACAGTGTCTGCGTCGTCTGATGTTTGTGAATGTTGTTGTGAACCACGCAATGGCTGGGCTACTGCTGCTGCTGAGGAGGGTCTGGTGGTGAGTCTGGTGACCCCAAGGGAGGCAGTGTTGCTGGTACCCTGTCCTGCCGCGTTTGCCCACAGAGTGGGATGTTTGGATACCATGTGGCGGGTCATGCTGGTGGTGGAGAGGTTGTTAATATTTTTCCCCCTGCTCAGGCGGGTCTTGCACACCTTGCAAATCACCATGGTACCATCCTCACTGCAGTCTTCAAAGAAAGGCCAGACTTTGGAGCACCTGCCTTGCTGGCGATTTCTGTTTGCGCCTCTTTTGCGTCTCACTTGAACTTCCACGCTTGTGGTGCCTGAAATTTCGCGCCGCCTACCTTGTGGCACAAGGCGAACTTGTGCAGCAGTGGGTTCTTCAACAGACTCATCTGTGCTGCTACGACGACGATGTTCTCCTTCACATACAAAATCTGGGTCTGTGTCCACATTGTCCAAACCCTCCTCTTCCATCTCCTTAAACTCGTCATATGTGATTGTGGGCCGCCGCCATGGAGTAGAGCTCCCCAGAACAACCTTTGCGCAGCTCACTCCAACGTCGTCTTCCAGATGTTCTCGGCCGACCTCCTGCAATTGAAACCCCTCCTGCCCAACTTGCTCTGGGATTTGGGTTTCAACGTCCTCGGACTCGCCTTGCTTTTCAGTGCGCGGTGCATTTCCCACAGTAAATGGTTGTGAATCCGGGCACAACATTTCTGGCTGTTCCATTGACCTTTGAAAGGTGGAAGTTTGTTGGGCTGGGAATAGCTCCTGCGAATACCCCATTGTGTCCTGAGGAAATTCTTCGGACTGGTTATTTGGCAGTTGTGTGCGTGGTGTCGCTGCCGGTTGTGTCAGCTTTGTGCCCACTGGCTCCTTGTAACTGGCTGAGGACTCGGACCTCGTGCGTGATGTGCTGGTGCTGCTTAACCCACTGCTGGACGCTTGAGAGGTCATCCAATTAATTATCTGGTCCTGTTCTTTTGGATTTGTGAGGGTTGATTTCCTGGACAACATGAGTGGTATTGAGTGGGTTTTCCTCGGTGCTCCACTGTGGCCTGTACGTGAACCGTCAGGGGAAACAGCTCTTCCCTTGCCCCTCCCTCTTTCACAGGATTTCTTCTTCATTTCACTTATCCTTAAAGTACACGCTGACTGGCAGCAGTACAGTGGCAGTACAGAAATGCTATGTAGTGGTGGGTGAGCGGTGTACTACTATTCCCAGCAGCGACACAGAGCACAATGCTATACAGTGGTGGGTGAGCGGTGTACTACTATTCCCAGCAGCGACACAGAGCACAATGCTATACAGTGGTGGGTGAGCGGTGTACTACTGTTCCCAGCAGCGACACAGAGCACAATGCTATACAGTGGTGGGTGAGCGGTGTACTACTATTCCCAGCAGCGACACAGAGCACAATGCTATACAGTGGTGGGTGAGCGGCGTACTACTATTCCCAGCAGCGACACAGAGCACAATGCTATACAGTGGTGGGTGAGCGGTGTACTACTGTTCCCAGCAGCGACACAGAGCACAATGCTATACAGTGGTGGGTGAGCGGTGTACTACTATTCCCAGCAGCGACACAGAGCACAATGCTATACAGTGGTGGTGGGTGAGCGGTGTACTACTATTCCCAGCAGCGACACAGAGCACAATGCTATACAGTGGTGGGTGAGCGGTGTACTACTGTTCCCAGCAGCGACACAGAGCACAATGCTATACAGTGGTGGGTGAGCGGTGTACTACTGTTCCCAGCAGCGACACAGAGCACAATGCTATACAGTGGTGGGTGAGTGGTGTACTACTATTCCCAGCAGCGACACAGAGCACAATGCTATACAGTGGCGGGTGAGCGGCGTACTACTGTTCCCAGCAGAGACACAGAGTGGCAGTAAACACAATGCTATACAGTGGTGGGTGAGCGGTGTACACAGAGTGGCAGTAAACACAATGCTATATAGTGTGGGTGAGCGGTGTACTACTGTTCCCAGCAGCGACACAATGACTGGGGGGACCCTGGCTAGCCTGGCTGGAGAGAGAACTACCCTGCCTGCCTACCCAAAGCTAAACCCACAGACAAATGGCAAAGAAATGACGTGGATCGGGTATTTATTTACCCGAACCACGTGACCCGTTCGGCCAATCAGAGCGCGTTCGAGTCCGAACCACGTGACCCGTTCGGCCAATCACAGCGCTAGCCGAATGTTCGGGGAACGTTCGGCCATGCGCTCTTAGTTCGGCCATATGGCCGAACGGTTTGGCCGAACACCATCAGGTGTTCGGTCGAACCCGAACATCACCCGAACAGGGTGATGTTCTGCAGAACCCGAACAGTGGCGAACACTGCTGCCCAACACTACTAAGAACCTTGACCCCGATAGTAAAAAAATAGGATCTTCACATAAAGGCCGGAATAAAACGAAAGATAAAAAAGGTGCAAACCAATCCACTATGATTCCTTTTTTAGGAGGAGGAAAGAGAGATCGAAACACGTTAGAGGATGCAGAGGAGGGAAGCACTCCAAAAAAATTAAAAGAATAAAAGAAAGGAATACACAGATAACCCATAAGGGGATTTTTAATCTTAGCAAAAAAAGTTTATCTGAATCAGAAGTCTCTATATTGAATAGAGGCTTAAAATGTGCGCCCTCATCTAGGGCAAACAAATTTAATATGTTCATTGATCTGAAAAGATTTATGAGAAAATTATGTCTAAAAAAATTCCTCTAACAAAAAGCAGGGAGTGTTGGATAAGATGGAAACCAGATATTCCCATACTGATTTAAAACCAAAATCTCAATTTTTTCCAGCACATGAATATAGTAGGGCAATGACGACATTTTAAACTATGGTTACCAATGATATAAGAAAAACTAATTTTAATAATAAATCTAGAGACAATCTGTCCTATTGGGAACGAAAAGCTATGATGGCCCTTAAAGATGACCCCTCTATAATTATTCGACCAACTGATAAGGGGGGTGGGGTGGTGTTACAGGATACTGAGGATTATATGAAAGAGGCGTATAGACAGCTAACAGATGATACAACTTATAAAATATTAAGAGGCAATCCGACAAATAAGTACAAAAAAGAAATTGAAGGATTTTTTGGATGATGGTAAAACCATAGGAATAATAAATAAAAAAGAATATGATTTTGTATTATTGGATAAGCCAAGACTACCGGTGTATTATCACCTTCCTAAAGTTCACAAGGACCCAATAAACCCTCCAGGTCGCCCCATAATATCGGGCATTTGGTCTTTGAGTGCTAATTTATCCAAATATGTCGACAATTTTTTACAGAAACAGGTGGTGAATACACCGGCTTATTTGAAAGATACTGGCCATTTTTTGAGAGAACTAGACCAATTTGGGTGGAAGAAGGGAGACATATTGTGTACAATTGATTTCAGTTAATCATATACAGTAATTGAACATGAGAAAGGTTTACAAGCAGCTCAATACTTCCTACAGCAGGATGAAACTCTTAAGGAGGAACAAATAATGTTTATACTGGAAGCTATGAAATTTATATTAAAGCATAATTATTTTTATTTTGATGGTAGATATTATTTGCAGGATACAGGTACGGCGATGGGCACGAGGTTCGCACCGGCATTTGCAAATTTGTACATGGCCCACTGGGAGGAACGTGTCCTCGGCCAGTGGTCCGTGTGCTCCAGCGCGGGTCTCGTGTTCTGGCGCCGTTTTATAGATGATGCATTTTTCATTTGGAGAGGAGACTCTGGATCGTTGCAAAACTTTCTAGGTTTCATTAATACTAATGAGTATAACCTTACAATTACAGCTGAATATAGTATGAGTAGTGTTAATTTTTTGGATCTCACTTTTTTTTGGATTGTGATGCTTTACATACAAAAACTTTTTTCAAACCTGTAGATTGTAATAGTTTTATTGACATAGATAGTTGTCATTTGGCTAGGTGGCTGGTAAATGTCCCCAAAGGACAATTTTTACGTTTGAAGCGTAACTGCTCCAGATTAGAAGATTTTAATGCAGAAGCAGAGGTTTTAAAAAATCGTTTCAAGGATAAAGGCTATAAGGATCTATCTTTGGATAATGCCATTAGAGAATTGGAGGATGTAAATAGAGAGGAATTATTGATGGGAAGTAAATCTCGAGAAAAATGGTCTGAAAATTCCCCGGCTCTTTTATTTGATTATTGTGAACAGGCATACAAAATTAAAACTATAGTGAGAAAATACTGGAGCGTTTTGAAGGTAGATGATTATTTGAATACATATATAGAAAGTGATCCAAGGATTATTTTCAGAAGGAGTACCAATATTGGTCAAATAATAGCACCGACGGTTATAGATCCGTTACCAAAAACTAAGGGGGACAAGTTTAGGAGATGTGGTGAATGTGGGATGTGTGTGGCCACTAAGGGTAACAGAGTAACACAGGAAGTTTTTTCATCTTACAATGGAAATGCATTTCCTATAAAGGGTAATTTTTCCTGCTCCACTAAAGGGGTGATATATGTGATTTGTTGCCCCTGCAATAAACAATATATAGGTAGGACCAAACGAGCCTTGAAGAAAAGATTAGGGGAACACCTATATAACATTGAGAAAGGAAATGAAAAGCATCCCTTGTCTGCACATTACAAAAAATTTCATACATGCTCGATACAGGGCTCATCTTTCTGTGGACTACAAAAAGTGGAAAGAGAATGGAGGGAAGGAGACTATATAAGAAAATTGTCACGTATGGAATCTCTATGGATATTCACTATCGATACTATGACCCCCAGTGCTGGGCCGAAATTACGCATTAGCGTAATTACGGATCGTAATTCACTACAAATGCACCGTAAGCATTACGTGTAAGGTTACGGTATTACGCGTAATTAATTACGCGTAGACCGTAGGGTTACGTTTTACGCGTAACAAATTACGCGTAAGACAGTAAACTCCCATTGAAATTACACAGTCTGCCGTAATCGCGTAATATTAGCTCCCGTATAATATAAAAAAGCCGCCGACTTTAAGGGTTAATAGCAAAGCCCCCTTAAGTGCTAAGAGCCTCAAATTTGGAGAATATATTAAGGAGATCAGAAGGAATAAGAGGAAAAAAATTTTTTTCAAAAAGACCTTATAGTTTTTGAGAAAATCGATGTTAAAGTTTCAAAGGAAAAATATATACATTTAAAAACCCGCCGACTTTAACGGTTAATAGCAAAGCCTGCTTAAAATTTAGGAACACCAAATTCACAGGGTATATTAAGGGGATCAGTGGGAATAAGAGGAAAAAATTTTTTTCAAAAAGACCTTATAGTTTTTGAGAAAATCGATTTTTAAGTTTCAAGGGCGAAAATGTCTTTTAAATGCGGAAAATGTCAGTTTTTTTTGCACAGGTAACAATAGTGTTTTATTTTCATAGATTCCCCCAAGTGGGAAGAGTTTTACTTACTTCGTTCTGAGTGTGGGAAATATAAAAAAAAAAACGACGTGGGGTCCCCCCTCCCAGACCTCTTTAACCCCTTGTCCCCCATGCAGACTGGGATAGCCAGAATGCGGAGCACCGGCCGCGTGGGGCTCCGCACCCTGACTATACCAGCCCGCATGGTCCATGGATTGGGGGGTCTCGGAAGGGGAGGGGCAGCCAAGCTTTCCCCTCCCCCTCCGAGCCCTTGTCCAATCCAAGGACAAGGGGCTCTTCTCCACCTCCGATGGGCGGTGGAGGTGGAGGCCGCGATTTCCTGGGGAGGGGTTCATGGTGGCATCTGGGAGTCCCCTTTAAAAAGGGGTCCCCCAGATGTCCACCCCCCTCCCAGGAGAAATGAGTATAGAGGTACTTGTAGTACCCCTTACCCATTTCCTTTAAGAGTTAAAAGTAAATAAACACACAAACACATAGAAAAAGTATTTTAATTGAACAAAAAACATAACCACGAAAAAAGTCCTTTAATATTCTTAATTAACCATTAATACTTACCTGTCCCTTTAAAAGCCAGTTCCCACGCAATATCCTCGGAAATATACTAATCAGTTACAATGTAACAAAGTTATTACAATGTAACAACTTTGTTACATTGTAACTACGCCGCACCCGACGTCACTCACCGCCGCCGCCGCCTCCGCGTCTGTGCTGCAGGACCCGACAGAGCTCTGAGCTATAGCTCAGAGCTCTCTAAGCATCTTTGTATTTGGGCTCCAAGGAGCCCCATTGGTCCTTAGCAGACCAATGGGGTTCCTTCTGATTTGAAGGAACCCCATTGGTCTGCTAAGGACCAATGGGGCTCCTTGGAGCCCAAATACAAAGATGCTTTCGAGAGCTCTGAGCTAATATAGCTCAGAGCTCTGTCGGGTGAAGGGACGCTAAGTCCCCGCCGGCTCAGCTGCCCTCCCCGCCTCTCCCACATGTCACCTATATACATGCTGGCACCCATGGGTGCCAGCATGTATATGAGTGACAGGTGTGGGCGGAGTGGACGGCGGGAGCCGGCGGGGACTAGCGTGTATGCGGCGGCCGGCGGGTGAGCGGCGAGTGACGTCGGGTGCGGTGGTGTTACAAAGTAACAAAGTTGTTACATTGTAATAACTTTGTTACATTGTAACTGATTAGTATATTTCCGAGGATATTGCGTGGGAACTGGCTTTTAAAGGGACAGGTAAGTATTAATGGTTAATTAAGAATATTAAAGGACTTTTTTCGTGGTTATGTTTTTTGTTCAATTAAAATACTTTTTCTATGTGTTTGTGTGTTTATTTACTTTTAACTCTTAAAGGAAATGGGTAAGGGGTACTACAAGTACCTCTATACTCATTTCTCCTGGGAGGGGGATGGGCATCTGGGGGACCCCTTTTTAAAGGGGACTCCCAGATGCCACCATGAACCCCTCCCCAGGATATCGCGGCCTCCACCTCCACCGCCCATCGGAGGTGGAGAAGAGCCCCTTGTCCTTGGATTGGACAAGGGCTCGGAGGGGGAGGGGAAAGCTTGGCTGCCCCTCCCCTTCCGAGACCCCCCAATCCATGGACCATGCGGGCTGGTATAGTCAGGGTGCGGAGCCCCACGCGGCCGGTGCTCCGCATTCTGGCTATCCCAGTCTGCATGGGGGACAAGGGGTTAAAGAGGTCTGGGAGGGGGGACCCCACGTCGTTTTTTTTTTATATTTCCCACACTCAGAACGAAGTAAGTAAAACTCTTCCCACTTGGGGGAATCCATGAAAATAAAACACTATTGTTACCTGTGCAAAAAAAACTGACATTTTCCGCATTTAAAAGACATTTTCGCCCTTGAAACTTAAAAATCGATTTTCTCAAAAACTATAAGGTCTTTTTGAAAAAAAAAATTTTCCTCTTATTCCCACTGATCCCCTTAATATACCCTGTGAATTTGGTGTTCCTAAATTTTAAGCAGGCTTTGCTATTAACCGTTAAAGTAGGCGGGTTTTTAAATGTATATATTTTTCCTTTGAAACTTTAACATCGATTTTCTCAAAAACTATAAGGTCTTTTTGAAAAAAAAAAATTTTCCTCTTATTCCTTCTGATCTCCTTAATATATTCTCTAAATTTGAGGCTCTTAGCACTTAAGGGGGCTTTGCTATTAACCCTTAAAGTCGGCGGCTACCTAACATTGATCCATGCGTCAACTTTTCCGCTTGGCAGCATGACCTTACGCATTAATTGCTAGTAGGATTTTACGCGTAAGCCTATAACGTAATAACCCGAATTACGGTATACTTACGCGTAATTGCGTAAGTGCTATGCGTAATTATAGACATGTACCGAAATTGAATGTCTATGCCGCAAGCGTAATTTCGTAATGCGTAATAGCGTAAAATTACGCGTAATGATCCGTAAGCGTAGCTTTCTCCATTACGACCAGCACTGATGACCCCTAAAGGATTAAACTGTGATTTTGAATTGTATGCTTTTTTAAACTAATGAGTATATTTACGAGATCCTACTTTTAAGGGATATAAATTTTAATATGGCATATTGAAAATATTGGCATATTGAAAATATTAAACATCAGGATGTCCGAGGACAGTATTATGGGATGCATAATTGAATATGACAACTCTGTACTGTTTGAGGATAACATTATGGGACGTACAACAACACACTAAAATTCCACAGTGGAAACCGTTGCCATGAAGAAGTGGGAGGACTGTGTACGAGGGAGTACTGTTCATAAGCTGGTGAGGGCCAATGAGGGACAGCTCTGAAGAAGGGGGGCGTTACCCCTCGAAACGTCAGCGTCCTACGTTATCATGCAAACAGTGACGTCACTGGGGACTGCCCGAACCAGCGTGGAACCAACAGCCGCGCGAGACACCGTCCATCTGCAGAGGACGGTAGCGGCTTATGAACAAGCCTTACTAGCGCAGTAGCGTGATCGGATACACCTCTCCGTGCTTTTAATGAGGTCAGGAGAAGCTGCTGATTGAGGCAGTACGAATTGAAGGATCCGGATACGACGAACGGGTGCAGTATATATGGATTAATGATACACCATTTAATCATTGCATGGATCTATTCTATTCCTCTACAATCCATCAGCACTATCAGGTCTAATGAACTTGAAACCTGTGGCTGTGTGTGATATTGGACTTTTTGCACAAGTGGATGTGTGCTGTTGGAGACTTGCACATATTTATACTATTTAACAAGTGGTCAAAAAACCTTGATCTTTCACTGGGATCCCCATTTTTTCTTTTAATGTATGCATGCTCACTGCAGTGATATTGTATGAGTGATTAATGCATGGAGTTGAATTTTAAAGGGGAAGGTGCTATCATATAGTATAAGGTCAATGTATAAATTTTATGACTAACTGTATCAATTAAAGTGTGATTACATTTTATAGCGCTGTGGACACATTTTTACTACGTTTACAAATTGGGTGTTGGAGGTTTGCCTGGTCCACGAAGCTGCTGATAATCCCATAGGCGCGGATATACACATTTATATTAATATATTTTTGGAACATGAATGAATCGTTCATTTGATCCGGATCTTTTTTTGTGAGCCGAATCATCCGGATCATCACAATGAGCGATTTGGTTAAACAGTGGATGTCTGTCTGGAAGAAACAAGAACATACAGAATGTACAGTGCAGGGAAAGTCCGGTCCTGCTAGTCATTTCACCCCCAGTCTGCTTCCCTAGTAAAATGATTCAAATGATTTGGTTCAAAGATCCGGATCTTTTCAATGATCCGATTCGAATCCTTGAAAAGATCCGGACTTCCCATCACTAACCTGGAGCGGCTTTTCTATCAGTATAGATAGAAGAAAACTGCGCACCAAGAGCTGCATAACACGGCTCAATCTGACGTCCAACTTCAACACCACCATGCATTGCGTTAGGGGCGCATTATGCGACCTTAATGTCCCTAAAAACGCAACGTCCAAGTGTGAAAGAGGCCTAAAAACAGGGCACTACATACCCAATATATCCAGCACTCATTAATAAAAACAAAAACAAAAAGGAATATATGAAGGTTATTAGAAATGCCATAACACATTCAAGTCTGTAGGTTGTGTAAAAGTAAAAAAAACAGGCCTACCGAGGTAAATTGAGATCAAGACTGATCAAATAAAAACAGAGTTTTAATTTAAATGAGAAAAACATTAGATTTGATTATTTAAAGTGAGCAATCTGCTATTCCCTTTAAATCCCCCCTATTTATAAAACTCATAATGGACATATTAAAAAAAAATCTCTTTCTTCTTTTATCCTGTGGGGGATCTAACTTTTCCATTTTATAAAGAGGGATTTATACCAGGAGAATTAATAGTGGAGGGGACAGCAAGTTAACCACTTGAGGACTACAGTCTTTCTACCCCTTAAGGACCAGGCACTTTTTTTCCACTCAGACCACTGCAGCTTTCACGGTTTATTGCTCGCTCATACAACCTACCACCTAAATGAATTTTGGCTCCTTTTCTTGTCACTAATAAAGCTTTCTTTTGGTGCTATTTGATTGCTCCTGCGATTTTTACTTTTTATTATATTCATCAAAAAAGACATGAATTTTGGCAAAAAAATGATTTTTTTTAACTTTCTGTGCTGACAATTTTCAAATAAAGTAAAATTTCTGTATACATGCAGCGCGAAAAATGTGGACAAACATGTTTTTGATAAAAAAAAAACCCATTCAGTGTATATTTATTGGTTTGGGTAAAAGTTATAGCGTTTACAAACTATGGTGCAAAAAGTGAATTTTCCCATTTTCAAGCATCTATGACTTTTCTGACCCCCTGTCATGTTTCATGAGCGGCTAGAATTCCAGGATAGTATAAATACCCCCCAAATGACCCCATTTTGGAAAGAAGACATCCCAAAGTATTCACTGAGAGGCATAGTGAGTTCATAGAAGATATTATTTTTTGTCACAAGTAAGCGGAAAATGACACTTTGTGACAAAAAAAAAAGAAAAAAAAAAAGAATCCATTTCTTCTAACTTGCGACAAAAAAAAATGAAATCTGCCACGGACTCACCATGCCCCTCTCTGAATACCTTGAAGTGTCTACTTTCCAAAATGGGGTCATTTGTGGGGTGTGTTTACTGTCCTCGCATTTTGGGGGGTGCTAATTTGTAAGCACCCCTGTAAAGCCTAAAGGTGCTCATTGGACTTTGGGCCCCTTAGCGCAGTTAGGCTGCAAAAAAGTGCCACACATGTGGTATTGCCGTACTCAAGAGAAGTAGTAGAATGTGTTTTGGGGTGTATTTTTACACATACCCATGCTGGGTGGGAGAAATACCTCTGTAAATGACAATCTTTTGATTTTTTTACACACAATTGTCCATTTACAGAGTTATTTCTCCCACCCAGCATGGGTATGTGTAAAAATACACCCCAAAACACATTGTACTACTTCTCCCGAGTACGGCGATACCACATGTGTGGCACTTTTTTGCACCCTAACTGCGCTAAAGGGCCCAAAGTCCAATGAGTACCTTTAGGATTTCACAAGTCATTTTGCGGAATTTGATTTCCAGACTACTCCTCACGGTTTAGGGCCCCTAAAATGCCAGGGCAGTATAGGAACCCCACAAATGACCCCATTTTAGAAAGAAGACACCCCAAGGTATTCCGTTAGGAGTATGGTGAGTTCATAGAAGATTTTATTTTTTGGCAAAAGTTAGCGGAAAATTGATTTTTATTGTTTTTTTCACAAAGTGTCATTTTCCACTAACTTGTGACAAAAAATAAAATCTTCTATGAACTCACCATACTCCTAACGGAATACCTTGAGGTGTCTTCTTTCTAAAATGGGGTCATTTGTGGGGTTCCTATACTGCCCTGGCATTTTAGGGGCCCTAAACCGTGAGGAGTAGTCTGGAAATCAAATTCCGCAAAATGACCTGTGAAATCCTAAAGGTACTCATTGGACTTTGGGCCCTTTAGCGCAGTTAGGGTGCAAAAAAGTGCCACACATGTGGTATTGCCGTACTCGGGAGAAGTAGTACAATGTGTTTTGGGGTGTATTTTTACACATACCCATGCTGGGTGGGAGAAATAACTCTGTAAATGGACAATTGTGTGTAAAAAAATCAAAAGATTGTCATTTCCCACCCAGCATGGGTATGTGTAAAAATACACCCCAAAACACATTGTACTACTTCTCCCGAGTATGGCAATACCACATGTGTGGCACTTTTTTGCACCCTAACTGCGCTAAAGGGCCCAAAGTCCAATGAGTACCTTTAGGATTTCACAAGTCATTTTGCGAAATTTGATTTCCAGACTACTCCTCACGGTTTAGGGCCCCTAAAATGCCAGTTCAGTATAGGAACCCCACAAATGACCCCATTTTAGAAAGAAGACACCCCAAGGTATTCCGTTAGGAGTATGGTGAGTTCATAGAAGATTTTATTTTTTGTCACAAGTTAGTGGAAAATGACACTTTGTGAAAAAAACAATAAAAATCAATTTTCCGCTAACTTTTGACAAAAAATAAAATCTTCTATGAACTCACCATACTCCTAACGGAATACCTTTGGGTGTCTTCTTTCTAGAATGGGGTCATTTGTGGGGTTACTATACTGCCCTGGCATTTTAGGGGCCCTAAACCGTGAGGAGTAGTCTTGAAACCAAATGTCGCAAAATGACCTGTGAAATCCTAAAGGTACTCATTGGACTTTGGGCCCCTTAGCGTACTTAGGGTGTAAAAAAGTGCCACACATGTGGTACCGCCGTACTCAGGAGAAGTAGTATAATGTGTTTTGGGGTGTATTTTTACACATACCCATGCTAAGTGGGAGAAATATCTCTGTAAATGACAATTGTTTGATTTGTTTTACACACAATTGACCATTTACATAGAATTTTTTCCCACCCAGCATGGGTATGTGTAAAAATACACCCCAAAACACATTATACTACTTTTCCTGAGTACGGCGGTACCACATGTGTGACACTTTTTTGCAGCCTAGGTGCGCTAAGGGGCCCAACGTCCTATTCACGGGTCATTTTGAGGCATTTGTTTTCTAGACTACTCCTCGCGGTTTAGGGCCCCTAAAATGCCAGGGCAGTATAGGAACCCCACAAGTGACCCCATTTTAGAAAGAAGACACCCCAAGGTATTCCGTTAGGTGTATGGCGAGTTCATAGAAGATTTTATTTTTTGTCACAAGTTAGTGAAAAATGACACTTTGTGAAAAAAAACCAATAAAAATCAATTTCCGCTAACTTTTGACAAAAAATAAAATCTTCTATGAACTCGTCATACACCTAACAGAATACCTTGGGGTGTCTTTTTTTCTAAAATGGGGTCACTTGTGGGGTTCCTATACCGCCCTGGCATTTTACGAGCCCAAAACCGTGAGTAGTCTGGAAACCAAATGTCTCAAAATGACTGTTCAGGGGTATAAGCATCTGCAAATTTTGATGACAGGTGGTCTATGAGGGGGCGAATTTTGTGGAACCGGTCATAAGCAGGGTGGCCTTTTAGATGACAGGTTGTATTGGGCCTGATCTGATGGATAGGAGTGCTAGGGGGGTGACAGGAGGTGATTGATGGGTGTCTCAGGGGGTGGTTAGAGGGGAAAATAGATACACTCAATGCACTGGGGAGGTGATCGGAAGGGGGTCTGAGGGGGATCTGAGGGTTTGGCCGAGTGATCAGGAGCCCACACGGGGCAAATTAGGGCCTGATCTGATGGGTAGGTGTGCTAGGGGGTGACAGGAGGTGATT
The DNA here is from genome assembly GCF_040937935.1 of Hyperolius riggenbachi. Lineage (NCBI taxonomy): Eukaryota > Metazoa > Chordata > Amphibia > Anura > Hyperoliidae > Hyperolius > Hyperolius riggenbachi. Next base: position 531,027,884 of record NC_090647.1, read on the forward strand.
GATGGGTGTCTCAAGGTGTGATTAGAGGGGGGAATAGATGCAAGCAATGCACTGGCGAGGTGATCAGGGCTGGGGTCTGAGGGCATTCTGAGGGTGTGGGCGGGTGATTGAGTGCCCTAGGGGCAGATAGGGGTCTAATCTGATAGGTAGCAGTGACAGGGGGTGATTGATGGGTAATTAGTGGGTGTTTAGGGTAGAGAACAGATGTGAACACTGCACTTGGGAGGTGATCGGACGTCGGATCTGCGGGCAATCTATTGGTGTGGGTGGGTGATCAGATTTCCCGCAAGGGGCAGGTTAGGGGCTGATTGATGGGTGGCAGTGACAGCGGGTGATTGATGGGTGGCAGTGACAGGGGGTGATTGATGGGTGGCAGTGACAGGGGGTGATTGATGGGTGATTGATAGGTGATTGACAGGTGATTGACAGGTAATCAGTGGGTTATTACAGGGGAGAACAGATGTAAATATTGCACTGGCGAATTGATAAGGGGGGGTCTGAGGGCAATCTGAGCGTGTAGGCGGGTGATTGGGTGCCCGCAAGGGGCAGATTAGGGTCTGATCTGATGGGTAACAGTGACAGGTGGTGATAGGGGGTGATTGATGGGTAATTAGTGGGTGTTTAGAGGAGAGAATAGATGGAAACACTGCGCTTGGGTGGTGATCTGATGTCGGATCTGCGGGCGATCTATTGGTGTGGGTGGGTGATCAGATTGCCCGCAAGGGGCAGGTTAGGGGCTGATTGATGGGTGGCAGTGACAGGGGGTGATTGATGGGTGGCAGTGACAGGGGGTGATTGATGGGTGATTGACAGGTGATTGACAGGTGATCAGTGGGTTATTACAGGGAAGGACAGATGTAAATAATGCCCTGGCGAATTGATAAGGGGGGGTCTGAGGGCAATCTGAGCGTGTAGGCGGGTGATTGGGTGCCCGCAAGGGGCAGATTAGGGTCTGATCTGATGGGTAACAGTGACAGGTGGTGATAGGGGGTGATTGATGGGTAATTAGTGGGTGTTTAGAGGAGAGAATAGATGGAAACACTGCGCTTGGGTGGTGATCTGATGTCGGATCTGCGGGCGATCTATTGGTGTGGGTGGGTGATCAGTTTGCCCGCAAGGGGCAGGTTAGGGGCTGATTGTTGGGTGGCAGTGACAGGGGGTGATTGATGGGTGATAGGTGATTGGCAGGTGATTGACAGGTGATCAGTGGGTTATTACAGGGAAGGACAGATGTAATTAATGCACTGGTGAATTGATAAGGGGGGGGGGTCTGAGGGCAATCTGAGCGTGTGGGCGGGTGATTGGGTGCCCGCAAGGGGCAGCTTAGGGTCTGATCTGATAGGTAACAGTGACAGGTGGTGATAGGGGGTGATTGATGGGTAATTAGTGGGTGTTTAAAGAAGATAACAGATGTAAACAATACATTTGGGAGGTAATCTGACGGCGGGTTTGCGGGCGATCTAATGGTGTGGGTGGGTGATCAGATTGCCCGCAAGGGGCAGGTTAGGGGCTGATTGATGGGTGGCAGTGACAGGGGGTGACAGGGGGTGATTGATGGGTGATAGGTGATTGGCAGGTGATTGACAGGTGATCAGTGGGTTATTACAGGGAAGAACAGATGTAATTAATGCACTGGCGAATTGATAAGGGGGGGTCAGAGGGCAATCTGAGCGTGTTGGCGGGTGATTGGGTGCCCGCAAGGGGCAGATTAGGGTCTGATCTGATAGGTAAAAGTGACAGGTGGTGATAGGGGGTGATTGATGGGTGATTGATGGGTAATTAGTGGGTGTTTAGAGGAGAGAATAGATGTAAACAATGGATTTGGGAGGTGATCTGATGTCGGATCTGCGGGCGATCTATTGGTGTGGGTGGGTGATCAGATTGCCCGCAAGGGGCAGGTTAGGGGCTGATTGTTGGGTGGCAGTGACAGGGGTGATTGATGGGTGATTGATGGGTGATTGATGGGTGATTGACGGGTGATTGACAGGTTATCAGGGAAGATAGATGCATACAGTACACGGGGGGGGGGGGTCTGGGGGGGGTCTGGGGAGAATCTGAGGGGTGGGGGGGTGATCAGGAGGGGGCAGGGGGCAGGGGGGGGATAAAAAAAATAGCGTTGACAGATAGTGACAGGGAGTGATTGATGGGTTATTAGGGGGGTGATTGGGTGCAAACAGGGGTCTGGGGGGTGGGCAGGGGGGGGTCTGAGGGGTGCTGTGGGCGATCAGTGGGCGGGGGGGGCAGATCAGTGTGTTTGAGTGCAGACTAGGGTGGCTGCAGCCTGCCCTGGTGGTCCCTCGGACACTGGGACCACCAGGGCAGGAGGCAGCCTGTATAATACACTTTGTATACATTACAAAGTGTATTATACACTTTGTAGCGGCGATCGCGGGGTTAACATCCCGCCGGCGCTTCCGTATGGCCGGCGGGATGTTACGGCGGGTGGGCGGAGCCAGTTGCCGGGGGAAGCGCGCGTCATCAATGACGCGATCGCTCCCCCGGCATGCCTAAAGGACGCGCCGCCTGAAGGCGTATTGCGGTCCTTTAGGCGTCCACTTTGCCGCCGCCCATGGGCTGTGGGCGGTCGGCAAGTGGTTAAAACAAGATCAAATGAAGAGATGCAGTCACTGCAGAAATCTGCAAATTAAAAACCAGCAGTACTTAAATTGACCACTAGAGGTTGCTTACTCTTCATATTTATTTTCTACAGAAAATGAGAGATGCAAATAATTCTGAGTTCAAACAGGATTATATACATTTTGTATGCAAGTTAATGCAGCTTGAAAATGGACCAATCCATTTGAACCTTGATAGGACTTGATTGGCCAATTTTCAAACATAATACATTTGCATATACAATTTGCATAATCCTGTGCAAACGTTTAATTATTTTCATCTCATTGATCATCCCTAGAAATGAATGTCTTCATGCTGCTTTCAAAGTAGTGTATTAGGGGAAGCAAAAAAAAAAAAGTTGGTGGAAATGTTTCCTTCCTGTTGTCAAATTGCCACCCATAGTCATTCAAGTGATATGATAAGGAGGGTGACTGTTAAAAAAAAAAAAGGATCACTGCACTGCTCATATACAAATATCAAGTACTGGAGAAAATGTTCAGTGGTGAATTCAGCTGCTTGTTTTTAACTATTTTACAACACATTTTTATACATTGGCATAGGCCCCTTCGGTCTTGTTAGCCTTTCCACCCACCAGGAGCCTCCTTGTTTGCATTACCATTAGGGATGGTCCAAATTGCCCATTTCCGATTCCGCTGAAATTCTGAATTCTGCCAATTTCCAATTTCTCGTTTTCCGATTTTCCAATTTCTGAGGAGTATTTTATTTGTTATTTTTTTGCAGCAAAGAATGAAAAAAAATGACCAAAAAAAAACCCAGAAATTGGGAAAAACTGAATCTTGTGATTGGTCTAAAATTACCGCAGTAATCCAATTTTTGCCAAAAAATTCTGTATTCTCTGATTGGTCCAATGCTTCCTACTTCTATGAGTAGGCTAAAATTACCGAGCTGCGGTGAATCGGAGGGACACATATGGCTATCTACAGTATAGGAGGGAAGGGGGCACATTTGGTTATCTAAACATCATTTGTACATTTGACTCCACCCTTGACCATAACTACATTCTGATGCGTGGCCATAGCCATTTTGTCCAGAAGGGGGTGCAAAAACTGTATTTTTTTCCCTGGGCGTGAAAACCCTAGCTACACCTCCATTAAGGGGCCTCCTTGTTTGTATTCCAATATGATCCTTTCATTTTATTTTGGAAGCAGCCAGAACACTATAACCTCTCTCCACGGTAAACCACAATAAATCCATTTCTACGGAACCTACAGATGTAAATTACTAGTGCAAAGAGTTGGCCCTCTCCCGAGAGCAATATAGGTTAATATATACATTCAGCACTTATGGGTAATACATCTGCGTTTCTTGCACTTTTATCAGGCATTGATGCTTAAATATGACTTCTTCCCCCCCCCTCCTGTCAAAACTGATGTTCTTCTACAGTATAATGGACCTCTTTTCAATTCCATCCTTCAAAGGGGGGGAAAAAAACCCTTCCGCGGCTCTGAGATATTTCATTCACGGAGGTCATTGCCTATTAATAAATATTGTAGCACTCCGGCTAAAAATAGGGTAATTTCTTTATGCTATGGCGGTGGAATTGTAACACTACTTATGCTTATGGAAGTGCAGAGATGAAAATGACCTTGCACCTCCTTGTGATTAGTTTGGCTCCACTCCAGAGTACCCACCTGCTCTGAAAGTCATTGCACAATCTCAGGAGGTCCATAAATAATATCATAGCTCTCCCCGGCGCGTTGCCACCGCTCTTTGTTTGCTGTAGCCGGCTTCAGAAAGTAATAGAATCAGATAGCTAAACGGTTCCAAACTTTTTTCGCCCAAGTACATTAAATGACATTTTTCAGGAAGCGCATGAATTTACTTTTCACTAAAACAAAAGGCAAGAGAGCCGCGGCAGCGCTAAAAGCACATTATTTGAGTTTTATTCAAAACCTCTGAGAATACTCGCTGCGCTCGGCTGTAGTTTTTTTGAAATAAATTACAGGAATTCCATCTAACCGAAAATGACAACACCAACAATAGCACAAGGAGTAAAAAGGTTTTAACCATACAATAATTGAGGCAAGTCTATAATGGAATAGTCAGAAAACTGCCAGAAATTGATGTCTTTAGCTGTAAAACTAGCGCAGAGGCAATTTTTGATTTCTGAGTGATTGATGCTTGTCATATACATGTTTTATTTCCTGCAACTGAAGTGTAGCATTTTCCCTCAAAGTTAACTTTTCCGTCTGCTATTGTGAGTTCATTTTGATAATGCGTATTTGCTGTACTTTGTTTTGCAGACATTAGAAGCCACACAGCTTAACGCTTTCCCAAACGTTGGGATTTAGCACCAAGGTCCTGAAGCTAAATATTGTAGATTGTGCAATGATTTGTATATTTAAATTTAACTCTAATAAACTGCCGTTTCCACCAATGTTCAGCCATTTTAATGTTTTCATCAATCAAGATTTCTTTAGAGCAGCTCTTGTTTTCTAAAACTCTCTTTCTCATTCTGTTAGTCTCACCGAAACAAATTCAGACACGCCCTCAAAGTCTGCCTTCTCAAAACTGGCTAACCATTTTTCTCTACCTTAACCTCCTTGGCGGTAATCCCGAGCTAGGGTCGGGACGGAAAACCGCAGCTCAGAGCGGTAATCCCGACCTCTGCTCAGGATAACTGCCGGAGGCTTTATGCAGAGCAATGCGCGCAGCAGGCGTTTTTACATACCTCCCGGGGGATCCTGACATCGGACATCATTCTTCTTCCTCTCCTCCCGGGCTCTGTTTCCTCCTGGTGACAGCTGGCAATTTCACTTTAGAGTTGCAGCGCCTCCCAAAGGATGGAGGCATAACTGCAGCGTGGACCAGGGAGGTGAGTGATTGTTAAACTGCTGCAGATCTCCCTGGCAGCATGATTTTTTCCAGGTTGTAGGGTCTGAAAGGGTGCAAAAAAATTGTACCGCTTTTAGACCCTAAAATCCAGAATGAATCATACCGCCAAGAGGGCTAAAGTGACATTGAACCAAAAAAAAAATGTATGATATAATGAATTGGTTGTGTAGTACAGATAATTAATAGAACATTAGTAGCAAAGAAAATAGTGTCATATTTTTATTTTTTGGTATATAGTTTTTTATAACATTGCATCATTCTCTAATAATTACAGTTTCCACAATACACTCAGCATTTTAAATGATTTCACAGAGCAGGCTAATGACTCTTTGAACTTTTCTCTGCAGTAAAAACATAAACAAAGAAGAAACAATTAGAGACAGTTGAGATAAGAAAAAGACAGTGCTGTCCACCACATTATAAAGTAGCAGAGCTAGAGAACAATGGAAGTTTCTTAACTCTTCCTGTACTGGAAACAATATGAGACTCATATCTGTGCTAATAATGTTTTATTACTTAGCAGTACTACACATACAAATCATTACATCATAAGTTTTTTTTTCCCTTCAGATTCCCTTTCATGACTCTAGTATCTAGCAACTCTCACTAAAGACACTACCTAAAGAAACACATACCTATAAAAATGGCACACAATAAGAGTACCAGAGACTGCCGGTAGTAAAATATTGGGTACATTACCAATATTCTACTACTACTTCCTATAGTAAAATATTAGTCATTTTTACTATTGGTAATATTTTACTATTAGCAAAAAAAGGGGTTAAGGGAGCCTAGATCTATACTTAATTGCTATTCCATTTATTTGTTAATTTGCAGTATTAAAAACAGTAACAACCACATTTTTAGATCTAGGCTCCCTTAACCCCTTTTTTTGCTCATTAGTGTATATTTATAAGGTGAGACGTATATACAATGTTGAGGTTGATATCCCGTAGTTCTTTTTGATTTGTATACAATATTTTACTATTACCTAACCTAATACCCTACTCTCAATCAAAACTCTCCCTCTGCCTATGTCTAACCCTAATACCCCTTGGTGCTGCATAACCATAACCACCCCCAGATGCCTAACCTTAACCAACCCCCCTGTGCCTAACCTTAACCACCCTCCTGCCTTAAAGGACTTACGAGGCCAAGTCCATCAAAAAAAATAAAAAAAAGTTAGCTACCTTGCTCAGCTTGTAAGGCACGGAGGACGCCGTCCGCGCCCTCCGTGCCGTTCCGCCTGGTCCCCGCCGCTGCACAGCCCCCCGAACGGTCCCCGACCGCGCGGCCCGGGTCGGGCTCCCCAGCCTGTACCAAGATGGCCGGCGGAGCTGGCCGCGGCTGCGCAGTCCGCATAGCCGCGAGTGCGGCTGCGCAGCTCTAAGGCCAACCCCCCGATCCACGCTACTGTTGCGTGGATCGCGGGGTTGGCCTTAGAGCTGCGCAGCCGCACTGGCGGCTATGCGGACTGCGCAGCCGCGGCCAGCTCCGCCGGCCATCTTGGTAAGGGCTGGGGAGCCCGACCCGGGCCGCGCGGTCGGGGACCGTTCGGGGGGCTGTGCAGCGGCGGGGAAGAGGCGGTACGGCACGGAGGGCGCGGACGGCGTCCTCCGTGCCTTACAAGCTGAGCAAGGTAGCTAACTTTTTTTTATTTTTTTTTGATGGACTTGGCCTCGTAAGTCCTTTAACTTAACCACCCCATGCCAAACCTTAACCCACCCTCCCTGCCTAACCTTTACCCCCTAAACTACCCCACTGCCACCATAGGCGACAATAGTAAGAGCCTCAATTGATGGCAATTAATGAAAATCATTGTGCCCAGTAAATAGCAGCACCATTTTAGCTGCACTGCTCATGCACCACATTTACCTGATCCAAAATAAACTGCCTCACCTTTTATACCTAATCTATCCTCCCTTATATCATTAAAAGTAAGCTTGCTTTGCCACTGTAATCCAATTCTTCTGTCTGTGTCAAGCATCCATACATGTGTTTAATTTAATCCTCTCATTTTTAGTGCTTTATAAGTAAAGAATCATAACAAACATCATATGCCAAAATACCTCATTTTCATTAACCTACCTTAAAGTGAATGTTTACCAATTAAAAAATAAAAAAGTCAGATACTCACCTAAAGAGAGGGAAGGCTCGGTCCTAATGAGCCTTCCCTCTCCTCTCCCGGTGCCCAGTCCCGCGCAGGATCCCCCGTAGCAGTATTCGACCAGTTCGGTCAAATACTGCCACTTCTGCAGCCTTTGGGAGCTTTCGGAAGCCTTCGTGAGCACTCGGGCTCCCGAAGACGGGCCGCTCCATACTACGCATGCGCAAGCGCCCTCTATGATGCACTCGCACGTGCGTAGTATGGAGCGGCCTGTCTTCGGAAGCCCGAGTGCTCCCGAAGACCTCCGAAGTCCCTGCGGCGGTGGGCACGAACAGGGGAGCCAGCGCAGCACCGAGGGCACCGGGAGAGGAGAGGGAAGGCTCATTAGGACTGAGCCTTCCCTCTCACTAGGTGAGTATCTGACTTTTTTTATTTTTTAATTGGTAAACACTGGCTTTAACCCCCAAATCTAGTCTATGATTAACCTCCACCCCAGACTTGTCTGTAACATTATCATTGGCTCTCATATACATGCCTAACATTAAAAGGTAAAAAGAGTGGCACTCATAAAAACAGGGATATGGGTGCCAAAGCCTCAAAGGATCCTCACACCTTTAGATCTAATCCATATAGTAAAAAGTGTTGGAGGCTGGCACTTCCAAACGTAGAAAAAGCTCTTTATTGAAATATTAAAATCAGTGGTAACACAGCTATAGAGGGGGAAGATCTTCTATTGGTGACACTGGATGTGGAGAGCCTCTACACCTCCATCTCACATGATGGAGGTTTAGAGGCTATTGATTGGTTCCTGATGACACGATCAGATCTGACGAAGGAACAGCGATCATTTGCCATTGAATTGCTTAAAGCGGACCCAAACCAAACATTTTTTTAATTCAAAATATTTAGTTGCACCACTCTGACACATACAAAGATAAATAAACACTCCTTCAAGCCTATGAGCATTTCAGTGTGCATGCTTTCACCCTTCTCTTTGCATAACTAGGGTTATACAGGTGGCAGCTATTAGCAATTCCTCCTTTGCTGGACACCATCTACTCCACCAGTTTGCCGGATTATTTGCCGGCAATATGAAAGGAAGGGGGAGGTTCCTCCAATTAATGTAAAATATTTTATATTTTTCATCATGCAGCTGAAAAAAGGCTGCTATTTATTATTATAATTTAGAAAATAGATTTTATTTCTGAAATTTTGTATTTTTAATTTGGGTCCACTTTAATGTGGTGCTACGTTGTAACTACTTTTCTTTTCAGAACGAATTCCTTCTGCAGCTGCGGGGCACGGCGATGGGGTTGAATGTGGCCCTATCCTATGCGACTCTTTATATGAGTTTGTATGAAGAAGCTTTTATTTACTCTAATCATCTGTTTCAGCCTAATGCTAGATGTTGGCTTAGATTTATAGACGATATTTTTTGTGTGTGGGTGGGGCCACATTTGACCCTTGATACCTTTCTTATGGACCTGTCCCAATGCTGCAGTGAGATTAAATTGACATGCCATACCAGTACGGAACGAGTGACATTTTTAGATACCACCATTATAAGAGAAGGACGTTCCCTTATCTCTGACTTATACATTAAGAGCACAGACCGTAACTCCGTGTTACACTATGATAGTTTCCATCTTCCCCATGTGAAGGATGCTATCCCTAAGGGACAATTTGCCAGATTGAATAGGATTGTCTCTACCCCTAATCTTTTACAAAAACGTCACTTTGATATGGAGTTAAAATTTAGACAGAGAGGCTATCCTCAATAGGTTATACAACAAGAGCCACGTCCCAAAAGGAGATGTAACAAACAGTTTTGACTCCCCTTTGTTTCCACTTATAACATCTGTAGTGGGGAGATTGGGAGAAGTATCAGACGCCACTGGCATCTTGTGAGTCAGGCTTTTCCCAATATCCCAGAATTCAGATATCCCCCCCCCCCCTCCTGTTCTCTTTTTTAAAAAAAGCCCCTACAATTAGGGATAAGGTATTTTATCATGCACCAGAATCCAATGAGTCGGACATTTCCCTGTCTAGGTTGTCACCTGTGTGGGCACATCACGAAAGGTTCAGAATTTACGCATCCTTCTAAGGGTACTAAGTATAGGATTAGAGATCTATATACCTGTGAGTCGAGTTACGTGGTATATTATTTGAAATGCCCATGTGGCTTGGGATGTATACATATGACCACTCAGAAGATTAGAGACAGGATTTGTTCACACAAAAGTGCGATCAGGATTGGTGACATGAAACAGGCTGTTTCTGCTCATTTTACTATGATGCATCATAGTGTTACTCAGCTTAAAGTACAAATTATTGATGGGGTACCTACATCATAGAGGGGAAAACATAGTAGACTTAAGGAACTGCTCAAGAGGGTGGCAGGGCGGATTAAGAGGTTGGGGGTGGTGGGTGAGGGGGGACTCAATAAAGAATACGATCTGGGGTTTTGTATCTAACGTGTATTGCCAGGTCACATTGTATGCCCTAATGTTTTTTATGTTGCTCTTTATTACAGAGCTTTCATATTGCCTGCGTTGGAGGAGTCTGAGTTGAGACATCCCTGACGTTTGATTTGCTGGAGTGGATTGGGTGAGTGATACATGTCTGTTGGTATATACGGGCATGTCTGCGTTGCTATGGACGCGCTGCTGCAGGTCTCTTACTTCGCCGCGATGTGTAGCGGCTGCTTTGTTTATGTTTCACGTATTTTGGCGTACGCCGCTGTGGGCGGTGTTACTCCTATCATCACATGCTCAGCTCTGCACGCACTGAGGATGCGTGGAGCTCAGTGAGGGCTTCTGGCACCGTGTGTGTAATGACGCTGGATGGCTGTGAGTCACCTGATCCTGCTGCAGCGAATGAGAATGCGGAGGGTTTTTTTTGCTGGTGTGGAGCGCCGTTATATATATTACACCTATGAGATTAATTTGCATGTTAGGGATGCAGTCTCCACTCAGGTCCGCCGGGGAGCACAGGTAATCTGATTGGCTGTAAGGGATTTTAATGGATTGGATAATTTGGTGGGTTGACACTATATACAGTGGCTTGCAAAAGTATTCGGCCCACTTGAAGTTTTCCACATTTTGTCACATTACTGCCACAAACATGAATCAATTTTATTGGAATTCCATGTGAAAGACCAATCCAAAGTGGTGTACACGTGAGATGTGGAACAAAAATCATACATGATTCCAAACATTTTTTTACAAATAAATAACTTCAAAGTGGGGTGTGCGTAATTATTCAGCCTCCTGAGTCAATACTTTGTAGAACCACCTTTTGCTGCAATTACAGCTGCCAGTCTTTTAGGGTATGTCTCTACCAGCTTTGCACATCTAGAGACTGAAATCCTTGCCCATTCTTCTTTCCAAAACAGCTCCAGCTCAATCAGATTAGATGGACATCCTTTGTGAACAGCAGTTTTCAGATCTTGCCACAGATTCTCGATTGGATTTAGATCTGGACTTTGACTGGGCAATTCTAACACATGGATATATTTTGTTTTAAACCATTCCATTGTTGCCCTGGCTTTATGTTTAGGGTCGTTGTCATCCTCGAAGGTGAACCTCCGCCCCAGTCTCAAGTCTTTTGCAGACTCCAAGAGGTGTTCTTCCAAGATTTCCCTGTATTTGGCTCCATCCAACTTCCCATCACTCTGACCAGCTTCCCTGTCCCTGCTGAGGAGAAGCACCCCCAGAACATGATGCTGCCACCACCATATTTAAAAGTGGGGATGGTGTGTTCAGAGTGATGTGCAGTGTTAGTTTTCTGCCACACATAATGTTTTGCATTTTGGCCAAAAAGTTCCATTTTGGTCTCATCTGACCACAGCACCTTCTTTCACATGTTTGCTGTATCCCCCACATGGCCTGTGGCAAACTGCAAACGGGACTTCTTATGCTTTTCTAACAATGGCTTTCTTCTCGCCACTCTTACATAAAGGCCAACTTTGTGCAGTGCACGACTAATAGTTGTCCTATGGACAGATTCCCCCACCTGAGCTGTAGATCTCTGCAGCTCATCCAGGGTCACCATGGGCCTCTTGACTGCATTTCTGATCAGCGCTCTCCTTGTTCGGCCTCTGAGTTTAGGTGGATGGCCTTGTCTTGGTAGGTTTACAGTTGTGCCACACTCCTTCCATTTCTGAATAATTGCTTGAACAGTGCTGCTTGGGATGTTCAAGGCTTTGGAATCTTTTTGTAGCCTAAGCCTGCTTTAAATTTCTCAATAACTTGATCCCTGACCTGTCTTGGACCTGTCTTGTGTGTTCTTTGGATTTCATGGTGTTGTTGCTCCCAATATTCTCTTAGACAACCTCTGAGGCCGTCACAAATCAGCTGTATTTGTAGATTACACACAGGGGCACTCTATTTAGTCATTAGCACTCATCAGGCAATGTCTATGGGCAACTGACTGCACTCGGACCAAAGGGGGCTGAATAATTGCGCACACCCCACCTTGCAGTTATTTATTTGTAAAAAATGTTTGGTATCATGTATGATTTTCGTTCCACTTCTCACGTGTACACCACTTTGTATTAGTCTTTCACATGGAATTCCAATAAAAAGGATTCATGGTTGTGGCAGTAATGTGACAAAATGTGGAAAACTTCAAGGGGGCCGAATACTTTTGCAAGCCACTGTATGCAGTATGTATGTGTTATTTCACTTGTGGTTGAAACAGCTTGAAGAAAGGCTAATACCTGAAACAGCGGGCTGTCGCTGTGTTACCACTGATTTTAATGTTTCAATAAAGAGCTTTGTCTACGTTTGGAAGTGCCAGCCTCCAACAGTTTTTACTAACATTAAAAGGAACTAAGCACCCTTTCTTTGGAATTTCTCCGAGCATAGAAGCTGCCATGTTCCCCTTTCCCCTTCTCGCAGTCCGTATTTACAGAAGTCAGAGATGCTATCTCGACACTCTACATAATCTCTTTGAAGAAACTATCCTAATTACCCACCCCCCTCTGTTGATGAATAGGTATTGTTTACGTCTTGGTAATGACTACAATAAAACAATTAGCTTCCTGAAATCTCTGCGGCCCGGGGGCGGGGATGGGCAGGCCTTCTGAAGTAGGCTAATAAAACGTAATTGCTAAACTTTGAATGTAAAATAAAAGGTAAAATAGAAGTTTATTTTAATAATGAGACATATTGTTGGCATGCATTTTTCATGTGCTATTGAGATGCCCTGAGTGCTACAAATGGTGCTCAGTTCACTTTAAACATAAGCTTCTCTCCAGGAATTTGGAATCTGCACTGAAGACAGTGAATGATGAGAGGGACACACCTCCATCATTGTCATTCTTGGTGCCTCCTATTCTGCCCCATGAGATGAGAAGATGACATTATCCAGACAGCCACTTTTCCAGAGAGTGCAAGGTGGAGCCTGGGAGTTCACAGTTGGTCAACATGCCATCATTGGCCGACTCTAAAGATTAGGTCAATTAACCTGTATTACCATAAAGACAACGATTTTGATAGAGCAAAATAAATAAAAAATTAATCACTAAAGAAAATAGATAAATTTTTATTAATTGGTGACATATCCCAATAAAAACAATTACAACCAAAAATAGCACTGGACTGCTGTAAGTATCAGTACACATACAGGAGCAGTAAAAAGTATGTGAACTCTTTGGAATTATATGGCTTTCTGCACAAATTGGTTCTGCACTGATCTTCATCTAAGTCACAACAATAGACAATCACAGTCTGCTTAAACTAATACCACACAAATAATTAAATGCTTCCATGTTTTTATTGAACACACCATGTAAACATGCATAGTGCAGGTGGAAAAAGGATGCAAAGCCCTATACTAATGACATCTCCAAAAGCTAATTGGAGTGAGGGGTTAGCCAACTGGAGTCCAATAAATGAGATGAAATTGAAGGTGTTGGTTTGGGGTTTGGTTTTCCCAAGAAGCATTGCCTGATGTGAATGATGCCTCGCGCAAAAGAGCTCTCAGAAGGCCTACGATTAAGAATTGTTGACTTGCATAAAGCTGGAAAGGGTTATAAAAGTATCTCCAAAAGCCTTGCTGTTCATCAGTTCATGGTAAGACAAATTGTCTATAAATGGATAAAGTTCAGCACTGCTGCTACTCTCCATAGGAGGCCGTCCAATAAAGATGACTGCAAGAGCACAGTGCAGAATGCTCAATAAGGTGAAGAAGAATCCTAGAATGTCAGATTAAGACTCTGGCTTATGCTAACATCCATGTTAACAAATTTATGAAATGTAAAATACTAAACAAGAATGGAGTTCATGGGACGATATTACAGAGGAACCCACTGCTGTCCAAAAAAATGTTGCTACACGTCTAAAGTTTGCTAAATAGCACCTGGATGTTCCACAGCAGTACCGGCAAAATATTCTGTGGACAGATGTAACAAAAGTTGAGTTGTTTGGAAGAAACACACAACACTATGTGAGGAGAAAATGAGGCACAGCATACCAACATCAAAACCTAATTCCAACTGTGAAGTATGGTGGTGGGGGCATCATGGTTTGGGGCTGCTTTGCTGCACCAGGGCCTGGATGGATTGCTATCATCAAAGGAAAAATGAATTCCCAAGTTTAACAAAACATTTTGCAGGAGAACTTAACACCAGCTGAAGCTCAGTAGAAGATGGCATGTTGAAACAGGGCAACGACCCAAAGCATAGAAGTAAATCAACAACAGAATGGCTTAAACAGTAGAAATATGGCTTCTGGAGTGGCCCAGTCCTGACCTCAACCCAATTATGATGCTGTGGCATGACTTCAAGAAAGTGATTTACACCAGGCATCCCATGAATATTGCTGAACTGAAACAGTTCTGTAAAGAGGAATGGTCAAAAATTATTCCTGACCGTTGTGCAGGTCTGATCTGCAACTACAGGAAACGTTTGGTAGAAGTTATTGCAGCCAAAAGAGGTTCAACCACTTAGTAAATCCAAAGGTTCCACCTGCACTGTTAATGTTTACATGGTGTGTTCAATAAAAACATGGAGATATTTAATTATTTGTGTGGTATTAGTTTAAGCAGACTGTGATTGTCTATTGTTGTGACTTAGATGAAGATCAGATCATATTTTATGACCAATTTGTGCAGAAATCCATATAATTCCAAAGGGTTCACATACTTTTTACTGCTATTCTATATTAAAAAAATTGGCACTACACATAGGTATTAGTGGACCAAGGGTAAGTAAATGCAGGAAGGAAGGAATAACTAAAGCCCTGCTTGTCCAGAATGCAACAATGACAAAGGGTCATAGAGGATGGGTACAAACAATTTAGAAAACATCAGTCACCCTACCCAGAAAGCCAGAACTAAATTGCAATACCTGTAAAAAAATGAATAAAGAACATCAGCACTACTTACCCAAGCGCCCTGTGTCTTCTGTCCCCCGCTGAGAGGCAGGCAACCCCACCATTGTCAGATAAAAATTATTCTTTCAAATTCAGTATATGTTGCAAATGTATCATACCTCCCACAACTTCAGATCCACAGGATCAAATAATTTAATCAATCCCAGGGGTCTACTTCAAAAACTTTGAAACTAGAACTATATGTCATGCCGCTGCTACCCTATGGAGCACCTTATCATCAAAATACCTTCATCATTGGATGTGGTTAGAGTGGTCTGAAAGCCAGAATTTCTACTTTGCTCTAAAAGATTCCTCATAGCATGAAAGCTACTATCCTAGAATTTTCTTTTTAGCAGAACATCACTGAAATGTTTAAACAAAAACATTTGTCCTGCTATTCGGCTTCAATCCGCATCCAAACTCTAGATAACAGTATCTTTGTTTACATTCCAATCTTGTTACAATGTGTGTAAGCACAGTCTAACAAGTGGAAAGGAGCTCTCTGTGCTTCAGACACACACACACACAGTTCAGAAAAGTTCATTAGAAGATGTTAATATATAATAAAAAGCAGTTTGAATAAATGCAAAGCCAGCTTTCAGGGCAAGCTAAACTACACTTTGGAAACTTGTAATTTGTAAACAGACAATATTACTTATACAACAAGCAAATATGATAACTGTATGAGTAATAAAAAGTAGGAAAACACATTTTCATTGAATGTTATGTCGGAGTTTCAGACCACTTTAAATCCATATTGGATCCAAACTTTTTCAGTCTTATATTTACAAGCATGTTCTTTTTTCACCATGACACAACCCATCCTACCACTAGTTACTGGACTGAGACATGCTATGGGTTCTGAGTCCGACAGAAAAAAACATTTTAAAAATACTATTGTGCAAGATTAGAAGTGTATATAAGGTTTCTATCCAACCCTTTTGTGTATTTTTACTATTATTATTAATAATTATTATTATAATAAGATTTGCACCTCATTTATAAAATGTCTTATTCCTAGTCAGTGATTAGTGAAAATGCTGATATTCTTTTCGCATTAATTTTTGTGAAAATAATTCGACATTCAAGTCAAAAGTGCTATCAAACATCATTTTATAATAAGTTTGTGATTTTTTTTTTTAACTAAAATAAACAATTTTCATGCTTTTGCAAATAGGCATGGGAAACATTTTTTTGTGGTTTTCACAAATTTTCACATCTGAAAGAAAAATGTGTTTTCTTTGGTCATATTGCGAAAATACAATGGTCTCAATTCACTAAAATCATGCTGGAGATAATAAGGCAAGAGAAAACTTACCTCCACACAGTGAGAGAGTTATCTTATCTCTCCATTCCTTACGTTACCTCCTCTGTAGTTAATTTACCTCCTCTGTAGTTAACTTACCTCCTCTGTAGTTATTTTCACACGCAGTTAATTAACAGCCTGTCTTTAACTCTGGAGTTATTTTAAGGATTGGAGAGTTAACTTTAAAGACAGAAGAGTTAACTTTAGGTTTGCCTGAGGTAAAATGTTGCCTGAATACTACATGTCTTATTACCATGGTAACAACTCAAGAAACGTTATTAAAGACAGGAGATAAGCTTAGTGAATTGAGGCCAATATCTTTTCACAAATATTTTCTCTAAATCGAACATAGAATTTTCGATGTGAAAATGACCTTGGTGAAGAATTTGCGAGCAACACTGATCCTAGTAGACTGTGTTATTGGTTTCAGCAATTTGCATTCTTTTTTACCATGTTTTCCTCAGCGAACACAATGAAAACTACTCCTAAAACCTCTTCTGATGCCATAGAAATTGCTATCACAATTTCAGAAAGAACATTAGGGTCATGTGAAACACCTCTGTCCAAGGAATCGCTTAGCAGAAGCTATGAACTTCCATGAAGGGATCAATCTCCATGAAATTCACACAGGATTTATACAGAAACTTGTACCTGAACACGTTCTCCAGCATGCCATAAATTTGTTCCGTATATTGTTTAAATTCCTAATTATGGCAACATCCCCTGTAAGTGATTGATAGCTCACACCTGCATCGTACTTCCCAGTGATTGCAGGTACAGGCTAATCGCCTCTTTCATGCACAAATCATGATTAAACCGCTGGAAGAGCTGGTAATCAAACTTTACTTGTACTTGCTCTTGACCCCGAGCTTATCAATATGACCTTCTAACATTCCATTAAAGGAGATGTTTAACTTCAACACCAATATAAAACCAAAACTTGCAAGTCAGCCAGAAAGCTTCAAGGCAGCTATGAAGGTATTGTTTTACTCTTTTTGAGTATATATATATATATATATATATATATATATATATATATATATATATATATATATATTCTAGGCTCAAAGTTGTCAGTCTCTAATCAGCTAATTCATCCAAAACACCTGCACATATGTGTATATATATATATATATATATATATATATATATATATATATATATATATATATATATATATATATATGTATGTATATACAGCGGGACTTGATTACGCTTTAACGCGCTTACGCTCACCAACTGCGCCAAAGTGTCCCCAATCTGGTGAGTACTACTCTACCATGCAAAATGCCAGTTTTTATAAGCAGTCTAGTGGGAACTAATCCAAAAACCCAAGAGTCAACTAAATGGGAAAAAAAAAGAAATTAAAAGCACCTCACCTTTCACTAGCTACCAAATGAACTCTCTGAACATGTGCAATGCACTCATTTATATGCTTAAAGAGAAACTCCAACCAAGAATTGAACTTTATCCCAATCAGTAGCTGATACCCCCTTTTACATGAGAAATAGAATGCTTTTCACAAACAGACCATCAGGGGTCGCTGTGTGACTGATTTTGTGCTGAAACCCCTCCCACAAGAAGCTCTGAGTACCGCGGTACTCTGGGCAAACTGCCACAATGTAACAATGTTCACAGACAGGAAATGGCTGTTTACAGCTGTCTGTAACAGCCAGAACAGCTAGAAACAGCTACATAACCTGCCCACAGTAGCAATGTCACCATGTAATACATGTCAGAATGTGAATCTGGGAGAGGAAAGATTTTACAATGAGCAAACACTGACTAAATCATTTATACATAATTATGGTAAAAATGAAGCACTTTTTTATTACATTATTTTCACTGGAGTTCCTCTTTAACTTTGCTAGAGGTGGGCGTGGTTATGCAAATGTATGCCTTTTAGGCATTGCGCAGGTTGTAGTAGGATAGGTTACAATGATGGGGGAGATAAGTAAAGATATGAGTATGGGCACTGGGCACGTTTGAGAATAGTAACAGTTGAAATGAGTATAGATGTTATAAATGGTAATAATTGTATGTGGGAGTAGAAATTTCTGTTTTGCATAGCATGTTAGTAAGAGGGCTTTTTGGTCTTTCGTAGCCCCATACACACTCCAAATTGTTATGTTTCACTATGAGCATGCTGGGCCATCTGTGACTCCTTTAGTCTTGGTTCACATAGTATTGGATTCCTGCTAACACATGGGGCTTGATTCACAAAGCGGTGCTAACTGTTAGCACGCTTGTGAAAAGCCCCTTTTCATGTCTAAAAACACTTTGTGTGCACTAACTAGCTCACGCACGCAAAGTCCTGCGTGCAAAGTCTGGTGTGTGCAAAATATCGCAATGCGGTGCAATGAAAACGGCGCACCTGCTGCGACTATAAGGTCGCATTGAGTGCGACCTTATCATCGCATTATGCGACGTTAAGGTCGCACCCAATGCGCCCTTATAATCACATCAGGTGCGCAGTTTTCATCGCACCGCAATGCAACGGTTCTTGCGCACCGGACTTTGCGCGCACAAAGTTTTGCGCGCGGGACTTTGCGCGTGAGCTGATTCACTTTTCTTGCTCCTAAGTACTTAGCACCCTAGTTAGCACGTCCAAAGCCTTTGGTCGTGCTAACTGGGGTAGCACCGAATAGTGAATCAGGCCCATGATGACAGTGGATGCACAAAACATTTGCTTTCAGTGTCGCTGTTGTGTCCGTTGCATTGGACGTCACATACATAGATAGCATGCTGTACAAGGTTTTGTGGTAAATATCCCTGGTGGTGGGAGCAGTGGTAGATGTTCCCCTCAGGTGATGAGTGGCATTTTGGGGACCTGTCCCCTCCCCCCCCCCCCCCCCTCTTTGGGGTATAGCTTGCAAAGTGAGGATGAGAGCACTTGGGACCCCATCTGTTTTGCACACCTTTGTGCTTTATACATAGCATGCTATTATACATGACATGTTCTGTGTCCAAAATTAAAAGAGGCACTGGATAGCTGCTCAATGAACACAAATGAACTGATACCATCATTAAAGTGGATCCGAGATGAACTTTTACTCATTGCATAATTGTGTTCCTTTCCTATTGTTTATAGGGCATTCCTCAAGCCAAATACTTTTTTGTTTTTGTTTTAATACTCTAATTCCCTATAAACTAAACAAGCCCTGCCCACAGTTTCTCAGAGAGCCTTGGCAGTAGCAAGGGCTTATGGGAGCTCAGTCTGGGCAGGAGGAGGGGAGGTATTACTACCCAGAGATTTCAGAGGCAGAGGGGAGGAGCCCGCGCTCCCGCTCGCTCTAGCGCGCACTCCCGCTCGTAAACACGCTGCCGGCCGCTTGCCCGGAGATCAATGAATGGGAAAATCCATTCCCGTTCATTGATCTAAGCCCCGCAATGATCCGCTGCTTCTCCGATAAGCAGCGCGATCATTGTGAAAAAAAAAACACTTTCCCAGCCTCCTAATACTTCTTCCAAGCGTCCGGAATGACGCTTGGAGGTCGCATTAAACAAAAAGTTACTGTTGCCATCTTGTGGCCAAATAGTAAAACTACACCCTAAAGCATTTTTCACATACAAATACATTACTTATACACAAAAAATTAGCTCATTACCTCCCACACTCCCCATTTATTTTTTTTGTAATTAAAAAAAAAACTTTAAAAATTTACAATTAAAAAAATACATAAATAGTTACCTTAGGGACTGAACTTTTTAAATATTTATGTCAGGAAGGTACAACACTGTTACTTTATAAACTATGGGCTTGTAATTAGGGATGGACGCAAAACTGAAAAAAATGCACCTTTATTTCCAAATAAAATATTGGCGCCAAACATTGTGATAGGGACATAATTTAAATGGTTTTATAACCGGGACAAATGGGCAAATACATTTCATGGGTTTTAATTACAGTAGCATGCATTATTAAAAAAACTATAATGGCCAAAAACTGAAAAATAATGAATTTTTTCCCACATTTTTCCTATTTTATTCTAAATATGTTTTAATGGGAAAATAATTCTTGGCATAATGTCCCACCTAAAGAAAGCCTAATTGGTGGCGGAAAAAACAAGATATAGTTCATTTAATTGTGATAAGTAATGATAAAGTTATAGACGAATGAATGGAAGGAGCGCTGAAAGGTGAAAATTGCTCTGGTGCTCAAGGGGTAAAACCCCTCAGTGGTGAAGTGGTTAAAGCTGTTTGCAGCTAGATTTGCTGTGTAAACTATCTAAACTTTACATAGGATATATAGACAAGTTACTTGTTATAGTTACAGTAGTTTTTCATCTCGGATCCGCTTTAACCACTTGAGGACCATGGGCTTTACCCCCCTTAAGGACCAGGCACTTTTTTTCCATTCAGACCACTGCAGCTTTCACGGTTTATTGCTCGCTCATACAACCTACCACCTAAATGAATTTTGGCTCCTTTTCTTGTCACTAATAAAGCTTTCTTTTGGTGCTATGTGATTGCTGCTGCAATTTTTACTTTTTATTATATTCATCAAAAAAGACATGAATTTTGGCAAAAAAATGATTTTTTTAACTTTCTGTGCTGACATTTTTCAAATAAAGTAAAATTTCTGTATACATGCAGCGCGAAAAATGTGGACAAACATGTTTTTGATTAAAAAAAACCCATTCAGTGTATATTTATTGGTTTGGGTAAAAGTTATAGCGTTTACAAACTATGGTGCAAAAAGTGAATTTTCCCATTTTCAAGCATCTATAACTTTTCTGACCCCCTGTCATGTTTCATGAGGGGCTAGAATTCCAGGATAGTATAAATACCCCCCAAATGACCCCATTTTGGAAAGAAGACATCCCAAAGTATTCACTGAGAGGCATAGTGAGTTCATAGAAGATATTATTTTTTGTCACAAAGAAGCGGAAAATGACACTTTGTGACAAAAAAAAAAAAGTTTCCATTTCTTCTAACTTGCGACAAAAAAAATGAAATCTGCCACGGACTCACCATGCCCCTCTCTGAATACCTTGAAGTGTCTACTTTCCAAAATGGGGTCATTTGTGGGGTGTGTTTACTGTCCTCGCATTTTGGGGGGTGCTAATTTGTAAGCACCCCTGTAAAGCCTAAAGGTGCTCATTGGACTTTGTGCCCCTTAGCGCAGTTAGGCTGCAAAAAAGTGCCACACATGTGGTATTGCCGTACTCAGGAGAAGTAGTATAATGTGTTTTGGGGTGTATTTTTACACATACCCATGCTGGGTGGGAGAAATATCTCTGTAAATGACAATTTTTTTATTTTTTTTACACACAATTGCCCATTTACAGAGGTCTTTCTCCCACTCAGCATGGGTATGTGTAAAAATACACCCCAAAACACATTATACTACTTCTCCTGAGTACGGCGATACCACATGTGTGGCACTTTTTTGCACCCTAACTGCGCTAAGGGGCCCAAAGTCCAATGAGTACCTTTAGGATTTCACAGGTCATTTTGAGAAATTTCGTTTCAAGACTACTCCTCACGGTTTAGGGCCCCTAAAATGCCAGGACAGTATAGGAACCCCACAAATGACCCCATTTTAGAAAGAAGACACCCCAAGGTATTTCGTTAGTAGTACGGTGAGTTCATAGAAGATTTTATTTTTTGTCACAAGTTAGTGGAAAATGACACTTTGTGAAAAAACCCAATAAAAATCAATTTCCGCTAACTTGTGACAAAAAATAAAATCTTCTATGAATTCACTGTACTACTAACAGAATACCTTGGGGTGTCTTCTTTCTAAAATGGGGTCATTTGTGGGGTTCCTATACTGTCCTGGCATTTTAGGGGCCCTAAACCGTGAGGAGTAGTCTTGAAACAAAATTTCTCAAAATGACCTGTGAAATCCTAAAGGTACTCATTGGACTTTGGGCCCCTTAGCGCAGTTAGGGTGCAAAAAAGTGCCACACATGTGGTATCACCAAACTCGGGAGAAGTAGTACAATGTGTTTTGGGGTGTATTTTTACACATACCCATGCTGGGTGGGAGAAATAACTCTGTAAATGGACAATTGTGTGTAAAAAAATATTGTCATTTACAGAGGTATTTCTCCCACCCAGCATGGGTATGTGTAAAAATACACCTCAAAACACATTATACACATTATACTACTTCTCCCGAGTACGGCGATACCACATGTGTGGCACTTTTTTGCACCCTAACTGCGCTAAGGGGCCCAAAGTCCAATGAGTACCTTTAGGATTTCACAGGTCATTTTTGTTTCAAGACTACTCCTCACAGTTTAGGGCCCCTAAAATGCCAGGGCAGTATAGGAACCCCACTAATGACCCCATTTTAGAAAGAAGACACCCCAAGGTATTCCGTTAGGAGTATGGTGAGTTCATAGAAGTTTTTATTTTTTGTCACAAGTTAGCGGAAATTGATTTTAATTGTTTTTTTTTACAAAGTGTCATTTTCCGCTAACTTGTGACAAAAAATAAAATCTTCTATGAACTCACCATACTCCTAACGGTATACCTTTGGGTCTCTTCTTTCTAATATGGGGTCATTTGTGGGGTTCCTATACTGCCCTGGCATTTTAGGGGCCCTAAACCGTGAGGAGTAGTCTTGAAACGAAATTTCTCAAAATGACCTGTGAAATCCTAAAGGTACTCATTGGACTTTGGGCCCCTTAGCGTACTTAGGGTGTAAAAAAGTGCCACACATGTGGTACCGCCGTACTCAGGAGAAGTAGTATAATGTGTTTTGGGGTGTATTTTTACACATACCAATGCTGGGTGGGAGAAATATCTCTGTAAATGACAATTGTTTGATTTTTTTTTACACACAATTGTCCATTTACAGAGATATTTCTCCCACCCAGCATGGGTATGTGTAAAAATACACCCCAAAACACATTATACTACTTCTCCTGAGTACGGCGATACCACATGTGTGACACTTTTTTGCAGCCTAGGTGCACTAAGGGGCCCAACATCCTATTCACAGGTCATTTTGAGGCATTTGTTTTCTAGACTACTCCTCACGGTTTAGGGCCCCTAAAATACCAGGGCAGTATAGGAACCCCACAAGTGACTCCATTTTAGAAAGAAGACACCCCAAGGTATTCCGTTAGGTGTATGGCGAGTTCATAGAAGATTTTATTTTTTGTCACAAGTTAGTGAAAAATGACACTTTGTGAACAAAAAACAATAAAAATCAATTTCCGCTAACTTTTGACAAAAAATAAAATCTTCTATGAACTCGTCATACACCTAACAGAATACATTGGGGTGTCTTTTTTCTAAAATGGGGTCACTTGTGGGGTTCCTATACCGCCCTGGCATTTTACGGGCCCAAAACCATGAGTAGTCTGGAAACCAAATGTCTCAAAATGACTGTTCAGGGGTATAAGCATCTGCAAATTCTGATGACAGGTGGTGTATGAGGGGGCGAATTTTGTGGAACCGGTCATAAGCAGGGTGGCCTTTTAGATGACAGGTTGTATTGGGCCTGATCTGATGGATAGGAGTGCTAGGGGGGTGACAGGAGGTGATTGATGGGTGTCTCAGGGGGTGGTTAGAGGGGAAAATAGATGCAATCAATGCACTGGGGAGGTGATCGGAAGGGGGTCTGAGGGGGATCTGAGGGTTTGGCCGAGTGATCAGGAGCCCACACGGGGCAAATTAGGGCCTGATCTGATGGGTAGGTGTGCTAGGGGGTGACAGGAGGTGATTGATAGGTGTCTCAAGGTGGGATTAGAGGGGGGAATAGATGCAAGCAATGCACTGGCGAGGTGATCAGGGCTTGGGTCTGAGGGCGTTCTGAGGGTGTGGGCGGGTGATTGAGTGCCCTAGGGGCAGATAGGGGTCTAATCTGATGGATAGCAGTGACAGGGGGTGATTGATGGGTAATTAGTGGGTGTTTGGAGGAGAGAACAGATGTAAACAACGCACTTGGGAGGTGATCTGACGTCGGATCTGTGGGCGATCTATTGGTGTGGGTGGGTGATCAGATTGCCCGCAAGGGGCAGGTTAGGGGCTGATTGATGGGTGGCAGTGCCAGGGGGTGATTGATGGGTGGAAGTGACAGGGGGTAATTGATGGGTGATTGACAGGTGATTGACAGGTGATCAGTGGGTTATTACAGGGAAGAACAGATGTAACTAATGCACTGGCGAATTGATAAGGGGGGGTCTGAGGGCAATCTGAGCGTGTAGGCGGGTGATTGGGTGCCCGCAAGGGGCAGATTAGGGTCTGATCTGATGGGTAACAGTGACAGGTTGTGATAGGGGGTGATTGATGGGTAATTAGTGGGTGTTTAGGGTAGAGAACAGATGTAAACACTGCACTTGGGAGGTGATCTGACGTCGGAACTGCGGGCGATCTATTGGTGTGGGTGGGTGATCAGATTGCCCGCAAGGGGCAGGTTAGGGGCTGATTGATGGGTGGCAGTGCCAGGGGGTGATTGATGGGTGGCAGTGACAGGGGGTGATTGATGGGTGGCAGTGCCAGGGGGTGATTGATGGGTGGCAGTGACAGGGGGTGATTGATGGGTGATTGACAGGTGATTGACAGGTGATCAGTGGGTTATTACAGGGAAGAACAGATGTAACTAATGCACTGGCGAATTGATAAGGGGGGGTCTGAGGGCAATCTGAGCGTGTAGGCGGGTGATTGGGTGCCCGCAAGGGGCAGATTAGGGTTTGATCTGATGGGTAACAGTGACAGGTGGTGATAGGGGGTGATTGATGGGTAATTAGTGGGTGTTTAGGGTAGAGAGCAGATGTAAACACTGCACTTGGGAGGTGATCTGCCGTCGGATCTGCGGGTGATCTATTGGTGTGGGTGGGTGATCAGATTGCCCGCAAGGGGCAGGTTAGGGGCTGGTTGATGGGTGGCAGTGCCAGGGGGTGATTGATGGGTGGCAGTGACAGGGGGTGATTGATGGGTGATTGACAGGTGATCAGTGGGTTATTACAGGGAAGAACAGATGTAACTAATGCACTGGCGAATTGATAAGGGGGGGTCTGAGGGCAATCTGAGCGTGTAGGCGGGTGATTGGGTGCCCGCAAGGGGCAGATTAGGGTCTGATCTGATGGGTAACAGTGACAGGTGGTGATAGGGGGTGATTGATGGGTGATTGATGGGTAATTAGTGGGTGTTTAGGGTAGAGAACAGATGTAAACACTGCACTTGGGAGGTCATCTGACGACGGATCTGTGGGCGATCTATTGGTGTGGGTGGGTGATCAGATTGCCCGCAAGGGGCAGGTTAGGGGCTGATTGATGGGTGGCCGTGACAGGGGGTGATTGATGGGTGATTGATGGGTGATTGACAGGTGATTGACAGGTGATCAGGGGGATAGAGGTATACAGTACACGGGGGGGGGGGGTCTGGGGAGAATCTGAGGAGTGGGGGGTGATCAGGAGTCCCCAGAGGGCAGTTTAGGGTTAAAAAAAAAATAGCGTTGACAGATAGTGACAGGGAGTGATTGATGGGTGATTAGAGGGGTGATTGGGTGTAAACAGGGGTCTGGGGGGTGGGCAGGGGGGGGGGGTCTGAGGGGTGCTGTGGGCGATCAATGGGCAGGGGGGGAGATCAGTGTGCTTGGGTGCAGACTAGGGTGGCTGCAGCCTGCCCTGGTGGTCCCTCGGACACTGGGACCACCAGGGCAGGAGGTAGCCTGTATAATACACTTTGTAAACATTACAAAGTGTATTATACACTTTGTATGCGGCGATCGTCGGGTTAACATCCCGCCGGCGCTTCCGTATGGCTGGCGGGATGTTGCGGCGGGTGAGCGGAGACAGGCGCCGGCGGAGGATCGCGTCACGGAGGATCGCGTCACGGATGACGCGATCGCTCCGCCCATGCCCCTACAAGGACCGCCGCCTTTGTGGGTGGGCTGGTCCTTGCGGGCTCCACTTCCCGGCCGCCCCTGTGCGTTAGGCGGTCGGAAAGTGGTTAACATAGGATCCAGCAACATGTCCGAGAGAGACGCTGCTCTCTCGTGTGTTAAATTAAAAGATTGTTTCTGCAATGTGAAACTGGCCTTAAAACAAATGTTTGTGTCTGCAGTGATTATCCAGACTGTGGGGACTCGGAGTAGCTGTAAAACTGTATTAAGGTGAGGCTAAAGGTAAAAAGCTAGCTATATTCAGTGTACTTAGTTCCCAATTCTTGTGTTTGATCAACCTTTCAATGTTTTTCTTTTTTGAATCGAGCGTGAATCAAATACACTTTAGACTATTCCATCAATATCTGGGTGAGGATCAAACTTCTGTTGATTGAGCAGAATTAATGCACAGATATCAGTAGTCATTTCGGCTGCTTTTGGTTCACTGTAGATCAGTTTAGTAGTGTGGTGCCAGTGACATCACTTCCAAACGTTTTGACTTGATATTTACATAGATAGTTTGATTGAAAATAGACATCCGTCCATCTAGTAAACAACATATTAGGCATATAATTTAAAACATATGCTTTGTGTAAAGCACAAGGCATTTTTCCCAAAAATGCTCATGGGTTCTTTCACATTTTACTGACCATAACACAATTCTTGTTGGTCACAACTTTACCCACTTACTGCCCCATGACATGAAAAAAGTCAATGCACTCTCCTCCCTACAAAATACTAGATAACACTGTTTATTTATCTCTGAGCTGATAAAAATGCCACAGAGTTGAAAAGTAATGACAGCAAACCCCTCTCCTCTCCCCAGAGAATTCAATGGCAGGGCTATTGAGTAAACACTTGTAAAATAAACATTCCAAGAGAAGACATATTGAACAAGAGAGTATGATATGCAAAATGTGTGTTCTAAACCATGCTAAAAACAAATTAACTGTGTAAATAAACAGAGGAGATAAATAAAATGTGTGAGTTTAATGTACAATAGAATTGTTTACATTAAACCTATAATGTGTGAAAGTGGATAAATTGTGTATTTTTTCACTTTTTTTCCTTATTTTCCTTTTACAATGCATAGAAAATAAGGTAATTACTTAAAAAAATATCAGCCACAAAAAAAACTTTATTTGTCCTGAAAAAAACAACAACATATAGATCATTTAGCTGTGATAATTATTGATAAAGTTATTGACAAAGTAATCAGAGCTGAGCTGAACTGTAAAATGACCAGGGTAGGGAAGTGGTCAATATACACTCTATTTATATTTTGAAGCTCACATTGTTTAACTTGAGCCAAAGGTTTTGGGTATCCTTTCCACAAGCTTCTAACAATAACTGGTTGGAGTTTTGGGCCAACTGACTCATAGGCTTCTTTACTCCCACATGCTTTTTAACCAAGGATTGAACTTCATCCAAATCAGAAGCTGATACCCCATGTCCTACAAGAAATCTTTACCTTTTCTCAAATAGATCATCAGGGGGCTCTGTATGGCTGATATTGTGGTGAAACCTCTCCCACAGTGTGATGTCATGACCATGGTCCTGACAGTCTGCTCTTTGTGAGCCCCATTGCATTGTGGGAAATAACAGTTTTTTCCAACTGCCAAGCAAGCAGAATCTTCCTCTGTGTATAGAACTCTCAGTAACGAACATTCTGCACAGATCACCTGGCAGGACTAAAGATGTGCGATACATTTCAGAATGTAAGCCGAAATGAGGAAAGTTTTACAATGGGCAAACACTGACTAAATAACCTATAAATGAATATTGTAAAAAAAAAATAATAATAAATAGAAATTTTAGTATTCTCGCTGCAGCTCCTTTTTAAAGCCATTAGACTTATGCTTGGGATTATTGTATTTTGGAAGAACCATTTGTGACTGAGATTCAACTTCCTTGTTGAGTTGTTAAAATATTTCTGCAGCATATCTCAAAAAATGTTGCTTCCCTAAATCACTAGATAGGACTATAGCTTTTCATAGCCAAAATCCTGAAAAAAATGTCAAACCCAATTTCAGTAAACTTGACTATTAGTAAAGGGAAATAACTGGTTAAAGGGGATTCGTAACTAAAAAAAGAATCTCCTTCTGAGGGATACTTACCCTGGAAGGGCAAAGCCTCAGAGTCCCAACGAGGCTTTCCCGTCTTCTGTAGACTTGGAGATTTAGCACTGGCTCCCCTAAAACTTCCCCCGACAAGCGCCACTAAGTACTGTGCAGCCAATACCGATCGGGTCCGCTCTACTGCGCAGGTGCCAGCGACTCATGCCTATGCAGTAAAGCAGGCCTGATCGGACTCAGCTGTTTCCGCCTGAGCCCAAAAGGTAGAGCCGCTAGTACTAGGCCTGCGCTGGATTGTGGTAGGCAAATAATTACTTCTCCGCTGTTCAGGGGGACCCACAGCTTTATTGCCAGGACAGAGGAGGATGGGGGAAGCCTCGTTAGGATCCAGAGGTTTTCCCTCCCGAGGTAAGTATCCCCCAGAGGTTACAGGTTTGCTTTAACCTCCCTGGCGGTAAGCCCGACCTACGTTCAGGCTAGCCGCCGGAGAGGATCACATGGCCCCCAGAGTTTTGGTTTTTTTTAAATAAAATTTGAATAAAATGCTTAAGCTAGCACTTTGCTAGCTAACGATGCCCCCCAAGTCCCTCCGGTCCCCTCTGATCGCCCCCGATCACCGCCCTTATACGTACCCCCCAGGGATCCTGCGATGGTGCAGCCTCCCAATCTGCTCCAGGCTTCGCTATGGGGAGGATTGGGACTGCGCATGACGTCATGTCCGATCGTCGCCATAGCGACGACTGAAGCTAAAGGGTGAAGATGCGGCTCTCGCAGGATCGCGGACAGGTAAATATTGCTGGCGGCGATCGGGGTGATCAGAGCAGTGCCGGGGGACTTGGGGGCCACAGTTAGCTAGTAAAGTGCTAGCTTAAGCATTTTATTCAAATTTTATTTTGAAAAATCCTATCGCGGACGCAGCATCTGAAACTGCGTACCTCCAGAGAGGTTAAGCAGTTTTCATACTAGTGTTACCGAACTGTGAGTAATTCCAGTCTTGAACTTCTCATTCTGCTGTGGTGATGTGACAGACCACATTTGGGAGTGACTTTTACTTTCGAAGTACTGATAATTGTGAGATGCTGGATGATTTGAAGACTTTTCTGTTGAACTTTTTCAAAGTTATGTGTGAATATGACATTTATTTTGATTGTACCTTACTAACTTCAGATTCCTATGCTACATAGAAGTTTCAAGCAAACTTGTCATTCCAGCATCATTATAAAATGTTGCTGCATATATTATTGAAAACAAAAATATATATTTTTTTAATTTTTAGCAAGAGGTCCAGCACCATCAGATTAATAATTCCTATTGAAAATCAGAGCAAGGGTGAAAAACAGGCAAAAAGTCGCTTACAGTGCATTTTACACAGGGCCAAATGTACATCTTATCTGTTTGTTTTCCTAAAACAGAAAGAATTTGCGATAATTCAGGTTGAAGTGAGCTCGAGATGTCTCCCAGGCACCACTGCTGAATATATGCAAATTAACCATTGTACCCTTAGAAGCTAAACACACCTCCAGAACCGCTGGAATGCAATGATGTGTCAGCTTGTTAATATGTACAGAGCCATAATAATCCAACATGCATACAGACTGTTTCGGATTGTTTGACCCTCATCAGTGCATGGCATGGATTAATTTGGCTCTATGGAGTAGGGCTTGTAAATCCGAGAGGCACAGACTAACCAGCAAGCTCATGGTGACCCAGAACTCATTGGGGTGTGTAAGGGACTACAATGGTCCTAAAAGCCCCCTTACTAAGATGTTAAGAAAAACAAAGGCTTTTAGGACCATTGTAGTCCCTTACACACCCCAATGAGTTCTGGGTCACCATGAGCTTGCTGGTTAGTCTGTGCTTATCTGTTTGTGTATGTGCATTTTACATTTTAGTTTTTAAATCACAGTGGTCCTTTCAGTGCTTGCCAAAAGGTTTGTACTATTTCCAACAATTTTAGGTTAATAAGAAAAAACAGCATTGATTGTTGACGACGTATGCTGTCAAAGTTTCCCCAATTTAGTTTAGGGATGGTTGTTTCAGTTTAAAATAGATGATCACTTTCTACCCTCCAAAAGATTTTCCTCTTAGTTCGAAACATGTACCTCATAATCCTTAAAGAACCAACCTTTCTCCTTGAGATAGAATAATAGAATAATTCCTTCTTACATGCTCCATTCTCTCACTTTCTAGGTCTTATCATATATTTATCTTTGTACATATTTACTTTTTAACATGAATTAAAGACCACCTCCAGCCAAAAAAAGGTCTGAATGGCAATACATATATGTAGTTTATGCACTGTGTACAGTTAGATGAACATATAAAGTTTACATCTGGTACATCATATTGGATAGAACAGACTCACATTTATATCTGTAAATAAAACTTCCTTATTCCTCCTGAAGCTGAAAGCATTGTGTCCTCCCCTCCAGCCTGGTTCCCTCCTCTGCCCCTCCCTCCCCTTCTGTCTGCCTGCCTGCCTGGATCAAATGACTTCTCTTTTCACAGTGTGTAGGAGAGAGAAGATACCGGAAAACTGCTGCAGCCTATCTTATCATGTCTGTCTGCTATAATTCTTATTTCAGATGTCTGTCTGCCTGCCTGGATTAGATCCCATGGACATGAGGGGTGGAGTTATGGCATCAATCCCCCAGAATCCTTTGCACCTATGGTTTGTAAAGAAAAACAAAAGGCCCAGGGCCCAATTTCACACTGGGGGTGGGGATTTCAAGACCATATGTGGAATACGGACCCTGGGGGTGAGAAAATCACACTTTATCAGCAAACTGTAATTTATAATTTAGGTACTCTTTAATAAAGAGCAGGTTTTATGTTTGCCCCCTAAAAGGGGAACAAATGATCTATAAACTATAATTTTTGTAATATCGCCCCCAACTCCAGGTATTGATTTGCCTTGTGTTACCGGGCCTGTGTTAAGCATTCTTTGCATTGTATGGTGATGCAGCTTCTTGTAATTTAGCTTAAAAAGGACTCTAGCCAAAGCTTAGGTTCTGAAAGAAATACCTAGCTGCAGTAGGGGAAGCCTCAGGATCCTATTGAGGCCTCCCTCGGCATTCTGTAGACCCCCATGCATAACAGGGCCACGCTTCTCCTCTATGATAAGCACGTATAGTGGTCGTGTGAGCACGGCCACGCAGGTGCAGTAGCATGGAGCCACTCGTGCATGAGCGACTACTGCTTACTGTGCATGCGCAGCTGCACTGATGCAAGAGAAGTTGCGTGACCTCAATAAGATTGTCAACTATCCATTGTCGGCAGTCTTCCAGGGGTCCAGGCTCAGCATAGGGGGACAGCAGAACACCGAGGTATGCCTCAATAGGATCCAGAGGCTTCCTTCTCTTTAGGTAAGTATATAGTTTACTCTTTTAGGGGTTAATTCACATACCTGCGGTAATATTGCAGTGAACAAACAGTGCACAGCAATATTACACTTACTTCTGCCTGCAGCAACGCAAGTTATGCTATCAGCTTGGCTCACAGTGCTTGAGCAGCATGAGAGTTGCTACAGTAACAGGCATTATTAACAAGTGTTGATGTATCAACAGTCATCCTACTGGAGTACGTGAGTCCCACTAATAACATAACTCATGGTACTGTTGGTGGAAGTAAGGGTAATATTGCTGTGCACTGTCTGTGCACGGCAATATTACCGCAGGTATGTGAATCAACCCCATTCTGCGCTCTCAGGTCCTCCAAGTTGAAGGATTGGTTTTAATTGAGAGGGCAGAGCCTAGCATCAGTGGGAGAGGGTTAAGCCATAGACTATAGTTTTCAATTGGCACCGCGATCAACATTAAAGCAGAACTTCAGCCTAAACAAACATACTGTCATTAAAGGGAACCAGAGAGGATGCAATATACATACCTGGGGCTTCCTCCAGCCCCATACGCACGGATCGCTCCCACGCCGCACTCCTCCGCTGCCTGGATCAGCCGCCACCGGGTCCCGTCATTGCCGCGAGTCGGCAAGTCGGCCGGCGGACGCGGGCAATTCTCCGCATCACAGGGTGCTCTCCCCATACAGATACGCATGTGGCTGTTAACTGCGCAGCCGCATGCGTACATGTATGGAGGGAGCTCCGGACAATTGGCCGCGTCCGCCGGAAGTGACGGGCCCGGTACCGGCGGATCCAGGAAGCTGAGGACGGCGGCGTGGGAGCGATTCAGGCTTATGGGGCTGGAAGAAGCCCCAGGTATGTATAAAATCTTTTTCTTTTTTCACCCCCCGTTCCTCTCTGGTTCCCTTTAAGTTACACTAGTTATGTTAATTAAAATAGATAGGTAATACAATCTCTTACCCACCCTGTTGTAAAACACTACACTTTATAGAGAATGTATGTGTGCATCAAACCAAGTATCACCTGACAAATCTGGCTTTGCAAATTTGGCCTATTAGCTAATCACAAGACATTGCTCATGCAAATATGCATTTGCTTTCGTATGCCAAAGTTTGCAGGGTTAAAACCAATACCGCAAAGCAGTTGCCCTGCGGGAATTAGTTCATGCTACATTAGCACTATCCAGGAGCGCCACGGGGAGGTTTCCCAATGCCCCCATACAACCGGGGGGCCGCGGGGCCCCAAGCTTTCTCACTGCCTGGAAACCGCAGTGGCATCCCGGAGGGGGAGGCTGGGAGGTGCAGGCTACCCCCCCCCAAGCGTGGCCAGCGCCGGGAAGAGCCGCCCGCACCTGCCTCCCAAAATTTAAAAACAGGCACTTACCTGAGCGAACACATGTGAAAGGAGGGAAGCATGGGCCACTCAAGCTTTGGAGCTCAGAGCTGGCTTTCACACGACACTCCAAGGGGGGGAGGGCAGGTGCAGACAGCTCGCTCCAGGGCTCTCACCTCCTAGAACAAGCCATCATTTTAAAAGAACAGGCAAATGTTTGTGATTTCATGGGGGCAGTTATCTTTTTGGTTGAAAGGAGGTGACAGGGAGCATGAAACACAGTTCCAACTATCCTGTGTCCTGATCACCCCTCCCAGCTGCGTGCGCTAGGCTTCAAATCTCAAATTCAACAGAAAAAAAAAACAAATTTGCGCCAAAACAGCAGAACGAGAAGAACAACATCATGCTTTGCACAGCATCTGGGGAAGAATGCCCGGGCAGATTTCTTTGATGGGGCAGAGCTTAGCTTCTGTGCAGCTAAAAATGAGGCTTGGGTAAGAAAAACAAAGTTCTTACAGAAACACCTTGGGCTTGATTCACTAACCGGCGCTAAGCCCTAAGCCCTTAGTGTGCCCTAAGTGTTAGTGGGCGCAAACCACGGCGTTAGGTGGTTTGCGCCCACACAGTTGAAATAATCACGCTCACTGCGTGCGCAGTGCACTAATATCAGCGCACCCGCGCTGCGTGCGCAGTGCACAGGGCCGCACGCAAAGTAGCTTTGCGCACACTAGCGGCCAAAAAGGGCTTTTGACACCGGAGCTAACACTTAGCGCCGGTTAGTGAATTAAGTCTTTTCAGTGCTGCTGAGTAGATTTTTAGTCTGGAGGTTCACTTTAAGATCAACATCACGAAGAACCAACATTGTGGTTCTGTATTTGGATTGTGATGTCAGTCATGGTGCTGATCAACAAAACAACAAAATGTTGTTGTTTTTTCTTAATTAGACATCTTTATCTAATAGGGCACAAAATCCCACAGTGTATGGCCAGCTTTATTCCAAAGTCGCCACGGCACAATGTTGGGATGGTTTCGCAATTGGCACATGCTCCCCAAAATTAGTCAGTCACCTTTACCACGGGCTGCGCTGGTATCCTGACACAGACAGGAATAGAGACGCAGGAAGGGAAATGATCGTAATTCATTCTGTCGTGTTTGTGTCTTGAAATAACACGACCATTAGAATAGTGCGGCACTAATGTGTCATTATACATTTGTCTAATCAGAAAGCGCATTAGGATAAACATCAGTAAGTCCCAGTGGAAGCCGCGTGCCTTGACACTTTACAGATTACATTTACAGAAATCACTTGGCTTCTGCTGCTTTCGCCATGTTCCAATCTAAATATAATCAAATAAATTCTAGTCTAATTCTATAAATGGCTTCCCATTTATCCCCAGGCATGAAGACTGAACAAAATACATCAGATATGGATTAATGGAAATAGTGGCGTATGCGCACACTTCTTCTCTTTTTAGGCACTGAGTAATGTTATTCTGTAATAAAGTTGCCTAATATTTTCCATTTGGGCAGGTAAAGCACTCTGGCACATGCCGTTGGTATCTAATGATTGAAATACAAAAGCGAAAGGAAGTCTTGCAGTGAGCACCCACAGGGCCGCTTTTAGGCATAGGCAAACTAGGTTAATGCCTTAGGGGCCGATTGAGGGAGAGGGTGCCACAGAACCATGCTAATTAAAGCGGAACGGAACTCAGAACTTCCTCTCTACTCTAAAAGATAAGCAACAGCATAATGACTTTGAAGAAAAACATTTATTTGCTACAGCTGATGCCAATCCTGCAATAAATCTGCAGTGTGTCTACATCCTGCTTTCATGGAAGCTGACATATTGTTAACATCCTTGTTAACATCCTGTGTTTACCAATTAGCTCTCTGTTGTGGCAGCCAGCTGACACAGCAGAGGGATCAAATTACAACTTGTGATTAGTGACAGATGAGGGGGAATTGGACAAGCTAAACTCTTTAAAGAAAAGCTGTCAGCCATACTATCTCAGAAAAAAACCCCACATATTAGTAGATTAATACTTGCTCTGCTTACATAACAGATGTATTGCACTATCCACGTTATGATTCCTTGAATTTTATACAGGAAAAGCAGAGAATACTATTCTAGACAGTTTCCATATTAACTGTGGCTATTTTGAAGCCAATCGTGATGTAATTTCCTCCCTTACTCTGCTCTGCCCGCCCTTCACTATAGAAAGTGCATTGTCTCAGCATGAGAAATATTGGCCAATCAAAGAGGAACAGAGGTATGGGAGGGGAAAACAGGAGAGAAAGAGGCTTCAGACATTAGTTAAGTCTGAGGGGAAGTAGACCAGCAAAAAATGACAACCCAGCATGGCCTGCAACTTCCTTTTTGTGTACCATATTTTGTGTGTGCCAAATAGTCAGGTAAACTGGGAATGATCTTTTATCAACAAGAAAAGTAATAGTGATTTCTAACTTTTGGATTGCCTGGTTAGCACCCTTACTACTTGTTTACCAGATAAAAATAAAGAATTGATTTTATGCCTGACAGTTACACTTTAAAGGGAAGGTCCAAGCAAAATAAAAAAATGAGTTTCACTTACCTGGGGCTTCTACCAGCCCCATGCAGCCATACTGTGCCCTCGTAGTCACTCACTGCTGCTCCAGTCCCCTGCTGGCAGCTTGCCGACATCGGAGGTCGGCCGGCCGCATTGCATACGTTTTTACGCATTCCCACTAGTGCAGGAACATTAACACATACATTTTTACGCATTACTGGTTCAATGCGTAAAAATTTACGCATTGAACCAGTAAAGCGTAAATATGTATATGTTAATGTTCCTGCACTAGCGGGAATGCGTAAAAATGTACGCAATGCGGCCCCCCGACCTCTAAGGTCGGCAAGCTGCCAGCGGGGGACTGGAGCAGTAGTGAGTGACAACGAGGGCACAGGATGGCTGCATGGGGCTGGTAGAAGCCCCAGGTAAGTGAAACTCATTTTTTTTATTTTGCTTGAACCTTCCCTTTAAATACATACAGGGTGCATTTCTATATGTTTCCCTTTTGTCCTCCTGTGCAAGCGTTCAGGTGCACTTTAATAACAATGAACAAGTATATTGTTAAGTATACGTATATTTAACCAAAGGGGCTCCCAATATTAGTATTAGTTAGCCCTCTAAAATAAGATTATTACTTGAATTCTTTGCTCTGCTTGCATTATCTTGCATTTTGGGGGGGCAACTGAGAACCCTATTATCACTGCTGGCCATTGCACCTGGGCCCTCCTTGGCTATGGGTCCCATAGCAGCTGCTATGGCGATCCCTAAGCCTCAGTTGGGATAGATGAGGAAGTTGTTGGAGATTGGTCAGTCCCTTACATCCAGGGCCGGCTTTGTAGTTTTTACCGCCCCAGGCCACTATCACCAGCTGCCCGCTGACAACAAACAGCAACCTCCCTACCAAATACACACAATTTTATTGGTCCCAGCAATTTAATTTCACTGAACAATCAACCTTATGATTGATTGGAGGGGACAGTATTGATGGTGCCAATTGACTAAAAAAGACGAATTTGTCAAACGTTTTATCAACTTGTTTTGTAGATCGATTACATGTGAAATGATTGGAATGGTTATAATTTGTATTCCACTTATGGGCCAAATTGATGCTTTCTGCACTGATAGGTTAGAGATGGGAGGAGGGCGGAGTTGCACTTAAAGAGCTGCTGACAGTGATGATGAGTGACATCATAGGTGTAGCAATCACCCCTGCAACCCGTGCAATCGCAGGGGGGCCCAGAGACTTTGGGGGCCCCTCCTCCTCTCTCCCCCCAACCGCAAGTTCAGCCAAATAAAAAAAACCCTCCTCATTCACTCAAAAAACATACACTCAAAAAATCATTCACTCAAAAAACATTCACACATTTGCTGTCCCTTTATCCCCAAGTTCCAGGGACTTGCCCTACTGCTGCAGTTCACATGTTTGGCAGCATGACTGCATGCCAGCCCGCTGCCCACTCCTTGCTTCCTGGTTCCTTAGACCATGGCCTTTGTGGCCTTGCTTGAAATCCGGCCATGCTTACATCACTCCGGTCATAATTATTTGGGAAACTCTGGTTTGCTAAAATCTGGAACCCAATGAAGCATAGTTTTTAAAGGGGAACTGAAGAGAGAGATATATGGAGGCTGTCATGTTTATTTCCTTTTAATCAATACCAGTTGCCTGGCAGCCCTGCTGGTCTATTTCTCTGCAGTAGTATCTGATTAAAACCAGAAACAAGCATGCAGCTAGTCTTGTCAGATCAGACTTATAGTCTGAACCACTGAAACACCTGATCTGCTGCATGCTTGTTCAGGGGCTATGGCTAATAGTATTAGAGGCAGAGGATCAGCAGGGCTGCCAGGCAACTGGTATTGTCTAAAAGGAAATAAACATGACAGCCTCCATATACCTCTCTCTTCAGTTCCCCTTTAAACTGCAAGCCTGAAGTTCTGCTTTAAATGCGATTTTCCGAATAGCTTAGGATCTTGCTCCTGTCTGCGGCTTGCAAAATTGCTGTTTGGACAAACTCGTTATTCAATATAGGTGTGATATTAAATATTACCAGTGAAAGCAGCATAGCCAATTCTTTCAGGAGAGCTGATAGAAATACAGAGAGCAGTACGCAAACAAAGCATGAAATTCACTTTCTCATACCACGCTGTGCCTGGCCTATTCCACCGACTCGCAAGCTATTCACACTGTGACAGGAAATATTTTTAGCAGTTCATTGGAAAGTCCGATGGATTTGCACAGAGGGAATCTAAGAGAAATGTTTAGACTCAAGTCTTTGCTGTATGTGATCTCTCAATCACAAGGCAAATTGGTTTGTAACAAACTTGTAATAAACCAAAATATTGGCTTAAGTCCAGCTCCAGATACGAATGTTTTCCTAGTCCTGTGGCAGAGTTTGTTTATATCTCTGTGTTTAATTCCAGGATTGGCCGATGCCATATAAATATTACCTTGTCAAGAGCACCTGCACCAACCCCGAAGCAGGAAAAAAGGACGCAGGATCCCTTAAAGCGGATCCGAGATGAAAAACTAAATATAACAAGTGACTTGTCTATATATCTTATCTAAAGTTTAGATAGTTTACACAGCAAATCTATCTTCAAACCGCTTCAACAGTATATTAATATTTTTTCCTGTGATACAATGGGAGCAGACATGTTTTCTGCTTGTCACTATTACACAATTACACACACAGGCAAGCTTATCTGTATCTAGGCATGCTAATCTGCATATTCTGTGAAAACTCCACTCTTATCTCCTCCATTACACAGGCAACTGATCTGTATCTGCACTGCAGCTCTCAGATTGTGAAAACTCTGCCTCTGAAATCTATAGCTAGTAACACCTTTTTCACCTGCCCAGACTGAAATCCCACAATCCCTTGCAAGCGCCAAGGCACTCTGGAGAAGCCGTGGGTGTGGCTTGATTAGTTTATAGGAAATTAGAGTATTAAAACAAAACAAAACAAGTATTTGGCTTGAGGAATGCCCTATAAACTATATGTAAGGAACACAATTATGCAAGGAGTAAAAGTTCATCTCGGATCCACTTTAAGGAAAAAATGGCGCCGCCAAATGTGCCTATAATATAAGCCGCATTTAGCGGCATATGAAGGAAGTTTGGGCGCATGTCGGCAGCCGCTAGTGGGAACCTTAGGGTGCAGAGTTTTACCTTCTTTGCCGGCTGCTATGAAGATAAATGTCCCCCTCTTGCCGCTAATCAGACGCCTCCGGATGCCCAAATTTACCTTCATAGCCGCATATTGCAGCTTTGCGGAAAGGGGATAGCTTTAGGAAGGGGATTTAGGGTTAGGCGCCAGCCGGTGGTTTCTCATGGGTTAGGCACAATCTGGGGGGTTTTTAGGTTCAGGAACCACCCGGGGGGGTCTTAGGGTCAGGCGCCACCAGGTTGGGTCTTAGGGTAAGCCAACACCAGGGGGGGTCTTAGGGTTAGGTACCACTGGGGGGGGGGGTCTTAGGGTTAGGCACCATTGGGGGAGGGGGATATATATCCAGCTGGGGAATCCTGTAGATGTTTATCTAGCTGGAAAGCCGATAAAGGTCTGATACACTTTTTGAAGGTCAATATAACTGGAGAACCCTGTAGAGGTCTATCTATCTAGAGGACTATCTATCTGGAGAACCATGGTAGAGGTCTGTGAAGCGGGGGAACTTGTAGATGTGTATGTAGCTGGAGAACTATGTAGGCTAGTGTGAGGAACTATCTCTTAGTGTTTGATGGGATAAGTTCGCAAAATTATGACATGATAGTCTTCCTATATTATAAAATGCGTCCATATTGGACAACTCACAATCTCTTGTTAGTCTTATAAAGTCTTAAATGCTCATATATTCTCAGGACCAGGTTTATATTTTTATTGGTGACAGGACAACCCTTCTGTACTCTCCCATCCATGTGAGCAGCAGCTGCACCCATTTGACATACAACCCCCATTCTATGGCTACCTGCTACCCTCTTTCATTAGAAACCCCTATTTCATGCACATAAACTACCCTTCCCATTCCATTTTCTTAGATCTGCAGTCTCCCATAATGCTTTGCAGAAATGTGCCCCTTTAGATACTAGTTGTGTGGAAAGCCAGAGCAGGGTTGGATTTCTGGAAAGGCCACAAAGGCCCAAGCCCGGGGCTGTTTCTCTAGGGGGTGGCTAGACTTGGAAAAGGGTTGACTACATATGGAAAAGAGAGGCTGTAAATGTAGAGCAGTACAAAGAAGAGGGGAGTTCCTGTTTAAAGAGAACTGTAAGTAAAAGAGACAGGGCTGCTCATGGAACAGAGAGGGGGGGAGGGCTGCTGTCATGTCTCCAGGCTGCAGAGCCAGCGCTACAAGCTGCAGGCAAAGGGAGCAATTGCCCCAGGGTCCCAGAGTCTGTAGGGGCCCCCAAGTGTCCCCATTCATCCCTGCCATTTTTTGTTGGCCATGGTACCCTTTCTTCCTTGTACTGTTACAGCGGGTGATGTAACGTGTCCCTGATGTGACGCAGCCATGTGATGTCACGTCAGTACATACATGGCTGCGAGGAGGGAAGAGGCACCATTCTATGGCTATGGACACTAAATCCGTAAGGACAGTCCCTATATATAAAATGACAGAGTTGGTCACTCTTGTATAAAAAAGACTGTTTAGTCAAGGTAGAGTGCCCCTTTAGACATCTCTTAGTGTGGAGGAATACATATCTGTATACTTAGTAAATTCTTGTGGAGGTCTTTGCTTATCCCCCACTCCAACAATTTGTCTGAGTGGTGTAGCTATTCCACTAGCAATTCCTCTCACAACACAGATAGAGAACAGTTGTATTACCAATTGCTCAGTCAATGTGTCAGTTTGCACTAGACCTGCATAGTATATGTGCCATACAACTGTTCACTATTAATAGCTGAGGACACAGATAGAAATAAAAGAGGTGCTATATTACAAGGTGCTTGTATATGGAGTTTCTGACATGTTTCACCCTAACGGCTTTATCAAAGAAGTGCTATACATTTCTCTACTCGGTTAGTGTATGCGACCATTCTATGGCTACCTGCTACCCTCTTCCATTAGAGAATCACATTCCATGCGCATGAACTACCCTTTCCTTGCAGAGACCCTATGTGCCCTTCCTATTCCATTTTTTTAGATCTGCAGTCTCCCATGGTGCTTTGCAGAACAACACTACTAATGATTGAGTCGTCTAGTCACATGACCCTCACGACACCCATGCTAACCTAGAAAAAAAAAAGACATATATAAGTAGATAAATACTAGTTCTACTCACATAACATATGTATTGCACGGTCCACGTTATGATTCCTGTGAATTTTATAAAGGAAAAAGCAGAGAATCCTATTCAAGACAGTTTCCGTCTTGGTTACCTTTGAATGAAGCTAATCCTGACATCATTTCCTCCCTCGCTCTTTTTTTTTTCTTATGTCAATAGAAGGAGGGGGAAATAAAGGGAAGAGGAGGAATATATTATAAATAAAAATACCCCCCCAGCATGCAACTGTTTGCCAATGGCAATTAAAGGGCCAGTCAGTGCTCCTAAGGTGTGTGATAACTGCAAACCATTACAGCAGAAAAAGCTTTGAAAATTTTGAATGCAGGATTAGCAGCTGTGTCAGTTAATACACCAATTTTCTGTTGAAATGTGATTTTTATGATGACACTCCCACTTTCAGGTCTTAGCCCCATGAAAGCAGCGTAACAAATGACTGTCTGAGACAAGATCCCCATGAAGGAATAAGGCAATATGACTTGATTATACCTGTAAAGAGTCAGGGTAACACAGCCTAGGCCTGAATTACATTATAGCGCCAGGCTTTTTACTGAGCCTCATTATAGGCCTATACATAAATGTATTTATGGTTTCAGTGAATAGAAATGGCTAATCTAACATTCACAGTGAATACCGTTGTTGCAAATCAGCGTTTAAATGAAAAACCGCACTCAGCTGCCTTCCCCTCGAAAATTGGATGCATTATTTTATGTTCAATTTGTCCTCTGTAAATATCCATGTTAAATAACCAATGAATTCCCTTCCAGATGAGAAGAAGACAATATCTGACGTCGGTAGCGAGATCCCATTTCAATATTTCATTTGCATCTCCGTTATTGGCACTTGTGACATTTTATTAGTGGGATTTTTTTCCTCCAGACTAAGAAATTGAAACATAAAGTAAAAAGTGTTTGAACATATTAAACAAAAAATAATTTGAAAATTACATTTAGATTGCCGTGTTTTCCGTTAGGCTTTACAAACTGTTTTATTGTTATGGATTAACTACAAATCCCTTTTTAATAGGGTAATAAATCTCCGACGGTAATCCGGGGCCTATTGGTTGGCTATTGCGTCTGGTAACTGAGACGGTTCTATCATACAGAACAAATAAAATTGTAACCATTTACAGGACTCATAAAAGGAAATCTGAAGTGGGGGGAATATGGAGGCGGCCATGTTTATTTCCTTCAAAGAAAAATGCCAGTTGCCTTGTCATTATGCTAGTCTTAGGGAGAATAAACAAATACATACATACATTTATAAATAAAAAAATAAAATCAATATTTAGAAAGAAAAAATAAACACAAGGAGGACTGTATATACAGTGGTGGTATAATAGCCCCCTTAACCCCACCCCCCTCTGGACCTCTACAACCCCAGACTGTGCTCCAGGGCTCTGAGGATTGCCACGGATACCTCACAATCAGGCTACCACTTCTTCAACCAGCTTCCAATCAGGCTGGAGGTTTCGCACCATCTTCACCAAGACCTCCAGGCACAAGAACAGTTCTTTCCTCTTGGCTGTCAATGGCTTGAACTGTCTCAACCCCCTCCCCCTTAGGCTTTCACTGTTACTGACAGATCATATTTTACATTACTGTATATTGTGTATATTATGTATATTGCGCTACTCTGCTGTGTTTGTTACTGTATGAATACTGTGTGTATCCTATCCCATACCTTCTTTAAAGGACCACCGAGGTGACATGTGGCACGATGAGATAGACATGTGTATGTATAGTGCCAAGCACAAATATAACCATGATGTGTTCTTTTTTTCTTTCTCTGCCTGAAAGAGTTAAACATTAGGTGTGCATGTAACAGTTTCTGTCCAGGTCGG
This sequence comes from Hyperolius riggenbachi, assembly GCF_040937935.1. Classification (NCBI taxonomy): domain Eukaryota; kingdom Metazoa; phylum Chordata; class Amphibia; order Anura; family Hyperoliidae; genus Hyperolius; species Hyperolius riggenbachi. The sequence goes on from NC_090647.1 coordinate 531,070,415, forward strand.
TACCGGGTTGGACTGGGCCAGACTATAGCATAACCCTCACAGATAAGTAATTACAGCCATAAAACACTTTCCTGTCAGTAAATGGCTTCTGAAAGCAGGAAAGAGATAAAAATTAATAGTTCATAGATTTTAGCTCTGGCATACTTCAATGCATGTGTCATTGAGCAGAGACAATGAAACAGTAAAAACTTAACAACTAGATTTAAATATAAAATAAAACTGTGGGATATCTAAAAAAGTCATTTTTAGGAGGAAAAACAACAACAAGTTTTTCTCATCAGTTTATTTTCAGCTCTAAGTCATGTATGCTGAACCCAATTCCGGGCACAACTAAGTCTTGGCGAATAAAAATTATTCTGGTGTGGCCGGAAAGTGTAATGGTTAAGGGCTCTGCCTCTGACACAGGAGACCTGGTTTCGAATTTCGGCTCTGCCTGTTCAGTAAGCCAGCACCTATTCACTAGGAGACCTTAGGCAAGACTCCCTAACACTGCGACTGCCTATAGAGCGCGTCCTAGTGGCTGCAGCTCTGGCGCCTTGAGTCCGCCAGGAGAAAAGCAATATAAATGTTCTGTGTTTGAAATAGAACTATCACAATTATTTATTCTGATTTTGATTAACTCCCGCGATCACATGGGGGCCCGGGGGCTATTAGGCCTCCTCCGCATCTTCCTCCTCCGCATCTTGTGAAAATGAAGTGCAAAGTGTGATGTTTTATTTCCCTAGTCCACACTGCTTCAGGTCTCCTCTTCCTCCAGGCATCTGTGTGCAGTATGCTGAGATCCACTGACTCCCGATGAGTGCCATGTTATCAGGAGCCTCCGGGGGCAGCACACAGTGCCCGCACAGCTCCTGGGGGGAAGAAGAGACCAGAGGAAGCATGTAATAGGTACATATAACAGCACTCTCTGTGCTTACTCTGCACTAGTAATGGTCACGTCTAAGAGAAGTACTGTATTTTTTGGATTATAAGACTCACTTTTTCTCCCCCAAAAGTAGGGGGAAAAAGTCACTGCGTCTTATAGTCCAAATGCAGGGAGTCCCTGACTTGTGAACGCCTGCTAATACGAACCTCCTACCTGCCACAATGTCGGGGACTCCCTGTACTGTGCCCATGCAGAGGAGGACACAGGGGGACAAACAGAGGATACAGGAGGACACAGGGGGACAAAGAGACATAAAGGGGGACACAAGAAGGACAGAGGCAGACACAGGAGGACACAAGAAGTACGAGGGAGCATGAGGTACAAAGAGGGCAAAAGCCACAAGATGCCCGTTCACCATGGATGCACCAGGATTAGTATATTTTCTTTTTCACCTGGTTTCTGTTCTCTAAACCTAGGTGCGTCTAATGGTCAGGAGTGTCTTATAGTCCGAAAAATATGGTATTGGCTTCTGCATGTGATTTGTTTGATCAGCTGATAGATTTGCAAAGCTCTTATTTGCTGTGATCATATCCTGCTTTAGCACATGATCTTGACTAGCAAATCAGAGACTTACATATCTATCACCTGATCAAACTGTTCAAATGCTTCCCCATGAGTTCTCCTTCTCTGCACAAGAAGAAGGAGGAGCGGATCTTGTTAGGACAATGGGTGGGGTCCTGCCATGATGTGGGGAGGCAGGTTACCACCACAATACTTCTGCTGCTAGGCCTGGGACATTGAATCTAAGCCCCTGTATATATCTATACTGAACACGCTTCCAGACACTTCACTGGAGACATGTGCTCAGGGGCGTAACAGGGGCAGCCCTTGCACCTGCGGGTGGGCCCGGGGCAGTGGGCCATTTTGGGGGGCAGGAGGGGTCGCAGCATGAGGAGAGAGCATGGCCGCACATTGGCAGAGAGTCGGGACAGTCCCCCCCTCCCTCACCTTGGGCTCTCCTCTCAGCGCACTCCCCTCCTGCAATTATCAGTGGCAGCGGGCAGAAACACATACCTCCATGCGTTCCACGCGCTGGACGATCTGCTCTCTAAGTGTCTGACTCTACTTCCTGTTTAAACAGGAAGTAGTGTGAGGCACTTAGAGATTGGACCTCCGCGGTGGATGGAGGTATGTGTTCCTGACACCGCCCGCTGCCACTGATAATTGCAGGAGGGGAGCGCATTGAGGGGAGAGCTCGAGGTGGGGGAGGGGGGGACTATTCCCCTTCCCCGCCAATGTGCAGCCATGCTCTCTTCTCATGCTGCGACCCCTCCTGCCCTCCAAAACAGCCCTGAGTGGGCCCGGATGGGGCATCCAAATTTTTGTAGGGGGACGGTGATTTCTAGTTACGCCCCTGCATGTGTTGTGCAGGATTGCATGAGAATTGGGGTAGCTGGCAACTAAATGAGAAATAACAGTGACTAGTCCGTAACATATTCAATTTATGTGATTTAGAGACACTAAATGACCAGCACAAAGAGCATGTTTTGGGCAATGCCACAAATGATAAGTGCCCGTAGATGGCACACAGACATGAATAATCTCATTGCAATTACTTCCTATCAATCAGCCTGACAAACACACCGAAATAGAAAATCCCAATGGGTTCTTAAGAGCGTTGTTTGTGTTCTTGCGAAAGCAAACACGTTAAAGTGTGTGATGTTCTTCCAGCGACCAGACAGCAGCACTTGCTTTAGACTCGGTGGCCTCATCCCCTGTGAGGGCAATATAAAATTCACAAGGGAAGGCAGAGATGGACCATATAATTAAGGTAAGGGATTGCTATGTCACAATTAGATAGCAGACAGACAAGCATGGAGACACGACTTCACATGAGACCCTGCTGAGACAAACAAAATATGGCATTCACACTCTGTCTCTGCGCCAACCGAAACACGGCTTGATAGGAATTGCATCGCTTACAAGACTTTATGCCTTCACTGTCGGATAAAATCCAGTGTCAGAGCTGATAGACACAAGAGGGCTAACGTGCACTTTACTTATATAAACTGTTTCATGGAAAAGGCTTTTTTTTAAGGCTCTTTATGTAGAGAATACGTAAACCACACGGGAATTTGATTGCAATCCAGGGCGTAACTAGAGGAGGGCAGCACCTGATCTGTGAGGGGCCCCAACGACTAACCTCCCCTTCCTCCGATTAGTGTTGGGCGAACACCTGGATGTTCGGGTTCGGGAAAGTTCGCCGAACATGGCCGCGATGTTCGGCATGTTCGGGCCGAACCCCGAACTCCCCGAACATCCCGCTTTTGGGGGCCCTATGGGGTCGCAGGCATACTACTGCTGAACCGCCCGCTGCCCGGCCTCCCTCAACGCGTCACTCTCCGGACTCCTCTTCCTCAGTCACTCACTTCACAGTGCCGCCCACTGCCAGCCACCCACTAGTACCACCGGTACTGTTTTACTTCCTGAAACTTTTGTATGGGGAAGCGGGCAGAGGGGGGAGCGCTAGCGGAGGGGGTGGGGGGAATTTCCGACCCGACCCCCCCCCCCCCCGCGATCAGGGCATGCTCCCCCCTTATGCCTGCGACCCCATAGGGGGGCAGTATTCGGCCGAACAGGGGCCCTGTTCGGCCCTGTTCGGCTAGTCATTCCGCAGTTCGGGCGAACACCGAACAGTTTGGCCGAACACCACCAGGTGTTCGGCCGAACTCGAACATCACCCGAACAGGGTGATGTTCTGCAGAACCCGAACAGTGGCGAACACTGTTCGCCCAACACTACCTCCGATACAGGTGACTATACTTCAGATCAGGTGGTTTTGTGGCTACACTTGTTATGGGTGTGAAGATCATGATGGCCACACTTGTCTTATGACCCTTGTGAGATGGGCCCCCAAGGCTGTGAAGGGCACAAAGGGGCGGTCAGGGAAGGGGTGTGTACATTGGGGGACCCCCATTAAAGTTTTGCTGGGGGGTACCCTGAATTGTAGTTATGCCACTGTTGCAAACAATTCATTACTCCTAGTATCAAAGGATAAGTATTAGCTTTTGGGAATACTTATCAGATCTTCAGCATACGGCAGGTAGTGCCCGTTTAACGAATGAGATAGGGACTATAGGTTTGTTCTTAAAGGGGAACTGAAGTAAGAGATATACGGAGGCTGCCATATTTATTTCCTTTTAAACAATACCAGTTGACTGGCAGCCCTGCTGGTCTATTTATCTGGAGTAGTATCTGAATGACACCAGAAACAAGCATGCAGCTAGTCTTGTCAGATCTGACTTTAAAGTCAGAAACACCTGACTTGCTGCATGCTTGTTCAGGGGCTATGGCTAATAGTATTAGAGGATCAGCAGGGCTGCCAGGCAACTGGTATTGCTTAAAAGGAAATAAACATGGCAGCCTCCATATACCTCTCTCTTCAGTTGTCCTTTAACCTGAATCCATTTGTAAGTTGGAACACTGAGAACCCTGTTCCACCTCTGTTCCCTGTGCCTCCTCTGTGTCCCCCGGTGCCTCCAACGTCACCCCTTTGTTTCACCTCTGTCCCCTGTGCCTCTTCTCTGCCCACCTGTGCCTTCAGTGCCCCCTATGTTCCCTTGTGCCTCCTCTATGCTTCCACTGTGTTCCCGTGTGCCTTCAGTGTCCCCTGCCCACAAGCCTCTACTGTGTCCCTCTCTGCCATGTTTGTCCCCATGCCTTTAGTGTCCCCTCTGTGTAACCTCTGTCCCCCTGTGCCTCCTTTAGTTCCCCTGTGCCTTCAGTAGAGATGGCCCGAATGGTTCGCCGGTGAGCTTATTTGCGCGAACATCAATGGCTCGTGTTTGCTATCGAATGCAAACTTTATGCGAGTTCGACCCGCTCCCTATAATACATCACTGGGCTAAACTTTGACCCTCTACATCACAGTCAGCAGACACATGGCATCCAATCAAGCTGCACTCCCTCCTGGAGCCACCCCCCCCCCCCCCCCCTATAAAAGGCAGCAGCGTCAGCCATGTTCTCACTCTGTGTGCTGCAGTATTAGTGAGAGAAGGGAGAGACATTGGAGAGATAGGGAAAGCGATAGTTAGGAGGTCTGTTAGATTGCTCCTTGCTGATATTTGTTGCTGAAAAGCACCCCAAAACAGCTCTTTTGAGAGCGAATGTTCTTGTGATTTGTTTTTGTTTTTGTGGCCCACTGACACTGCATATATGGCCCTGTCAGTCGCAGCTGGCCCTTGCTAATTGCTATATTGTGCCAGGCCCAGCACATTCAGTGCTTACCTTTCACTGCATCTGTGTGTGTGACAGCTGCACATTGTACTGTAATACCAGTCACTGTATACCTTTCACTGCACCTGTGTGTGTGACAGCTGCACACTTGTAATACCAGTCCATGCATACCTTTCACTGCACCTGTGTGACAGCACGCAATTTTATATACCAGTCACTGCATACTTGTTCACTGTACCAGTGTGTGTGACAGCTGCACCATGTATTGTAATACCAGTCACTGTATACCTTTCACTGCACCTGTGTGTGTGACAGCTGCACACTTGTAATACCAGTCCATGCATACCTTTCTCTGCACCTGTGTGACAGCACGCAGTTTTATATACCAGTCCGTGCATAGCTGTTAACTGCACCTGTGTTACAGCTGCACATAGTATTGTAATACCAGCCACTGTATACCTTTCACTGCAACTGTGTGACAGCACTCAGTTTTATATACCAGTCAGTCACTGCATACCTGTTCACTGTACCACACACAGCATCTCTGCCTGCACACCGTGTGATTGCCTGCCCCAAGACTAAGTCGGTCCCCACACAGCATCTCTGCCTGCAGGCCGCTTGACTGCCTTCTCCTCCACCAGCAACAGGGTCCAGGACTCCAAGTGGATTCCTGAATTTTTAAGCCGCTATAATAATTTTTCTGGCAGCACTGCGGCTGCAACAACAAAACAAAAGGCATGTACATGTGTCAATTCCCCTTCGTGGTGGTTACCTTGCCGCGATGAAGGGGCTTGCGTATCACAATGAAGCAATGACCGGCTAAATTAGTGTGTTGTGGGGCACACCTGACCCAAGATAATAAGGTCGTTGCTTCATTGTGGACAGACCAAATTTGATCAGCTGGACACTCAGTCACTGTTGTTCTGTCATTGAGCTATCTCAGCCCGACCACATAGCCTTGAAAATCGCCATCGCCTGCACTCTCACCATGGTGCGCACCAGTCCAGCATGGCCGTCACTACACAAACAGCTGTTTGCGGACGGTGCGTTGCACAGTGAGCTTGGTCTGTCAGTGTTAAGCAGTACACTAATTACACTACCTGATTGATGTATACACACGCAAGATGTTTTCAAGCACTTTAGGCCTCCAATTTAGGTTTGCAATGTGATTTCTGCCCTTAAAACCCTGCTCTGCGTCAAATCCGTAATTTTCCCTGAGAGACTTGGCGTGTATTCCACTCCGCGATGCCCCCCTACAGGTGTTAGACCCCTTGAAAGAAACATCTTTTCCATCACTTTTGTGGCCAGAATTAGTGTTTGAAGTTGTGAAAGTTCCCCTGCCCATTGAAGTCTATTGCGGTTCGCAAAGTTTGCAGGTTTGCGAAACTTTTGCGGAAGTCCGCGTTCGAGGTTTGCCAACCTAAAATCGGAGGTTCAAGCTATCCCTAGCCTTCAGTATCTCGGTCTGTGCCATCTCTGCCCCCTTTGCCTCCACTGTGTCCCTCTGTGCCAGCTCAGTCCCCCTGTGCCTCCAGTGACTGCCTCTGCTGCAACCTCTGTCCCCCTGTGCAAACTTCATTCCCCGGTGCCACCTTCTACCCCCTCTGAACCTCCTTTAGTCCCCTAGTGCTACTTTCCATTCGCCCGTGCCACCTTTAGTCCCCATGTGCCTCTTTCTGACCTCCCAAATTTAGTGGAGGAGAGGATATGCCATCCTGCCGACTGGAACTGGTAAATATGACAGCTCCCTGTACCGCTCTGCATACCCTGCCAGGCTGGGGAAGGCAAACTTCCCTATGAAATAACCGCCGGGAGACTTGGGTGCAGGATACAGCCGATATATGGCTTACCCCGCTCCTGCACAAGTCCCAGTGGCGATACTTACTATTCCCCACCAAGGTCCACGTGGATGGTGGGGAATTGATGTAATTCGGCTTCCAGCTATTGCTGGCGGCCAAATTACAGTGTTTTCAGAGTAACTTCAGCGCCGTCTTTTGACGGCGCTGAAGTTACTCACTGTGCGCCGCTATAGCCGTAATTCCTATTACCGTCTATGGTGGCACCAACTGCGCCCAAATCTCATGAGCTGTTATTACAGTGCTCGATACTTCCCTAGCAAAGTCCAGGCCCGTTTCTAGGGCCGTACGGCCCGTGCAGGCGCCCTGGGCGCTGAAGGAGTGTGGACTCTGTAATGGAGGGGGGAGTCAGCCGCGGGGAGGGCAGCCCGACCTCTCCCTCCCTTCCTCTCCGCGGGCCGCCCTCCGTGCTCCTCCTCCGAGTGTGACTGCAGGGAAGGGAAGCGCTTTGTACAGAGCGCAACTCACCTCCTTGGTTCCAATCGCCGCCGGTCTCCTCTTCTCTTCATAGTTGCTGATACACACGCTGCTTCCTGTTTAGCCGGAAGCAGCGTGTGTATCAGCGGCTGTGAGAAGACAGAAGAGGAGACCGGCGGCGATTGGAACCAGGGAGGTGAGTTGCGCTCTGTACACAGCGCTTCCGCAGTCACACTCGGAGGGGGAGCATGGAGGGCGGCCCGCGGAGAGGAAGGGAGGGAGAGGTCGGGCTGCCCTCCCCGCGGCTGACTCCCCCCTCCATACTGGGGGGCAGCTACCTATCTAACCTATACTGGGGGGCACCTACCTAATCTAACCTATGCTGGGGGGCACCTACCTAATCTAACCACACGGGGGGGGACCTACCTAATCTAACCTATACTGGGAGGCACCTACCTATTCTAACCACACTGGGGGGCACCTACCTAATCTAACCACACTGGGGGCACCTACCTAATCTAACCTACACTGGGGGGCACCTACCTAATCTAACCACACTGGGGGCACCTGTGAGAAAACGCGGAAAAGCCGCCGCGAGTACTCAAGGTAAGGCGGCTGATTCCGCGTTCAACATGGCAGTTTGCGCGCAGGAGCGCGGAGAAACCGCCGCATGCTCAGTAAACAAATTGGCGGATTCCGCGTCTGACGCGGCGGTGTGCACGCATAGGCCTACATCTGTCCGCATGGCGGAAAGCGGAGAAACCGCCACGTGCTCGGATAGCGGTGCGGCTGGTTCCGCGTCCTGCACAGCGGATAAATTGCAAAACAGGTCTGGTGTGGCTGGGACTGATAGTTCACACAGGTTCAGAAGGACGCGCACGTGCATTGAGAGGCAGAGCTTTTATGACAGCCAGAAGGGTGTCAGCTGACCAAGCCGGTCAGCTGACAATTTTACCACTTCCTATTGGTTCAGCACTTAGGGGAGGCGCTGGAGAGAGGTGCTGGTCATTTCTCTGGTGTCTGCCGTTGCGATCACTACGTGGTAGCACTCAGACCTTTTGCTAAAATCTGTGTTGTTATATCTCTGTTATACTTCAGACTATTTCCAGGGTGTTGATGATCAAGGAACTCACACCCAAGACTAGGGAACTGTATTGTCATTCTGTTGTACTTCAGACTAGTTCCAGGGTGTTGATGATCAAGGAACTCACACCCAAGACTAGAGAACTGTATTACTATCCTGTTATACTTCAGACTAGTTCCAGGGTGTTGATGATCAAGGAACTCACACCCAAGACTAGGGAACTGTATTACCACTCTGTTATATATCAGACTAGTTCCAGGGTGTTGATGATCACGGAGCTCACACCTAAAGAATAGGCATTGTTATTATCTGTTATGACTTCCTGCTTTCCTGACCATTCTCTTGATCTCTGAATTGGTACTTCACTATATCTGATACTCTGTTGCCAAACTCTGCTTGTCCTTGGATTCCGATTCTGTCTCCTGTCTTTGTACCTGATCTGTCTGTCTGTTGCCGACCTGGCCTGTTCGACCTCGAGAACTATTTCCCCTGTTGGGAGATAGTTCACAGACCTGTCAGTGACACTTCACCCCTGGTGTCACTCGCACTCTGGTCCTTCCCACTCTCAGCCTGGCTCTGCCCCTTGGGGAGCCTCAGGCCATTGGAAGGAATCTGTTCTTTAGGCAGTACCTCCTACTGCCTTGCACCCTCTGTACGGGTGCTCTCCTCAAAGTATTACTGTTGCACCAAACACTCAGATATTACTCAGGTGTCCAGAGGTTAGAGATATATCTGATTATCGGTGATACTGCACATCATTTATAATCGGGTATATATCTGTATTCTCGGTGATACTGCTGATCACCGGTAATCAGACCCTCTCTGTGTTACACCGATCGTTACAGCACCTACCTAATCTATCCACACTGGGGGCACCTACCTAATCTAACCTATACTGGAGTGCCCCTACCTAGCTAACCTGTATTGGGGGCACCTACCTACCTAGCCTATACTGGTGGTAACTATACTGGCTACCTATATTGGAGGCACCTACCTAACTAACCTATGCTGGGGGCACCTACCTAACTAACCTATGCTGGGGGCAACTATTCTGACTCCCTATATTAGAGGCACCCAACTAGCTAACCTGTACTGGGGGCACCTACCTATCTAAACTTTACCGAGGGCACCTGCCTATCTAACCTATACTGGGGGCAACTATACCAGCTACCTATACTGGAGGCACCTACCTGGCTAACCTATACTGGGGGCAACTATACTGGGGCACCTATGCCTGGCTACCTATACTATGCCTGGCTACCTATACTGGGGGGGACCTATCGCTGGCTACCTATACTGAGTGCAACTAGACCTGGCTAACCTATACTGCAGGCACCTATACCTGGCTCCGCGGGGGGGCAATTTTAACACCCTCGCCCTGGGTGCATTTTAGCCTAGAAACTGCCCTGGCGAAGGCACACTTCCCCAGAAATGATATGGCACTGCAGTGCACATACTGTATTTAGCTTATGTGGCTGCTAAAGGGTTAAGTGGAATCATAAACTTTTCCATTCTTTCCTTAGATCTGGTGAAGATTATATGCAAGGTATCTTTTTTATTACATTATTTTACAAGAGCCTGTGTATGAATGTTTTTGCCTCCTGGGCAGATAATTACCTGTTGAAGTGTGTGTTTTAGCTATGCATGAAATTAGTTTTTCTCTATACCGAACAAACCTATGTATTTATAGGCTCTATGATTCCTCCAGGAGGGAAGTGAAGTCTTTAATCTCCTGTTTGGATTTAAAGCTGTAGCCCAGGCTCATGTGGGGTGTTTAATGCATAGTGTGTAGACGATACAGTGGGAAAAATAAGTGTCGAATGCATCAACATTTTTCTGTGAAAATGTATTTCAAATGAATGGGAAATGTACACCATGGCACTTATTCAATCCACTTTTCCCCTAGATTTTTTTCCCTCTTCTCTTTAACCTCTTAAGGACCACGGGCTTAAACACCACCTAAAGACCAGGGCATTTTTCGCAAAAAGGGCCACTGCAGCTTTAAGGCCTCGCTGCAGGGCCACACAACTCAGCACACGAGTGATTCCTCCCTCCTTCTCTCCCCACCAACAGAGCTCTCTGTTGGTGGGGTCTGATTGCTCCCCAGATGTTTTTGGTTTTTTTATAAATATTTGTTTTATTTTATAATATTTTAACCTATGTTTTAATTTATTTTGTAATCCCCCCCCCCTCCCACAGCCAGCCAATCAGCGTGATCAGCTGTCATAGACTTCAGCCTATGACAGCGAATCACTTTTGTGCCACCCAGGGGGACAGCCATGTTGCCACCCAGGGGGACAGCGATGTTTCATGGCTGTCCCCTGTACATCACTGCCATAGATCGCAGCACTGTATCGTTTTAAAAAAACGGCCGCTGAGAGATAGAAGGTGGAGCGGAATTCCGTCATCCAAGCGGGGATGCGCGCGCATCAGTGTGCGCGATCTCCAACAAACCACTGCTCCAGGACCTTACGCCGATCAACGTTAGGCAGTCCTGGGGCTGCCGCCCCGGCCAATCCCATCGGCGCGACGTGGTCGGCAAGTGGTTAAAATAACTTTTCCATATTTTGTACCAGATAAAAGGTAGAAAAATACTACCAAAATTATTTTGAGTATTTTCTTGTTTGCTGTTAGTATAAAAGGCATTTTATCGACAAGTTGTGAAAATATCACCTAGGAGAAAACTCAGGAGAAAAAAATAATTGCATATGGGCCCAGAAGAAATAAAAACAAATGAGTCCAAAAAGGAAGTTCTGAGTAAAAGTGGAATGACACAGGGAATCGGTATTAAATATGGTTACTGAAATGTATTTAATATTTAGTGGAGGCAGAAAGTACCGTATTTTCTGGACTATAAGACACACTTTTTCTCTCTCAAAACTTGGGGGGAAAAATCAGTGTGTCTTAAAGTCCAAATGTGCTTTGTGTGTTTTCATGTGCACCTGGCCTTAAAGGACTTACAAGGCGAGAGTAGAAAAAAAAGTGAAATACCTGGCTGCAAGTTTTATCTACAAAGGATGCCATCCGCGCCCTCTGTTTCATTCCGCCGTGGTGTCATTGTTCATTTCAGCCTGAGTTCGGGACCCGACCCGAGACCCGACCCGATCCCTCGGGTCGCTTTTATTTGCCCCAATAAATATGGCCGCCAGGTCCTGCCGCTCCTGCGCAGTTGTCATAGCCACGAGTGTGGCTGCGCAGCTCTGAGTCCTTCTCCAGCCCGGTCATGGCTCCCGGCAGTCTCGTGGACGTAAATTGCGTGAGGCTGCTGGGAGCCTTGGTGGGGCCTGAGCAAGACTCAGAGCTTCACAGCCGCACACGTGGCTATGACAACTGCGCAGGCACAACAGGACCTGGCGTACATATTTATTGGGGCAAATGAAAGCGACCCGAGGGATCGGGTCGGGTCCCGATCTCAGGCTGAAATGAACAATGACATCAGGGCGGAATGAAACAGAGGGCGCGGATGGCGTCCTCTGTAGATAAAACTTGCAGCCAGGTATTTCATTTTTTTTACTACTCTCGCCTTGTAAGTCCTTTAACACTCCGCCAGGTCTATTTTCAGCCCCCAGGGTCTTGTTCAAAAGGGTACCAGCTATAATAGCTAGCACCGGGGCCACCTGCTATGCAAACCGTGGCTACAAATAGAGGGAATGCATGGTCATAGTTACACATAGTAACTCTTTAAATAGCAATTCGGATATTTTTTAAAATCCAAATAGACTATCCGAGCAAGACAGAGAGAGAGAGAGAGAGAGAGAGAGAGAGAGAGAAAGAGAGAGAGAGAGAGATTTAGAGCCCACTTCCGTTTTTTTTGCCCGGATATCCGAATCCGGGCGGATGTCTGGGATATTGGGTTCGGATATCCGATTCGGATTCCAAAATTTCAAACTCAGATATCCGATTTGGATCTGATATCTGGGTATCCGGATTCGAATTCAATCCGGATTTTGAAAAGGGGTATCCGAGCAGCACTGTAGTTACACAAAATTTTGTGCAATTTTTCATGATTAGGATTTTATATTAGGATCGTAATCATATTATGTGAAATTTTACGAAATCCTAATTAACACTTTACGATCACCACTATTAATGATCACCTGATACTTTCCATTGTGATTGCTCACCCTTTGTTGTATCTGATGAGGATTATACTCTCACATTGTTTTCAATGATACAAAAAACTAAAAATGCTTACAGCACAAAACCATCGCTCTCTGTCTATAGGTGCATTTCCACCGCCTCCGCGGCAGCTCTCACGGTCTTGTCCTCAGTATGAAGAATTATCATAAACTCTTTTTGCATTTCAAAGATTTGGCTGTATAGTATCAATCGCTTTAGATATCAGCCACGGGGCATTTGCAGCGTAACAAAGGCGTTCTAATGCAGCTAAATGCAGTTTAGCATTCATGAAAAGATCCATAACACCGTCTGATGGGGGATTTTGAAAGCGTTGAAGCGGAAAGACTTGTTTTAATCCATCAAAAAAAAAAAAACCTGCAGAAATGTGAAAGAGAGGGTTGCACAATCCATTCTAAAGCAATATATCAGCGGGAAGGGCCCACAAAGAGCCCTGCACAGTTACGTTTTCATGTATCTTGGCCGGCTGCCTGGGAAAATTCTGCTCGCTCACCACCTTGAAGACAGCTCTTAATTTTGTTTTGATGTTTCAGTCGACCTATTACTGTATTGACTTCATGGCAGTCAAAACATACATTTGTGATCTCATTTTTTGTTTCACGCTCCTTCCGCTCAATCAAACATGCACGCAAGTCTCCAGAAAACAGGGAAATGCTTTTAAGCCGCGGCGGGCCTCCTGGGGGTCCCGGCCTTAGGATGGAGTCTTTCTTAGCGCGGCACAAACACAGGCGGTGAATGCCGATGACGGGTGGCTTTGCATAGCTGTTTGTGCTTGTGGTGTATTTTTAATATTATAAGCTTGCTAAATCTGATTTTGGTTAAAAGTAGCGAGTCTTATAGTCTACCAGACGTGTGAGGAGACGGGCACCATGCTAAAAGAGAGAAAGCACAGGGAGTGTTCCTTTTCCCAGAATCCCGAGCAAAAGCCGTTCAGCCGCCAGGTCAGATTATTGTCAGGAAACCATTCCTGTTGCTAGTGCAAAGGAGAAAATAGACCTTTCATGCATATACAGTATATATATATATATATATATATATATATATATATATATATATATATATATATATATATATATATACACATGTACATATATATATATATACATCTAACATTAAAGCAGTTTAAAACTCTGACTAAATTTTCAACACAAATGTGTTTTCCTACTTTTTATAACCCATACAATTATCATATTTGCTGTTGTGCACAAGTATTATTATTCATTTAGACATAAGTTCAGTTGCTGGTGCATTTTATTCATAACTGTTGTCATTCTGTTGTGAATGCAGCCACCAGTGATTTCTGACCTGTGTTTCACCCCAGGACTCATCAGCTGAAGTCCTGCCCAGCCAGAGAATGTTTACTTAAATGTATCAAGTAAAGAATGTGTACACAAGATAAGATTATAAGCAGTTCGGATGCGGGTTCTCCCTGCAGAAAAAAAAGTCAGCCCTGTGATGTAACCCTTTGAATGCTGTTTTACTAAAAAAAACATTGTGTTAGTATATTATATGCTGTAAATAATCTTTTAGAGCAAAGAAGGAATTCTGGGTTATATTCCGCTTTAAAGAAGAACTGTAACCAAGCATTGAACTTCATCCCTTGACAGTTTCCTGTCTGTGAGCCTTGTTGCATTGTGGAAATAACAGCTGGCAAGCAACCAGTATCTCCCTCTGTGCATATGTATATCTTTAAACAAAAACAACCGTTTAGCCTATTGCAATGTTAGTGGGTGTGGTTATAAATATTGGTAGCTGGTGCTGTGACTGTCTAGTTGTTGTTTTTTCTGCCAGTAGTAAAGATGATGACCCTCAGGCTCGTTGTGGATCAAACACCATGAACAAATTACATGGCGAATATCAATAATTTCTTGATCTCTCTTTTATTTTTAAACTTCTCACTTGCAAATGTAATCAGGGCCGAATTTACCATAAGGCACTGTAGGCACATGCCTACAGGTGCCTGATGATGGAAAGGCGGCTCACTCCCCTCCCCAAGTGCCTCTCTCCCTTCTTCGCTATGCAGAGTCCTGATGAGAGTGTAAATGAGAGGTTACTCGCCCATCACTCAGCATTCCACTGACCAGATCTCCCTTCAGTCAGGGGCACCTCTAGCTACCTAATACTGAGGATACTTCTGACTACCTAATGCTAAGGGACTTCTGTAGCTACCTATGATGGGGCAAGGGAAGTAAGGGAGAAGTGAAAGCTGGGACCACCAGCACACTTGCGGTGCAGTTTGGCAGGGGTTTGTAGGTTCATGGAGGGAGAAGTCTAAGGTACCAGTACATCTGTGCCTATAGGCTCCTGTGATGTAAATCCAGGCCTGAATGTATTGATTTATTTTTCCCCCTTTTTGTTAAAGTCCCTCTTTAAAGCTAGCAGTTTCTCCAAGATGATCCAGCATAGCTCTTTTAATCCGAAAATTATTTTATTGGATCATAAAAATACAAACATTAAAGCTGCATAGTGGCTACGGTCCACCGTTTCGGACCATCACAGTCCTTGTTCACGCCACACAGCCAAATGAACAACTGCAAGCATGTTCCTTATATAGTCAAAGCTATGACATGGCAACCAATCAGAGAAACCTATGCAAATGACTGGACCTGATGGGGAACTGCAGGGCTTGTCCACAAAGGGTACCGCCCTCCCACTCCATTGGTCAAACATTTTGAAATGCATGATGTCATTGCAGCAACATAAATATGTAAATAGAAACGTTTCTAACTCTGATCTATTGCACCTATTAAACATCTAAAATGATCCAGGGAGGAATCCAGGGCATCATGATGCAGAGGGCATGGGCATTGATGTGTCATACACAGTGTAAAACTGTAAATAAAAGTACTCCGTGCGCTGCCCGCCGTCGCCATGGCAACCACAGTCACATGACAACCAATGCGGAAAGACGTACGCAATGATGCCTCTACAGGCGTCCTATTGCCGTCGCGATGCGGAAAAACATACGCATAGCACACGTATAAAAATACAGAACTGACACAGACAAAAATACGCATGCCCAATGCTATCAATGGGTGACCTGGATTCAACACATAAAATAACACCCCTAGTTCTATCATGCATAGTAAAAAAGTGCAAAAGAACCTATGATATATAAATGACAATTAGGAAAGGACCCAAAGGACACCCCCCCCCCCCACACCCCCCACCCCAAAACAACAGACCCAGAGCCATAGGACATCTACCATACAACATTTAAATCATATTCCTTATTTAATCCCCCACGACCAATAGTCCCCAATTCCCTAATCCAACGCGCCTCTCTTTTTAACAGTTCTCTACCCCTATCACCCTGTGCCTATAGGCTCCTGTGATGTAAATCCAGGCCTGAATGTATTGATTTGTTTTTCCCCCTTTTTGTTGAAGTCCCTCTTTAAAGCTAAACACCAGATAGAATGATAGTTGAATTCACGGCTGATCAGTTTGTAGAAGGAATGCCTTATTCAGAATATTTTTAATACATTCCAGTTTGGAGGTTTAGACAGTCCATCTACCAAAGACAACAAGTGGTGTTTCCTCATAGTCTCAGTAAAACTTCAAAACTAATTATTTTTCAATTCTGTGTTCTACCACCACATCAAATCAAAGGCAGGCTTACCAAAATAGTGAAGACCCAAATTACAAGGTCTCAAGCGTGTGATCTTATCAATCTGGATGACACAATTCCATAGACTATGAGCCAGCCTATTCTTCTTTTTAGAATTCTCACGGGTCTAGGATCAACTGAAACATGTCATAAAATATAATTATAAAACCACCAAAGTGTAGACCGTAAACGTAAAAAGTTTATTAGCTACTCACAAGCAATAAAATAGAAAAAAACAGATAAACCATAAATGTTCACTCACACAATGGCCTGTTTTACAGGGACCTGTAAAAATGAGTTTGCATATTGATGAATATGGGCACCCCCACCATACCAATGTCCACCTGCCCGACCGGTTTCCCAAATCGTTTAGCTACCAAAAACAGCAATTATTACTAGATGTAGGAAGCTAATAGAGCCTGCACTGGTGGTGTTTACTGATAACTGGTGCTTGAGCTATGAGACCGGCTTTTGTTGGTGTTCTCTTTAACCCCTCTAAAATGTGAGAAACTGTCGGGTACTCCACCTGAGGTAAAACAGCTAAGGGCTTCTTTATTCAGATGTGGACGTGTCAAAGAATAGGCACAACTTTTCGGGCAAGGTGACCTTTGTCAAGTGCTAACCCCATAAATTACAACACACGGTTATACACTATAAATCCTTCCACAGATGGGAGGGCACAACCTTAGAAAGCTGCTGCCCCAAATCTCTTAACGCAACAGCACCTTACAGGTGACAACGCATGACTGAAATGACGTGCCTGTTCTGAAAGTGGGATAAAACACTGATTTTAAAATAATAAAAATCCTACATTAACTAAAATGGTAGCAAAAAAAAATGGGCGCCGGCAGGTAATGGACGATTTGGGTGCTGCCATAGACTCTAATGCATTTATTGATAATATGGTGTCCAAACTGAAAAAGATGTTTTCAGTTTCACTTTACGCCCACTAGAAAAAGACATTTTCTGTTAATGAGCTTTCGTTATCAAGCCGCTCCAATTTGTTAAGCCAGCTGCGCCCTCTTTTCCTCGTGCCTTTTTTTCATGCGCGCAATAAAACGTTTATCAATCATCAACCTGCAATAAATAATAATTGCACAATCTGAAGGCACGCTCCCATCCCACCTCCAATCTGTATTGATGGCACGGAAGTTGAAATCGTCCCCTGTGCACACCTCCTAGGCACTACACTTTCCAAGGACCTGACTTGGAAAGCCAACACGACCTCCACCCAGAAATAAGCCCAGCAAAGATTTTTCCTCCGCCAAATGAAGAAGTTCTGCATGGCCCTGGAACTTTTGCCAAGTTTCTACACCACCACGATTGAATCTGTCCTCTGCTCCTCCATCTTGGTCTGGTACGCTGGCTCCTCCACCATCGACAGACTCAAACTACAGAGGGTCATAAGATCAGCAGAAAGGATCATTAGGAAACCTCTTCCCTCCGTGGATCAACTTTTTCACTCCAAACTGTGCTCCAGAGCTCTGAGGATCATCAAGGACCCATCTCACCCGGGCTTCCACTTATTCAGCCAGCTTCCCTCGGGCCGGAGATTCCGGTCCATCTACACCAGGACCACAAGACACAGGAACAGCTTCTACCCTTCAGCTGTCAACTCTTTGAACTCTATGGACTCTCCTCGCACTTGACAAAATCAGCGGTCAACTCAATGTTTTTGTTATGCTTATCTGCTGTATTCTTTCTAATTGTTTGTATTGTATGTCCTGTTTCACATTAGCCCTGTACCTGCCAAAACCAATTCCGGGCACGACCCAGTCGTGCTTTGCAAAATATAAGATTCTGATGTACTGTGTCTGAATCTGCCATCCCAAGTATGTGGAAGTAGTTTTTCTGCGGTTGCGATTTTTCTGCGTTTACGATTTTGGTGCAACTTTGGAGCACAAGATGAACACTTACCCAGGGTGAATATAAAGAAAAGTATTTACCATGGTGCCAGGCTTCAGACACAAGAAAAAGGTTTTACAGGTACAATACATGTATTGTAAGGGAGCCAAATAATGTATTTTTTAAATTCAGTATATATAAAGTTTAATCCCGCTTTAAAATGCCTATAAAGAAATAACAGCGGTATTTGTGTGACAACCTGAGCTTGCTGGTACGACTTCAAAGAGTCTGATGAATTTCAAACAGCAAAGTCATCTTCTATATGACACACAGACTGGGAGGCCTGGGGGACCAGCAGCCTGTCAATTACTGTGTCTTTTTCTTTGTTCTTTCTCCACTACCCTCCTGCTGACCCATATTCTCTAAAGTTACCTAGCCACTTAACCTCCCAAACACCCCCCCCCCCCCCCCCAACCACCCACACACACAACGCACACACACAGACCACACACACACTCACACACACACACACACACACACACACACACCTCAACACACACTCACACATATACATACACACACCACACACACACACACACACACACACACTCACACATATACACACACACACACTCACACATACACACACACACACACTCACACACATACACACACACATACACACACACACACACACACACACACACACACACACATACATACATACACTCACACTCACACATATATATACAGACACACCACACACACACACACACACAGGAAACCTGGGTTCAAATCTTGGCTCTGCTTGTTCAGAAAAAGAAAGAGCAGCCTTTGAAGCCTATCTTGTGTGTGCAGCCCCCGAGACAGGGCAAGGGGAAGTAGGAGTAGGGGGGAGTGCGAGCTGCCAAGGCACATCTAAGGCAGAAATGGGACATTTGTCCCTGAGCCAGGAATTGGATTGTACAGCTATGAATGTTCTTAATCTCTCCGATTTCCCCTTAGGCCCGGACCACATCTCCCTCCTGGCTTGTCATTTTCACCTGTACAAGGTGGAGATGAGTTTCTGGTGCAGAAGGACCTTCAGATGTTCTTACGCAAGGTCCAATTAAAAGCCACCTATGCAAATGAAGTGGAGGGGGAGAAATCCCAAGGTGAGAAAGATAATGAGCATCTCAGTGATGATGGAGTTGAGTTAGAAGGGTGGAGTCTGGGGGACCGAGAGGCCCTGAGGAATCTGGAGGTCCTGCAGGATCAGGCAGAGGTTGGGAGAACGGGGGTAGTGGAGTATGGGGTGGGTGGTGAAGGCGGTTTGATCCAGCATGTACAATGCAGGGGAAAATCAAAATACATGCCCTCCATACAGTCAAATCCGACCCTCAGAATTTTCCATGACCTAGTGTCTCAAGATCTGAAAGCCATAAGTTGGGATCGTCCCGGGCGGGATAATCTTACCAGACGGGAAAGACTGGCCCTGGAGGAACTAAAACAAGCAGATGAAGTGATAATACGAACAAGTGACAAGGGGGAAATGTGGTCCTTTGGTCGAGGGATCTGTACATGCAGGAGGCAGAAAGGCAACTCACAGATGCGAATACGTACCAGCGGCTGCGTGGAAGCCCCTATGATAAGGTGGCGAACGGAGTTAATGAGTGGGTTGATGAAGCATTGGATGAAGAGGTAATTGATGTTCGAGAAAGGGACTATTTGAGGGTAACGACCTTCACTGTCCCGGTTCTATATTTAATCCCAAAAATCCATAAAAATGTAAATAGACCACCGGGCAGGCCGATTGTGAGTGCTATAAATGGCCCTACTGAGAAACTATCAAAATGGGTGGATGAAAAAATCAAGGGCTTGGTGTCATCTCTTCCGTCCTTTGTGCAGGACTCGAGGGATGTCCTGCGTTTGCTTGCTGGCCTTGAAGTTGACCCCGATGACCTCCTGGTGGGAATTGACGTGGAGAGTCTCTACACGTCGATTCCCCACGGGGAGGGTCTAGGAGCCCTGAAATTTTTTCTGGGTGACACCAGCCCTGACACTCCTGTACAAAATGATTTCGTGGTGAGAGCGATGCAATATATTCTGGAGCACAACTGTTTCCTGTTTGGTGACACACATTATAGGCAGGTGCGCGGTACATCGATGGGAGCGGCATGCGCGCCTGCCTATGCCTGCCTACATTTGGGCAGGTGGGAACGGAGTGATGTTTACCCAAGAAGCGACTTCGAGAGGTGCGTCCGACTGTGGCTTCGTTTTATTGATGATGTGCTGGTGGTGTGGAGGGGGAGTGAGACAGAACTAGAGGTATTTATGGACCAACTAAATCTAAATCATAGGAACATCCGTCTCACATATACGCACAGTAAAAGTGAGATCTCATTTCTTGATTTGCATATTACAAAGAGTGATGAGGGGTTACGAACTACTACGTTCAGAAAACCCACTGCAGGGAACACCCTCCTCCATGCCACCAGCCACCATCCGCGACATCTCAAGAAGGGAATTCCTACAGGACAGTTCCTGCGAATTCGCAGGAACTGCTCGAGTGAAGCGGACTTTTGCGTTGAGGCAAGGTCGATGTACAATAGATTTCGCGACCGAGGGTACCAGCATGAGACGTTGTGCTCCAGTGTTAAAAGGGCACTGCGGACAACCCGCAGTGACCTGCTACATGGAGAACGGGGAAATAGTAAGAAACAAAGAAATGCATGTGGCCAACTCAGATATGTTTCTCCCTTTAATTCAAATTGGCATAAGATCTACGAAGTATTGTCACGACATTGGTCGGTACTGACGATTGACTCTCAGATTGGACCAATTGTTGGGAACTACCCACGGATGGTGGCCCGACGAGCGCCCAGTCTGAGAGATCACTTGGTACATTCAGATCTGGCCCCGAAGCAAACATGGTTGCAGAGCAGAGTGCCGAACGGAATGTACAAATGTGGTGACTGTTCTGTATGTTGCTTTGTGGATGTGTGTAAGACCTTTAGGGCGCCTCGACGGGAAAAAGAATGGGAGATCCGCAGTTTCATAAACTGTAATTCTGAATGGACGGTCTATACTATCCAGTGCCCATGCCCATTGCTTTACGTGGGGATGACCACGAGGACACTTAAAACCCGCATAGGTGAGCACATTAGCAACATAAACTGTGGAGAAAAACTGAGTGGCGAATATCGCAGTGCCTTGGCAGAACATTTTTGTGTGCAGCATGGTGGGTCCACCAAAGGGCTTCGATTTAGGGGAATATACAGACTTAACAAGAACAGGAGAGGAGGAGACAAAGAGAGAGTGCTACTACAACAGGAATGTCGATGGATATACCTGTTGGACTCTTTATCCCCAAATGGGTTAAATCAGGAGTTGGATTATTCATCATTCCTGTAAAAGTATAAGGAAGATGGAGGAAGCTCTGAAAATGAGAGTGGGAGATGGGATAGTAAGGAGAGTGAGGGAAGAGAAGAAAGAATAGACCAAAAATCCCCTAGCATGTCGCAAAAGTAAACTGTGTACCTTTTCATGAGCTAAGCATAACAACAAAATCATGTCAAGATGTGAGCTTGTAGCAGCAAATAGGAATGACATGGACCAGCGGAAAAAGGAGTGTTGTGTGGGGACCAGCTGATTGGTGAGGCGAGGTTACTCACAGCTCTGATAGCGTGGACTGTCGCCCTGGAAACGGGGGAAAGCTGCAGTGGCCAAAAGGGAGGCGGGTCCACTGCCCATGGAGAAGTGTGTCTGTAATGACATAGCAATAGGGGCGGACCAGACAAGCTCCACCTTCAGGAAGCCGATGCTGTTTAAATGAGATCCATGCCCACCTGTCACTCATCCTGACGAAGCTCGCGGTGGGCGGGTGCAACGCGTCGATGGGCGGGGTCACGTCCCGTCCTGTGTGAGCAATTCATTTCCGGGTGGCTATGTGTTGTGGTCCCGAGCTGCTGAACCGCTGCTCCCCGCTGCTGAACTAGCGTGGTTGAGTGAGGCGGTGGAAGACAGAGTCAAGCATCCGTGCTGCTGATCTGAACGGGGGAAGCTGCCTTCACGCTGTCCTTTGACTGGTGAGACCTGCTGGTCAGGAAAACGTTGCTGGTGTTACTGCATGCCCTTGATGTCAGCAAAGAAGTTGCTGTTTGCACGGGACTTTCAACAATTGTCAGCTGTGTCACCTTGGTCTTCTTGAGATCTGAATTACTCTCCTCCCCTCCCCACTCTGAAGAAAATCCGGAGTACGTGGTACCGGTACCAGTGTGGGTGAGGTATGGGTGGTGTGTGATTGGCCATGTGTGAGGAGCGCTCCACAGGGGGTTTTAAGTGTTTTTAGGTAATTGGATCCATTTTTCAGCTTTTGATGATTGAATAAAGGTTTATATTGATTGGTTAATTCCCTGAGCAGTTGCTTTGATTTTGAATATTAGTCTGCTTGTTCAGTAAGCCAGCACCTATTCAATAGAAGACCTTAGGCAAGACTCCCTAACACTGCTACTGCCTATAGAGCGCATCCTAGGGGCTGCAGCTCTGGTGCTTTGAGTCTGCCAGGAGAAAAGCATGATATAAATGTTCTGTGTCTGTCTGGCTGTCTGTTACATCACACACACACACACACACACACACACACACACACACGCACGCACGCACGCACGCACGCACACACACACACACACACACACACTCTTTATTGATTAACCTTGGCAAATCATACATGTAACCAACAAATAATAACAAAAAGGTTAAGTCTTGCCGGACCTACATTTCTGAACTGATCAGAAGATACATACTAGAGATGTCGGGAACCTCCGATTTTCGGTTCGCGAACCTCCACGAAAGGTTCGGTTCGCAAAAAAGTTTGCGAACCGCAATAGACTTCAATGGGGAGGCGAACTTTGAAAATTTGAAAAAATTCTACCAGCTTGAAAAATGCTAGAAAACATGTTTCAAGGGCTCTAATACCTGGAGGGAGGGCCTCCACCCTCCACCCCTTCTACTTCTAGAGTCTCATCTGCCAGGGAAATATACTATTTCAAAAACCAGTTTACATACCATAGCTGGGAATTGAACTCAGGTCTCACTGTGTGGTGGGCAAACACCCTAACCACTGTACCACAACAGTACTAACTGAAGCTGGCCTAGAATTTACTATTTATGCTCAATGCAATAAAGACATTAGGTTGCTTAAAGGGAACCTTAACTGAGAGTGATATGGATGTTTCCTGTAAACAATACCAGTTGCCTGGCAGTCCAGCTGATCTCTGTGACTGCAATAGTGGCTGAATCACACCCTGAAACAAGCATGCAGCTAATCCAGTCTGACTTCAGTCAGAGCACCTGATCTGCATGCTTGTTCAGGGGCTGTGGCTAAAAGTATTAGAGACACAGGATCAGCAGGCGATTCAGGCAACTGGTATTATTTTAAAAGGAAAAATCCATATCCTTCACCGTTTAGGTTCCCTTTAAGGATTTGTAGCATAAAAGCCAACTCACATTGGCTGGGAATTGAACCCAGGTCTCACTGTGTGGTGGGCAAGCACCCTAACCAATGTACCACAACAGTACTAACTGAAGCTGGCCTAGCATTTACTATTTATGCTCAATACAAGAGAAAAAGTAGACAAGACAAATAACATTTATATCACGCTTTTCTCCTGGCGGACTCAAAGCACCAGAGCTGCAGCCACTAGAGCATGCTCTATAGGCAGTAGCAGTGTTAGGAAGACTTGCCTAAGGTCTCCTATTGAAGAGGTGCTGGCTTACTGTATACTTTTTCTCTTGTATTGAGCATAAATGGTAAATGCTAGGCCAGCTTCAGTTAGTACTGTTGTGGTACAGCAGTTAGGGTACTTGCCCACCACACAGTGAGATCTGGGTTCGATTCCCAGCCAATGTGAGTTGGCTTTTATGCTACAAATCCTTAAAGGGAACCTAAACGGAGAAGGATATGGATTTTTCCTTTTAAAATAATACCATTTGCCTGAATCGCCTGCTGATCCTGTGTCTCTAATACGTTTAGCCACAGCCCCTGAACAAGCATGCAGATCAGGTGCTCTGACTGAAGTCAGACTAGATTAGCTGCATGCTTGTTTCAGGGTGTGATTCAGCCACTATTGCAGTCACAGAGATCAGCTGGACTGCCAGGCAACTGGTATTGTTTACAGGAAACATCCATATCACTCTCAGTTAAGGTTCCCTTTAAGCAACCTAATGTTTTTATTGCATTGAGCATAAATAGTAAATGCTAGGCCAGCTTCAGTTAGTACTGTTGTGGTACAGCGGTTAGGGTGCTTGCCCACCACACAGTTAGACCTGGGTTCGATTCCCAGCTATGGTATGTAAACTGGTTTTTGAAATAGTATAATTCCCTGGCAGATGAGACCCTCCTCCCTCCGGTAGGAGGGAGGTGGAAGTAGCAGCTGTCCATTAACTAATTAGTGTAGGCAGACAAGTGAGTGAAATGGCATAAGGACCTTGCTTTGAGTAGGGAGGGAGAGCCTCCAGCAGTGTGTTTGGCAATAATGTGACTGCTGACTGTGATGTAGAGGGTCAAAGTTTTGCTCAATAGAGCTTTATGGGGTGAATCGAACTTCCGCAAAACCCCCAAAGTTCGCCTGGAACCGTTCGCCGGCGAACAGTTCGCTACATCTCTAATACATACCTGGTCACCCACTCCTTCAAAAACCTTCTCCTTACCGCCCCATGCATCTCTCACTCCCATGTGTGACTACAGAACTTCACTAGAGCTGCCCCCATCCTGTGGAACTCTCTCCCCCATTAGGCTTTACCCCCTCCTTCAGCACCTTCAAACAAGGCCTCAAAACTCACCTCATTAAGAACTCACCTCATTAAGAACTCACCTCATTAAAACTCACCCGCCGAGAACCTCTCAATGCAGCCCCTCCATCGTGTCAGCACCCCCTCCCTTTAGATTGTAAGCCCTTGGCAGGACCCTCCTTGTGTATCCTACCTGAACGTGCATGCGGAATAACATGAACTTGAATTACTGGGACTACTTAAGTGTAGGATCTGGCATTATGTATATTACTGTTGGTTGCCTTGCGTAACCTGTGTTGTCTGTCACTCCTATTATATTGTAACCTAATTTATTGTCCAACGCTGTGTAATATGTTGGTGTTATATAAATCCAATAAATAATATTAATAATATATACTTGTAACAAGAACGTTATGTTATATTTGTAGGCCAGTACAATTGTCTTTATACATTTTTTAGATCACTGTATGCCTTTTAAAACCTAAAAATGAATATGCATTAAAAATATAAAACACAGTGCCAATGAATGCATTCAGAAAAAAAGTATCAGAGCTACCAACCACATGTCTGCATTATTCGTTTTCCATTACTTAGCTGACTTCCTGTTCTAATGTCAGATGCTGCTTGACTGGACTAATTAGCAGTCTAGTCTAAAAACCTCCCCCTATGCCATCATTGCTCACAGTAGGTAGGAGTAGTTAAAGCGGATCCGAGATGATAAACTAACTTTAACAAGTAACTTGTCTATATATCTTATCTAAAGTTTAGATGGTTTACACAGCAAATCTAGCTGCAAACAGTTTTAATAGAATATGGTTATTTATTCCTGTGATACAATGACAGCAGTCATGTTGTTTGTAAACATTACACAGAGGCAGGCTTATCTGTATCTTGAGCCATCAGCCTAATCCCCTCTCCTCCTCCCTCCTCCCCTCTGCCTCTGAAATCAATGGCTAGTAACACCTCCCCCTCCTCCTGCCCAGACTGAGCTCCCATGAGCCCTTGCTACTGCCAAGGCTCTCTGAAAGCCTGTGGGCGTGGCTTTTTTTTAGTTTATAGGGAATTAAAGTATTAAAACAAAAACAAAAAAATATTTGGCTTGAGGAATGCCCTATAAACAATAGGAAAGGAACACAATTATGCAATGTGTAAAAGTTCACCTCGGATCCACTTTAAGTGGAGACACCAGCAAGTCCTTTCCTGTGAACATAGAGCTGACCCCACCCACCTCCTGCTTGTGCTCCACTAGAGTCAGCTGATGGAGGGTGTGGGACGGATCAGGAGATAGGTCTGTCCAAAGGAAGAAACTTCCACTCTGTAAGAGCTATTTATTTTGTGTACAGATCTCTAAGTCAGGTGACTGACTTTTCCCAAAGGGATTTCTCTGGAACAGCTGCATCAAATATAAAAATTGAGTGAGTAATGGCATAAGTCCCCTATTTAGCTCCACTAACAATAAAAAATCCAGGAAACTTAACCATGACTTTAACTTGCAGGAAGAAAAATACAGCGCCAGCAATATTAAGCTGAATGACTCTCTTTGCATATAATTATGTTCCTCTCTTTTCTAAAACGGCCTCATCAGCGGCTGCGGATACAAAATGTTTCTTTCATGAAAATATTGCTTAAAAATAAACATTCTGTCTCTTGGCCTATTTCTGAGTCACAGTTCTGTGTTCATTTATAGCAACCGCCATCAATTATTTTAAAATACACAGACAACTTTAATTATGTTTTGCCAGATAAAAAGGAAATGTAAAATAAAACATCTGTGGTTCTTCTCTGTTAAGATTCATAAAGTCGCTCGGATTTGGTCGGAATGTGGCAGTTTGCAACTTATTTGCAACTTATTTTTACTTTTTGCTTCAGAACATGACAGTAAATCAGGTTATTTATTACCAGAGTGCATTTTATATGCTAGTTTATAGTGTCATGTTCATCGTAAATAATTAACGTCATACAGACTGTGCTGATTACTGTTATATGCTTGTTAAAATCTGATCCCGTTACAAACCCGGATGACAGAAAACGAGCATGAAATAGACAGATATTCAGATATAGCATTCAGTGAAAACTGCATCTCAAAGGGATCAACGCTTCTCAAAAAGTTTAGGAGAACATTATATTGTATTCACTGACATATGACATGGGCCCTGATCTAGTAAAATGTGGTAAAGTGGCCGCGTGTAGGGAGCGCACAGCAATTTTACAGTATCAGTTGAAAGGGACGCCAAAGCAATTTGTGTAAAAAGGGCGCCACCATAGACTTCAATGTTATTTGCCATGATTAGCAGCTACAAGTGATGAAAAGGATGTCCGTTATTTTACATAGGCTATATTTTGGCGCCCACTATTTTTTTTGGTAGCAGGAAAAAAAGGGCGCCGGCTGAGGGTGGACGAAAAGGGCACCGCCATAGTCTCTAATGCAATTATCGTTAATCCGGCGAAAAAAGCAGAAAAAAAGGCGCCGCAATAAATATCATTAACAACATTAGAACATTAAAGTTTTTGCAGTATGTTATCATTTTCGAAGCTTGCAACGTTATAGTTTTTATCATATTATTTTGTTTATGTGTACAGATTTTACGTTATCAAAGATATTATCGTTTCTATGTATAAAAGGGTGTTTCTGCAGAGGGAGTGGTTAGGGTTAGGCACTACCAGGGGAAGTGGTTAGGGTTAGGCACCACCCGGGCGGCGGTTAGTTTTAGGCAACACTGGAGGGGGTGGTTAGGGTAAGGCACCATCAGAAGGGGTTAGAGTTAGGCACCACCGGGGGGTGGGGGTGGGGTAGTTAGGGTTAGGCACCACTGGGGGGGTGGTTAGGGATAGGCGCCATCAGGGGAGTGGTTAGTTTTAGGCACCACCATGGGAGGGTTCTGTGTGAGAGTAGGGTTATGTTAAACTCAATTGTTGAATTATGTAACGATTTTTTAACGTAACTATCTTTTCGTTATTATTTCCCATCTGCTTTTACAACGGTATTTATCGTTAACCAAGTTTGACAATGATGTTTATCGTTATCAGATTTCGTTATCCACCAGCGCCATTTAGTTCTCCAGCCGGGCCCTTTTTTACAGCGTCCTTTTTTCATGAACGCTTTTTTTTGGGGGGGGCTATATACACTTGGTTACTGCATATATTTCAACCAAAAATTTCAGCTTTTTTTTTCCCCATCAATTTTTTTCTAGTAACATTTTGTTTATAGTTCTAAACAAAATAATGCAGCTACAGTATATTTTTCCCCACACATATATCAGCTATATTTTGCTGCTATAACTGTCGGCTATATTTTTCATCAACTTCTCATCTATATTTTCTATTAGCATTTCATCTATATTGCTATAATTTTTGGCTATGTTTTCCCATAAATTATTTGTCTGTATTTTCTACTAACATTTTGTCTATATGTTCTCAAGAAAAATTATGCGGCTATATTTTCCCCACCTATATAGGCTATCATGTCAAATACCGGTTATATCCTTCAAAAATTGTGGCTGTAGCAATCTCACTGAATACCATGGTTGAGGTTAGGAAGCACTGGGGGGGGGGGGGGGTTAAGGTTAGGCCCCACCATGGGGGGTTCGAGTTAGGCACCACCATGGAGGGTGGGCTTTGGTGCCAGGAGAGATTAAGGTTAGACAGCACCATGGGGGGTTGAGGTTAGGTGCCAGGGGAAGTTAAGGTTAGGCACCACCATTGGGGGTTAAGGTTAGGCGCCCGGGCACATTTATGGTTAGGCACCAACAAGGGAGTCATCATCAAGGGGGGGGGGTTTAAGGTAAGCACCACCATGAGGGGTTAAGGCTAGGTGCTGTGGGGTAAGTTTATGCAGCATCATTGGTGGTGGGGGGGAGGTTTAAAGAGAACCCGAGGTGGTATTTAATTATGTTAGTGGGGCACAGAGGCTGGTTGTGCACACTAACACCAGCCTCTGTTGCCCCATGGTGTGCCTCCATGTCCCCCCTGCGCGCCGCTATACCCCCGCAGTGCTGGCGACATGCAGCGCATCGCCAGCACAATGTTTACCTAAGCGCTGTCAGTCAGCACCGCTCCCCCGCCTCCTGCGTATCGGCGCTACCCGCCCGCGTCACTTCCCTCCTATCAGCGGGAGGGAAGGGACAGGGGCTGGTAGCGCCGATGCTGAGGAGGCAGGGGAGTGGCGCTGACAGACAGCGCTTAGGTAAACATTGTGCTGGCGACGCGCTGCGTGTCGCCAGCACTGCGGGGGGTATAGCGGCGTGCAGGGGGGACATGGAGGCACACCATGGGGCAACAGAGGCTGGTGTTAGTGTGCACAACCAGCCTCTGTGCCCCACTAACATAATGAAATCTCACCTCGGGTTCCCTTTAAGGTTGGGTGCCAGGGGGGAAAAGGGAATTGGATTTGGCCCAAAGTGTCAGGACTAATGTCTGAGGTCTGAATAATTAAGTACAGCCAGCCCAGATTGCATTATATTTATTAACTGTAGCAATAACCTGGGTGGCAGAAGTGACAGCAAACCCCTTACAGTGACATCACTTTCGACATCGGGATTAACTTGCAATTGGATTGGTACTGTATAGAGGTCAGATGCGGAGACACAGGGGCTTAATCACAAATCATGGGGCGCACAGTAAAACTTTGAAGTGCCCCCTCAATATTTCACACCCCTGTCCTCCTTTCCCTTTGTAGACCACCAGAGCCCTCAGAGACATCATATAAACAAGTGAGGCTAACAAAATAATCCCACCTGTAGCAGTTATGGCGGCAACAACACCTGATCTTGAGGACAGAAACCTCTATCACAGGAAAGGAAAGTTGTTGAGGCCTCCACAGCTCTGGGTCCTCCTGCAGTTGCAGGACCTGCAGCACCTTTACTGATGCCCCTGCAGATCCAGTAAGTACACTGTAATGCCAGTATTGCCACAATGCAGGCATGTTTGAATACAGTGGCAGCATGACCAAAATCTTTACAACCATATTGCCAATTTTGGTAATTTTTAGTTTTCAGCAATAGGTACCTTCAAACATTTAGAAGATGTTAAAAAAGCATTGTCCTGGCGCACTGATGTAGAATAGCACGCCAGCCTATAGGTCCCAGTAAAGGTGCCCATACATTTGCCGGTCATTCAGCCTTCTAATTCAATAATGTTATAGTAACAGGTGAGAATCAGTGCCACAACATGACAAAACGGTTGAAAGGATCGATTGGGAATACTGGCAAAATCTTGGCTGCAAAGGTTCGATCTGGGAAGCGATGGCAATATTGTTCAATATCATAGTGACTGGCGGGCTCCTGACCAGTGTCTCACCCCCCCCCCCCCTCCCCCCATACCTGTGTGCAGTTTTGAATTCTCGCCTCTCCACTGGTGCAGCTCCTGGTGACCTCCGGTGTTTGGCGTCACCGCAACTGCCTGTTTCACTTGACACTGAGGAGTCCAGGAGTCACGCTGGCGGAGAGGTGTGACTTTACGTTAAACAAAGTAGGGTTACTTATACAGCTGTGGGGCGGCATGGCAGGAGGGATAATTCACAATAGATTTCAAGCTGAATTCTATTGGAAATCACTGAATAGTGTGTGGGCAGGCAATAGATCCCTCTCTGATCAGATTCAATTAGAGATGGATCTAACTAATGGCCTATCTAGCCATACATTGAGTGATACTGTACATGGCCACCTTTAAAGCAGCAGGGTCAGCCATACTATCCCAGGCAAAAAAAACTCCACATATTTAAGTAGATAAATACTTATTCTACTTACATAACCGATGCATTGTACTGTCCATATATTGATTTCAGTAAATTGTATATAGTACATAAAGAAAAAACTGTTCCAGGCATTTTCCATCTTTACTACCTGTGACTGCACACAATCCTGGTGTCATTTCCTCCCTTAATATTTTATTCCACTAGAAACTGCACTATCATGTCTAGATTGCTTTGCAAACATGTGTGAGCACAGCATAGACTGTATTTCATCAGCATTAAACTGAACTGCCCTCAGCCAATCAGTGAAGAGCAGGACTGTGGGAGGGGAGATAACAAGCTTCCCTCTCCCTGGCAATGTACCAAATGGAACCAGGCTGACTGAGATAAGATTTATAACAGCAGAAACATTTATAATTATACTAGCCGACCCGCGGCATAGCATATGCCGAGCTAGAGGGGGTAGGGGGCAGGAGAGGGGTATCGGATTCCCCTCTCCCTCCCCTGGGTCCCCCATCTGCGCTCACCCTCTAGTTTAAGTTCAGCATCAGCCGCCGCTATTAGTAAGAGGCAGCGGGCGGGGATGACTCACCTCCTCCGCGTTCCAGCTGCACTTCCTGCAATGCTACCCTCTGTATTGTAAGTGGACGGCATTGCAGGAAGTGATGACAGTGGAACGCATGCTGGAACACGGAAGAGGTGAGTCATCCCCGCCCACTGCCTCTTACTAATAGCGGCGGCTGCTGCTCAACTTAACCTAGAGAGGGAGCACAGATGGGGGACCCAGGTGAGGGAGGGGGGTGGTCCGACCCCCCTCCC
Source organism: Hyperolius riggenbachi (assembly GCF_040937935.1). NCBI lineage: Eukaryota > Metazoa > Chordata > Amphibia > Anura > Hyperoliidae > Hyperolius > Hyperolius riggenbachi. The sequence goes on from NC_090647.1 coordinate 531,101,741, forward strand.
CGCCGCTGTGCCCAATACCCCCTTCCTGCCCGCTACCCCTCTCCAGCTCGGCGGCAAGTGTAGGACCACCCCTGGGGCAGGGTGCTACTTCTTCTTCTTGCTTGAACCGGCCCCTTCTTCTTGCTTGGACCGGCCCTGGGGGCTGGGCGCTACTTCTTCTTCTTGCTTGAAGGTTGAGGAACTTACTCTATTATATATATAGATTGGAATGCTTGCAGTGCGGGGTCAGGTTGTAAACTGCATAGCAAACGCCTCCAACAATGCAGTGGGTAATAGGAATTTGATTTTATGACTGACAATCCCACTTTAATGTCAATAGCATCTTTTCCCTTCTCTGCTAGCTAAAAGTCCCATCCTATTGCTTTTCAGTTCTGGGCCAATCAATTGCAGCTCTGTCTCTGAACAAGCTAAACTTCCAACTGTCGAGTTAATACAAAAAGACATAAAAATGTGTGAAGTCTTTCCAACTCAGTTTTTTTATTTACCAGCTAGATTTCCAGCTCATTCATGTAACACCTCACACACCAAAAAACTTTTGTCAATGATTGAAGTTTTGTTCCCAGTCCGAGGAAGTGGAGCCAAACCAACAGATGACAGCTAACGGCAAGTTGTGTCTCGACTGCTCAGGTCAGTTTTGTTATGAAGGAAGTACTGAGAAGAACTTTTTTTTTATTTATTGTGCGGTTTCAAACCCTGCAGATAGAACCTCAGGGATTCCATATGCCTCAGCCATCTGGATGGATCAGCTAAGATTGATTCAGCATAGCAGGGTTACTATTAGGCATTTGTTAACATAGCCACAAATCTTTTCATTTTGTAAGATCCCACTAAACGGTTTAACTGCAATTATCAATGGATATCATTTAATAGCTGAAGCGCGGAATATAATTAGCAAAAGATGCAGACATTACAGACATAAAAAGTTACAGCACAACAATCAGTGCTGGACTAATTTTTTTAACAATGGTCAGCCTAGAAAATGTAAGCCACCCTTCATACCAGTATGGAAAGGTGATACTCTCCATTTATTTTTTAGGTCCAGCTAAGATTGCAGCTGACAACTAAAACATAGTAGTTCTCATTCAACTAGAGCCAGGACAAGGTCCTCCAGCACCCAAGGCTGAGATACCAAAGTGTGCCCCCATCCCTCCACCCCAGCCTTCACACACTGATTGCTGTTGGACTAATGCTGGGAAATTGGGAATACACAATGCGTTTTTCAGTCATTTTTCTGTTTCATTGATTTTCGATTCGTGTTTCCACTCCATTTCTGGCTTGATTACCTTATCTTTTCTTATTAAATTCCATTCACTTCTATGAGAAAGCGAGCTGTAAAACGATCAAAAGTAAGATCGGACATGTCGGAAATTATCTATCGAACCATCTGTCTGCCGAAAAAGTGCATCATGTATTCCCAGCATAAGAGGCGCCCCCGGGCCCCAAACCCCCAACACTGTAATCTCTAGTTATCTGGCTTGCAGTCACTGCCATGTATCTTCTTTTCTTATGTCTCTCTGGTTCAAACACAATAGGGGAATGATAGCTGAGTGAGTTGTGCACCCCCTCCTGCACTGCACCCCGAGGCTAGAGCCTCTCTCGCCTCTGCCTCAGCCCGGCCCTGCATTCAACTCACTCAAACGGTGGAACAGCAGGTCAGTGATCGTAAGCAGTGACATGTGAGAATTCTGGACTCCACAACACCATTGTGCAGCTATAGGTCTATGCTGGAGAATAGGAGCGTACAGGTCGGCATTAGAACCTACGAGCAAGATTTGGTGTTGAGTTTGGAAGCAGAGCCATATAGACAAAGTCAAGACAAATAATATTTATATTGAGCTTTTTACCTGGTGGACTCCAAAGCACTTGAGCTGCAGTCACTGGGGCACACTCAGTGGGCAGTAGCAGTGTTAGGGAGTCTTTCACCTACTGAATAGGTGCTGGCTTACTGAACAGGAAGAGCCAAGAATCAAACCCAGGTCTCCTGTGTCAGAGGCTGTGCCCTTAACCATTACATTATCCAGCCACTCTATAACCTAAGGAAACAGGGGCTTCATTAACAAGCAGTTGAGATAAGGTCTTCTAGCTCCAGAGGCGTAGCAATAGGGGTTGCAGAGGTAGCGACTGCATCGGGGCCCTTGGGCCAGAGGGGCTACTAAGGACCCTCCCTCAACTGCAGTATTAGCTCTCTATTGGTCCCGTGCTCATAATAATCACTTCTATAGATACTATGAATGGTGGTAGTCATTAACAAACTGTTCCCCATCCCCTTCTTGCACATCTGACACTGTAGTTGCGATTGGCAGGTTTTGGTGTGCCGTATCAATTGTTATTTATAGAATGCTTGGGGGACCCCATTGTCAAATTTGCATCGGGGCCTACAGCTCCTTAGCTACACCACTGTCTAGCACTAAAGGAAAAAATGTATTTTCTGTAAATTGTGGCGTGTGACAGTACAGTATACACTTCTTGTATTACCACATAGGGTGAATTTGACATATATTAACATCAGGGGTGCTCGGATACCCCTTTTCAAAATCCGAATTGATCTGGATCCGGATACCCAGATATCCGGATCTGAATCGGATATCCAAATCCGAAATTTTTGGTATCCGAGTAAACTCGGATATCCAAACCCAATATCCTGCATATCCGGCCGGATTCGGATATCCAGATAGAAAACCGGAAGTGACCTGAAAATGTCTTAAAATGGCAAAGTCTCTTCAAACAGCAAAAAACCCTTTTCGAAGGGTCTCTCTCTCCCTCTCTCTCTCTCTCTCTCTCTCTCTCACTCTCTCACTCTCTCTCTCACTCTCTCTCTCACTCTTCTCTCTCTCTCTCTCTCTCTCTCTCTCTCTCTCTCTCTCTCTCTCTCTCTCTCTCTAGGTCTGACTGCCTTTGAAAGGGATTTTTGCCATGTAGGTGATTTTAGCTTCTGCTCAGATATCTGAACTAACTATCCGCTTGGATTTCAGATGGAAAATCCGAGTTTGTCAGATAGTGCTATTCGGATTTAAAAAATATCCAAATTGCCATTCAAAGTTCGGATAGTGAAAAAAGTTTGGATTATCTGGGTAGTTTGGATACCCGAATATTGGATGAGCACCACTGATTAACATGCCGTAGACTGCTCGCTATCCTCGCTCTACAAGATGCCTCCCATTCATCCATTGTGCTATACTTCGGCCCAGCACCACTTCTTAGGGTAACAGGCTATTCCATTACCTTTTCTATCAAGTTTTTTTAAAGTTTTTGTGAAATTTTGCAACATTTTTTAATGAATACCACAAGCATCATGGAAAAATCATAATCACTAAAAAATTACGATAATTTTCGTAATTACAATCACATACGTGATTGAAGTTTTGTAACTACTAACATTTTTAATCTTCCTCTTCTACGGCAATCACAAAGACAAAGGACATCAAAATTGTATATGGGAACAAGAAAATGCAACTTTTTGTATTCAAAATGACAACTTGGTACAGTAATAAGGATGTGTGCTCTACTGATTATGTAAAGTGTAATCTGTGGCTACAGATTGACTTCTATGCACTTTAATGTCAGTCTACAGAAGGATTCCTTTAAGCCCTTTTGTCTGCCAGGAAATAAGTTGACCCGAATGTAGAGTAAGTAACTTTCAACAAATGTGCTGAATTGAATTATATGTCTTATAGATTTGCATTCCATTTCCATAATAGCATAACTTACTATATGAGAAATTAAAGAAATCAATTAAGATGACACCGGGCATGTTTTAGCTCCTCTCTTTGAATTTAATTAATGGATGGGAGATGGAATATGCAATGCCAGAGTGATAACTATAATAGGTTTTTGCACATTTAAGCCTTCCGCAGCTGGTCGGATCATTTATTGCCTGCCTGGGAAACGCAATACATTTCAATTACGCCCTGGGATTATTTAGGGTTAATACATTTTTTTTCTTTACAGAACCCGGGCTCATTTTTAACTCATAAACGCAAATTTATTTAAGTTTTATTTTTGGCAAAACATGTATAGAATATGTGATTGACTGTTCCCGTCTTTAAAAAAACATAAGTGGCAAGGAATCGTTACAGAAATAGATGACCACTTGACTGTGAACACTCGTAATAAACTATTTTTATTTCTTAAAATTGTAATAATTTATTTTTGAAGCATACCTACTGATTTAAAAAATCTGGATTGATGGAAATGTGGAGTGTAGAGACAAACTAATAAAATGACACTATTTTGATTTACAAATTACAAGCCCAAGCAGTTAGGCTGAAATACTTGTATTTGCCATAGAATAAATAGTGTCGGTTGAAGTAAATGGATTGTGTGTACTTTAAAAAGATGTAGGTATTGCCTTAGAGGAAACCAGAGCCGGAAAAACCATGGAAAATGGGGGAGCAGGCATATACTGTCCCCTGTGCCGATGCCTAACGCTCCCCCTGTTTTCCTCTCTTCCCCCTGCCTTGTACCTGAAAGTAGCCCAGGATCTTCTTCTAAGTCGCCAAAATCGGGGTGACTGCGCAGGCGCTGGCCAGGCTGCCTGTGGTTGGGAGCACACTGGGCATGAATATGACATCACTATGCCTTCTCATTACACATGACAGCTCATGGATATCCCGGCCAGCGCCTACGCAGTCACCACGACTCCGGCAACTTACAAGAAGATCCTGGGGTGCTTTCAGGTACAATGCGGGGGGGGGGGGGCATTGTTTTTTTCCGGCTCTGGTATCCTTTAATTCATCATTAGAACAAGCAAGAGCCCTGAAAGTAAATTTAATTCAGCTTTTAGTGAAGCATAAGTTTCAAATCCAATGTTTTAGGATCACAAATAATAACTATATAGCAAAATACAAGTTGGCTCTACAGCGGAGAGCACTCTATTTCCTAAGGAAGCAAGCTTGTATCCGAGAAACACGTTGTCTATTTTGTTTTAAATAAATAAATGAGCAGTACTATTGGTGTCTTTGTCATCAGGAGTGGTTAGAGATAACCTCTCATTCTTATTTTAACTATTAGAAGCTTTTATATATACATATAAACACACACACACACACACACACACTTCGATTTCGTTACTTCCTTGTAACTCATCAGGGGCACCCTGATGAGTTACAAGGAAGTAACAAAATCGATTGGGTGGAGGTGGATGTACCAGGATAAGAGAATCGCCCTGTGAGTGGAGTCAGTGCAGTGGTGGTTAGACGGCAGTGGAAACAAGCCCAAACAGCATGCCCAGCCTGGCAGCGGGGGAGAGCCCGTGAGAAAAACTCTGTGCGAACATAATCATTTTGGACATGTGAGTTTGATTTTATAATAAAAGGGATTTTAAGGAGACAGTATCACGCTATGTGAGGTTTTTCTCTGAGGTCTTGCAAACAAAAGGATAACGATACAGAGCAGCATTTTGCACCAGGATCCTAAGGCGCCTCGGCTTCCTGGAATCGTGCATGATTGGCCAGTCTAACAGTGGCCAATATGTCCAGTGAGTCTGATCACTACTGGGTGTCTATGGTGGAGGTGCTGCTGGTATTGATGCAAGACTATGGACTTTATGCTGGAGATCTTAAAGTTTAGTATCTAATGGTGTGTGCTAAACATAATATATATTGACTTGTAAAAGGTTTGCCTAGACCTGGTGGTGGCGCACCCTGGAGGACATTGTACAACTGGCTATATCACTTTGAAAATTTGTTTTTGTTTTCTTTCACATTTTTTATTATCAGTGTTTCTGTTTGTACTGTATATTCAAATATGATTGGACTGGGTGTGTGGAATGTCAGTCAAATGAGGCATGTTGTTGGTATAGAAGCTGGGGCCTTAGTAAGTGCTGCCGGCCCAGAATTAAGAGAAGGAGCAGTGTGGGGGTTTGGTTAACAGTTGAGATTCTCCTTTACTAAGTTCCTGAGTAAGTCGCCTGAAAGGGGTATCTAACTGGGGTGTTGGATAAGATATCTTATCCCAGGGGGAATTGTAAAAGCAGCTTTACTTACCGTATCTGCAGCAAGATGGCAACTTTCATCTCTCACTTGTTAAAGAGAACCTTGAGGTGATAGGTCTAAAATCAAGTATTAAAGAGAGGGAACCTTCTCATGCCATCCTCCGGTCCTGTGCCATTTCCTTTGACCCTCCTGCGCATCCCGACAACACACCTCTTCATGCGCGAGCATGGCACCGTCTATGCAGTAGTAGTACAAGCTTACTGTGCAGGAGCAGCCATGCTCGTGCCAGTGCATTAGGGACGAACTCATGCTTAAAGAGAAGCTTGATAACGAGCTTTGAACAAGAGCTTGTTGGATTCCTTTGGAGTTCCCCACTCAACAATGGTGGACCAGGGGACCACATGGGAAGTCTCTACAGAACCCAAAGATTTCCCTCTTTTGGGAAAAAATTTGTCTTTTGACCCTAGGTTTGCCTCGGGTTCACTTTATGCTCACAGTTATATTTTTTCTTTATTGACCCTAATGTAAGTTTCCTTCTACCACAACCAACCTGGACAGCAAATTATATGTATTTCTCCTTTCATGGTCTGACCCCTTTTGATGTTGGTTCAGTCTGTACCCCGATTTATTGTTCCGGAAAACATAAGATATTGGCACTATATAAATAAAAGATTATAATAAAAATTAATAATTAAGGTTTCAACGTACAGAAAACAACATGGCCACGTAAACAGATGCATGCATTTAATTTTATCAAATAAAAATCAATCCACTCCATCAATTTCCCTTCTGTAACATTGAATAATCGTCTTGAATGCCGTTTGGCTTTTGGTAACAAAGTTCCAGCTATGCTCACTCAACCTTTATTTTCTGGACACCCATCATTAATCTTGAGGCAATCACCATTAAATGTCAATTATACAGGGTTACCAACATGGCAAACCACATAAAACGATGACAGGCTTTGAACTTTTATTTTTAAATATCAAGTATTCAGAACGTGAGGTGTCTGATTAGTCTGAACTGTAATGGAAAATTAATGAGCTCTACTCCAACTAGGTCCGAGCCGCTGTTCAAGGAAATAAATGATTTTCTGACCGTCCATAACCTCTAAATGATATTTTAAGAGCCTTGTTTTCCAAAACCTGCTAAGACAAGGCAATCTATGAGCTGATAATTACCAGTCTACCTATTTTTAGCGACGTGAACTCTGAATATTTTATAAGTAGCTACACAATTGAATGATCAATGAAATTGTGTTAAGGCATTTCTTGTACTAGAAAGGACTCAGTTATTAGGGCTGAATGTTGGTAATAAAAGGTGGTAGGCACACCGCGATGTGAAGGTCCCTAACCATTACGCAATTTTTCTAATGTTTTTTCCAACATCCGCCGATTTTCTTTAACAACAAGCGATCGTTTATAAGACTTGGGAACAGGCGCGTGATTATACGAACAATATTTGGTGAAGCTCTGCGATAAGGACGTCATGGCGGATCTTTAAGATACCTCACAAATCCGCGCAAAGTACCACGATCTCTAGACTTCCCATTTGTGCCTGTCATGTGCCGTCACATGACATCGCGTGTACCCGCCCCCAGGAAGATGAATCGGAGAGCGCTTATCGTCGAGGGACATCGCTGGGATCCATCTGGTCATCAGGTGAGCACTCAGCTTAAAGAGGAGCTGTCGCGAAAATCTTAAAAATTTTAAAACGCATAAAAATAAGAATTACATTTCTTCCAGAGTAAAAAGGGCCATAAATAACTGTTCTCCTATGTTGCTGTCACTTACAGTAGGTAGTAGAAATTTGATATTACCGACAGGTTTCGGGTTAGTCCATCTCTTCATGGGGGATTCTCTGCATGGTCTTTACTTTATTCTTTACTAGCTGATTGCCCGGCGTTGCCCGGGAATGTATTTGGCTGGTGTTGGCTCCACCTACTTTTTCTAACCCTAACACACAATTACTCACTGACCAAGTTTGTGAGCTTTGCATTGTTTGGCACCAATAATTTGCATTGAAATGAAACAAATCTAATTGGCTGTGTGTGGCTCCACCCCCTTTTCTGAATTTTAACCCTAGTCACCCAATAACCAACTGTGCCAGGTTTGAGGCCTGTGCCATTAAGAGTGCAAGAATTGTAGCAATTAAATATTCCCCTTGAAAAGCAATAGGTGAAGTTTGATTCACTTTTGTAGGCTCCACCCACTTTTCTGAATATTAATCCCAGTCACCCAGTGACCAACTGTGCAACGTTTAAAAACCCTGCCATTAACAGAATTGCTGCAGTTTACATTTTCCCAGTGAAATTTGTATTTGTCTCCAGCCACTGATGACCCGGCGTTGCCTGTGTATGTATTTGACTGGTGTTGGCTCCGCCCACTTTCTAACCCTAACACACAAACACTCAATGACCAAGTTTGTGAGCTTTGGGGTCCTTGGCATCAATAATTTGTATATTCCCATAGAAATTAAACAAATCAGATAGGCTGTTTGTGGCTCCACCCCTCTCCAGCATTTGAACCCCAGTCACCCAATGACCAACTGTAGCAGGTTTGAGGCATCTGCTATTAACAGTGTAAAAATGGCAGCAATTTAAATATTCCACTTGAAAATCAACAGGTGAATTTTGATTGGCTATTATAGGCTCCACCCACTTCCCTGAATATTAATCTCAGTCGCTCAGTGACCATCAAGGCAAAGATTGGGAACCCTGAAATAAACAGTGTAAGAATGGCTACAGTTTACACTTTCCCAGTGAAATTTGTTTTTGGCTCCGCCCACTTTTTGTAACCTGGACACAAAGTCACTACTCAATGCCCAAGTTTGTGAATTTTGGGATCCTTGGCATCAATAATTTGTATTTTCCCATGAAATGAAACAAATCTGATTAACTGTTTGTGGTTCTGTCCCTTTTCTGAATTTGAACCTCAGTGACCCAATGACCAACTGTACCAGGTTTGAGGCTTGTGCCATTAACAGTGCAAGAATGGCAGCAATTTTAATATTCTCCTTGAAAAGTGACATGTGATTTTTGATTGGCATTTTTAGGCTCCACCCACTTTTCTGAATATTAATCCCAGTCACCCAGTAACCAGCTATGCTAAGTTTGAGAACCCTGCCATTAACAGTGAAGAAGGGCTGCAGTTTACAATTTCCCAGAAAAATCTGTTTTTAACTCCACCCACTTTTTGTAACCTTGACACACAGTCACTACTCAATGACCAAGTTTGTGAGCTTTTGGGTTCCTGGCATCAAAATTGTGCTAATGGAAGCAGTTTATCCAGCAAAGAAATCTGGCTGTTTTTGGCTCCGCCCCTTTACTGAATTTGAACCCCAAACACTTAACGCCCGACTGTAGCAGGTTTGAGGCCTCTGCCATTAACAGTGTGAGAATGGCTGCAGTTTCAATATTCCCCTTGAAAATCAATAGGTGAATTTTGATTGGCTCTTGTAGGCTCCACCTACTTTTCCAATTGTCAGGTTTAATGCACAATTAAGAGCAGATGGCCGAGATATATCACCCCAGGCAGCGGAGCTCTCAGTTCAGCGTCCTCTCACTCCGCCATCTTCGCCACGCCCCCCAAATATTAATCCTAGTCACCCAGTGACCAACTGTGTGAAGTTTGAGAACCTTGCCATTAACAGTGTAAGAAAAGCTGCAGTTTACATTTCCCCATGTAAAAAGTTAGTTGTTTTTGGCTCCGTCCACTATTTCTAATCTTGACATACAGTCACTTAATGACCAAGTTTATGAGCTTTGGGGTGTTTGGCATCAATAAGTTGCATTTTACCATTGAAATTAAACAAATCTGATTGGCTGTTTTTGGCCCGCTACCTTCAGAATTTAAACCACAGTCTCCCAGTGACTGACTGTAGCAGATGTTAGGCCTCTGCCATTAAGAGTGCATGAATGGCAGCAATGTAAATATTCCCCTTGAAAATCAAAAGGTGAATTTTGATTGGCTGCTGTAGGCTCCACCCACTTTTCTGAATATTAGTCCCAGTCACCCAGTGGCCAACTGTGTCACGTTTGAGAACCCTGCCAATAACAGAATGGCTGAAATCAATCTAACAAATCTGATTGGCTGTTTGTGGCTCCACCCCTTTAGTGAATTTGGACCCCAGTCACCCAATGACTGACTGTATCAGGTTTGAGGCCTCTGCCACTAACAGTGTAAGAATGGTAGCAATGTGAATATTCCCCTTGAAAATCAATAGGTACATTTTGATTGGCTGTTGTAGGCTCCACCCACATTTCTGAATATTCATCCCAGTCACCCAGTGGCCAATTGTGTAAAGTTTGGGAACCCTGCAATGTAAAAAATGAAGTTGTTGGCACCGCCCACTTTTTCTAACCTTGACATACAGTCACTCAATCATCAAGTTTATCAGCTTTGGGGTCCTTAGTATCAATACTTTGTATATTCCCATTGAAAAATAAACAAATCTGGCTGTTTGTGGCTCCGCCCCCTTCCTGAATTTGGACCCTAGTCACCCAGTGACCAACTGTACCAGGTTTGAGGCATCTGCTATTACCAGTATAAGAGAATGGTAGCAGATGAAACATTCCCTTTGAAAATCAAAAGGTGAAATTTTATTGGCTGTTGTAGGCTCCACCCACCTTCCAAAATCCTAATCTGTCACCCAATGACCAACTGTGCAAAGTTTGAGAACCCTGCTATTAACGGTGTAAGAATGGCTGCAGTTTATATTTTCACAGTAAAAGTTGTTTTGGCTCCGCCCACTTTTTGCAACCTTGACACACAGTCACTCAATGACCAAGTTTGTGACCTGTCAGGTTCCTGGCATCAAAAATGTGTGAATGGAAGCAGTTTGTCCACCAAGGAAAACTGATTGACTGTATGTGGCCCCGCCCCGTTAGTGAATTTGGACCCCAGTCACCCAATGACCGACTGTAGCAAGTTTGAAGCCTCTGCCATTAAAAGTTTAAGAATAGCAGCAGTTTAAATATTCCCCTTGAAAATCAACAGGTGAATTTTGATTGGCTGTTGTAGGCTCCACCCATTTTCTTGAATCTTAATCACATTCACCCAGTGACCAACTGTGTCAAGTTTGAGAACTCTGTGATTAACAGTCTAAGAATGGCTGCAGTTTACATTTTACCATTTAAAATGAACGGCTGAAATTTGATTGGCTGTTTTATGCTCCACCCACTTTTCCTGGATTTGTAACCTCGGTCCCCAAGTGACCAACTGTGACATGTGTGGGGATTCTGGCTTGATTACTGTGAGAATGGCAGCCTTTTACATTTTTTCCATTGACTTGAATGGGTGGAATCTGATTTGCTGTTTGTAGCTCCGCCCAGGTGTGCAGGGGGGCCGCGAGACCCCCAGAACATATCATCCCAGGTAATAAGGGATCTGTGTACCAAGTTTCGTTCAAATCGGTCAAGCCGTTTTTGCGTGATCGCGGCACATACACACACACACACACACACACACACACATACACACACACACACATACATCCGATTTTATATATATAGATAAAGACATTCCCTTAAAAAGATTTATACAATGATGCTGGACAGCCTGCCTGCTCACCGTACACTTTTTTGGCAGGTGGACAGAGCAACTGCCATTCACTGAGTGCTTTTAAAAATAAAGAAAACCCTAACAACCCCCTATGAGAATATGGGCTAGTCCAAAATCTGTTGGTTCTGTCAGATTTCTACTACTTACTGTAAGTGACAGCAGCACAGGAGAAAAGTAATTTATGGCTCGTTTATTTCTGGAAGAAATGTTCTTCTTATTTGTATGTGTTAGCATGTATTTGAAATTTTAAGATTTTCGTGACAGAGGTCCTTTAAGTGCAAATCTTGGTGACTCATAGAAAAACTCAGATGGAACCCCCAGCCTTAATAAAAGGATACCAGATACCCATTGAACTCCTATGTAAAAATGTAGGCTCCAGGCATGTATGGGCAGGAGTCCTTATGACCACCCCTCTCCTTTTCACCTCCGTCCACCTCCATTTAGGTGTAAAAGCTCCCGTAACTTGCAGCCAGGTCACACACTACTGTACAAGCATTGGCCTGGTGGCGCACATGCTTGATCCCGCTTCCATGGACGGAAGCGTTCTGTGCAAGCGCACAAAATAGTGATGTGATCAATGACACATGCTGCCGGGCAGCACTTGCACAGTAGTGCGCGACCTGGCCGACTTGGCACACTTATGGGTGCTTCTACACAAGAACAGAGGTGAACAGGGGGAGTGAGGAAAGCCCACGAAATGCAGCCTGGGGCCTGCAGTTGGACAAAGGAGTTCACCTCAGGTATCATTTAAGCCTGCTAAAGCCATAAAGACACCACAGCTGATGCCCTCTGTCATAAATATGTGTGGACATGACCACACAGTCATGTACAATCACAATGCTTACAGGGTGGAGACACAAACCACTTACCACTTCCTTTTCCACACCGGCACAGATGTAGACCCAGGAAGGAAGTAATCCCCTAAAGTATTAGAGATGCCAGTACTTCCTGGGAGGAGTCTTTTGAATAATGATGTCACTTCTGGAAGAGGAGGGATGTCATAGGGCTTGATTCACAAAGCCGTGCTAACTGTTTAGCACAGGTGTGCTAAACAGTTAGAAGCGCCGTTCGCGGACTTTTGCGCGCGCAAAGTACCGCGATTCGCGCGAACAGGGCTTGATTCACAAAGCCGTGCTAACTGTTTAGCACGTGTGTGCTAAACAGTTAGCACGTGAAGTGCCGTTCGTTGACTTTTGCGCACGCAAAGTGCCGCGATTCGCGTGATTGCGGACTTTGCACGCACAAAAGTCCGCGAAGGGCACTTCACGTGCTAACTGTTTAGCACACCCGTGCTAAGCAGTTAGCACGGCTTTGTGAATCAAGCCCATAATATTAGTGGCCATGCTCTATGCTACACAATGAGGCTGGCTGAGAATCAGTTGCATTCTACTGGCCTCATCCTTGTCATTTGATGGCTACGAGATGGAATCACTCTTCTAAAATGTCCCAACTTAGCATAGTGAGAGCCAATTTGGTGTGCTTCAGTTCCAATAAAGCCACTTAAAGAGACACTGAAGCAAAAAAAAAAAAAATATGATATAATGATTTGTATGTGTAGTACAGCTAAGAAATACAACATTAGGCGCAGAAACATAAGTCTAATATTGTTTCCAAGGAGGGCTCTAGGCTGGAGGGGAGGACACCATGCAGAGGGCGTACTTGCAAGGCATCAGCATGAGGAGAAAAGATGTATGTGCTACTACAGATATAAATGTGTGTCTGTTCTATCCACTACAATGTACCAGATGTAAACTTAATATGTTCATCTAACTGTACACTGTGCATAGATTACATATATGTGTTGCCATTCAAGCTTTTTTGGTTGGAGGTAGTCATAGTTACATAGTTATTTGGGTTGAAAAAAGACATACGTCCATCGAGTTCAACCAAAAAATAAAGTACAATACCAGCCTGCTCCCTCACATATCTCTGTTGATCCAGAGGAAGGTGAAAAACCCTTACAAGGCACGGTCAAATTAGCCCCAAAGGGAAAAAAAAATCCTTCCCGACTCCAGATGGCAATCAGATTAAATCCCTGGATCAACATCATTAGGCATTACCTAGTAATTATAGCCATGGATGTCTTTCAAAAAAAGCATCTAAGCCTAGGGACAAAAAGCTCATCCGCCAAGCTTTTATATTACCCTCTGATGTATTTATACATGTTAGGGTGGCCATACATGGTACAATTTTTCATTTTTTTCGATTAGATAATTTAGTTTGATTATTCCATTAGATCGAATATAAAGATTTTTCCAGCATGTCCGATCTGATTTTTCGCGAAAAAACGGGATAATCGTTAGAATTTCTTGATCAGAAAAAAAAAATACTTTAAACTTTCATTCGATTCGATCATTTAGATCGAATAAACGGGACATTCAAACGTTTTTATTGTACCATGTATGGCCACCTTTAATTAGATCTCCTCTAAGGCACCTTTTCTCCAGACTAAATAAACCCAGTTTATCTAAAGGTGGCCATACATGGTACAATTTTTCAATTAGATAATTTAGTTCGATTATTCCATTAGATCGAATATAAAGATTTTTCCAGCATGTCCGATCATTTTTCCAGAAAAAACGGGATAATCGTTCGAATTTCTTGATCGAAAAAACAAATATTTTCAACTTTCATTCAATTCGATCATTTAGATCGAATAAACGGGAAAATCTAACGTTTTTATTGTACCGTGTATGGCCACCATAACCTTTCTTGGTAAGTGAGACCTTCCATCCCTCGTATCAATTTTGTTGCTCGTCTCTGCACCTGCTCTAAAACTGCAATATATTTCCTGTAATGTGGTGCCCAGAACTGAATTCCATATTCCAGATGCGGCCTTACTAGAGAGTTAAACGGTAATATTTCCCTTTTAATGCATCCCAAAATGTTATTAGCTTTAGCAGCAGCGGCTTGGCATTGAATACGATTATTGAACTTGCTATCGATGAGTACTCCTAAGTCCTTCTCCAAGTTTGATGTCCCCATCTGTATCCCATTTATTTTGTATGGTGCTAGACCATTGGTACGACCAAAATGCATGACTTTAAATTTTTCAACATTGAATTTCATCTGCTATTTATGTCCCCATATAGCCATCCTATCCAGATCCTGTTGCAATATGTCACTATCCTCTTGAGAGTTGATGATTCTGCACAATTGTGTATCAGCTATGCTATAGTATGTATGCAGCTTGGAAATGAGCCAATCAAAATTAACAGGAAGTGCCCTTGACCAGCCCAGTTTCCAGCATCATGCCGCCGGCATAACATTTTCATGCAGGTTGTTTTATTTTAAATCTCTTTTACGCCACAACTTCTCTCCCCGTATTTTGTCTCTCTATATATCTTTCCCACAGAGGAACACCTTGCCACTTCTATCATGAAGATCCCGCTGTATTTAACTATTGATCATTTTAAATGTGACTCTCCGGCAAGATAATGACTTTGAGAGCATGATCCAAAAGAGTTGAAAAGTTGACCTTGATTAATGATGCAACAAATAGACTATCGCTACCTCTCGTCAGAAGAAGAAAAAAGTTTAATTAGTCTTTTGTTACTTATAATGAGTGTCAATCAACCCAATTATATGTGGCACTAAAAAAGAATGGAGCAGCTTACTCTGACAATTTCTGGTTAAACAGTCAATAAGCGCTTTCAATTCAAAATCCATTCAGTCTGTTCATTTTGGCTTCCAATTGTTACAGGGAACTTGGCTCAAAGAATTGGAGTAGCTGTGTGTGTGAAATGACCTTGTCACCTTAACTTCATATTTCAGTTACCTCTTTGTTGGTCGTATGGTTCATGAGAACTAAATGTGTCACATGGTGACAGACAACTGATTAAAGCGGATCCGAGATGAAAAACTAACTATAACAAGTAACTTGTCTATATATCTTATGTAAAAGTTAGATAGTTTACACTGCAAATCTAGCTGCAAACAGCTTAAAACGTTTATGATTATTTATTGCTGTGATACAATGAGGGCAGCCATGTTCTGTTTGTCACATTACACTGAGGCAAGCTGATAGCATCTTCAGGCCTCAGCCTGTGGAAAATTTGACTCCCCCTCCTCCTCCCTCCCCCCTCTGCCTCTGAAATCTGTGGCTAGTAACCTCCTCCTGCCCAGACTGAGCTCCCATAAGCCCTTGCTACCTGGTACTGAGTGCCAAGGCTCTCTGAAAAGCTGTGGGCAAGGCTTGTTTAGTTTGTAGGGAATTAGAGTATTAAAGAAAAACTAAAAAAGTATATGGCTTGAGGAATGCACTATAAATTATATGAAAGGAAGACAATTATGCAATGAATAAAAGTTTATCTCGGATCCACTTTATTGAAAGACTTGCGCATATGTGAGCCAAAAGTATAATAGTCTCACTTATACGGTCCCGCCTCTCACAGGAAGTAGTGTAAGCTACTACTACTTCCTGTGAGCAGCACTGTACACAGAACAACGTGGTGGCACGTGATCATCGTCTGGAGTCCAGAAGGTGAGTTTTTACAAATACCTGCTAGCGGTGCCATAGTTTTCTTAGGAGGGGGGACCCGAGGAGAGGGAGAGACGAGTCAGGCCCCCCTCCCCACAGCTGAGTCCCAGTGTGGTACTGCTCCCCCCTCCTTCACTGCGCCCCCTTCCCTCAGTGCAACCCGGGTAGACATCCGTCTGGCGAGAAAAGGGGCTGTAGGCTGTGTGATCTGCGAGTGTACAGTGCTGGGTGAGAAGTCAGAAAAGGAGAGAGCACATATTGTGGATGGAGTCACAAGTGGACTAAGCCCAATGGGAAAGGTCTCACCTGACTGTGAAGGCTGGGGGAACCTTTATGGGTTTTCCAGCTGTTGTCTTGAGTCCCTCTTAAAGTGTACCCGAGGCAACATAGGATATGATGAGATAAACATGTATGTACAGTACAAAACATTAATAACCAGGCTGTTTTACTTGTTTTATTTTGTTGCCTGTAATAATTAATTTCTAGGCATGGAAGCGACAGCTTCTGTCTTGTCAGTAACTTGTCGGAAATATAGAAAACATCACTGGTAAGCAAATTACAGCCGTAAAAGTTTTCCTGGCAGAATACAACTTCTGAGATCAGAGGGAGATTAAATACATGAACTATTGACCTTTTTCTAACTCTGGACACTTAATAGGCTGCCACTGATTAGAGGCAGTAAAACATTCAACCTACCTTGTAAATGTTTAAATATAAAAGAACATTCTGGGATACTTAATAAAATCTTTTTTAGAAGTAGGAGGATAAATATGATTGTTTATCTGATAAGTTTATTTTCTCCCTGGGTTCACTTTATGCAAGGAACCTGGCTTGTTGTAGTTTCCATGAGGTCCTTGTGCACCGTGTTGGAGCAGGAAGTCTGAGTGAGGTCTTTCTCAAATGCGACTAAGTGCAGCAGATGGCTCTGCACTGGCCATGGTGAGAACTAAGCTGCTTAGCTGCTCCCAAGGTTATACATATGTTGTTTTTAATTTATGTTAGGCCACTTGCCCGGTCTGCCTCACCGTGGCGCAAGTGTCCAGTATATTAAACTTTGCATGCAAACTATAGTGGAAGCCAAAGTTCCTCCATAGTATAATCATTGAAGCATTTGTTTTGGACGCAGGGCATGCATTTTCAGCCTAAGGGCTGGTGCACACCAAAAAACGCTTGCAGATCCGCAAAACGCTAGCGTTCTTTGAAGCGCTTTTTCTTATTATTATGAAGCGTTTTGCTAGCGTTTTGCTAGCGTTTTGCTAGCGTTTTGCGGTTTTTTGTAGTGTTTTTTGGAGCTTTTTTGTGTAGCAGATTTAAATATTGTTACAGTAAAAGCTGTTACTGAACAGCTTCTGTAACAAAACCGCCTGGAAAACTGCTCTGATCTGGCGTTTTTCAAAGCGTTTTGCGTTTTTCCTATACTTAACATTGAGGCAGAAACTCCTCCGATATCCAAAAAATGCTGCAGCCTGGGTGTATGCGTTTCTGCAAAACGCCTCCCGCTTTGGTGTGAACCACCCCATTGAAATACATTACCCTAGCGTTTCCACATCCGCAAGCGGATCTGAAAACGCGACAAAAGCTGCTCGGTGTGCACCAGCCCTAATAGAGGTGGTGCATGCCTGAGCGATTAACCAGTCAATTGCAGCATGTTTTTAGGGATGCACACCCCCCCCCCCCCCTTTTCATGGTGAGAACTAGCAAGCGCACAGAAGCATATGACAAAGAAGTGGAATCTCCACCTTCAACCTCCAGTGTGAAAGAGGCCAAAGAGCATTAATAGCAATCAGCTGAAAATTCTGCTGCATTTGGTTGCTCTTATGGTTGCAAAAATTTGCATAAACTTGCAAAGGTTTCCATAACTTTCAAATGTATTACCATCGTCTTTGACCATTCCTAGTGCAGAGATGTCCTTATTTTGGTGACAAAAGGATGCAGGAAAAAAAGTTTTAGAGGAAGTTTAAGGATAATACCGAGCCTGTACATATACCTACTATATCTGTATTTTGAAGTTAAGAACAAGTGTATGATGTTACTATTTTTGTATTATTAAACACTTTTCTTTTTTAACTTTCACTTTATTATTAATTACATTGAAAATCAAGCATTTTTTTCAGACCAGTGACCTTCACTTACAATATACTTTAGTGTAGAAGAAAAGTTAATTTTCTGCCCTGTCATTTTAGGTTAATACTGGGAAATCGGATTCAGCAAGTGTTTTCCTGTCTTCCACAGCTTAAGTCTGACCTTTAAAAAAGTTTGTCTCTTGTGAGGAGAACAGTTTCGGTTTAACAGTTAGAACTAGTATCTTCCTTTAATTAAAAGTCAAGAAAAGAAAAGGCAGATCCCTCCACATCTACATAGTCCATTCTAATATTACTTTTTTACTTAGAAGAAAGTCAGTAGTATGAACAATGTGGATTCTCTGCCCCAGTAATGGATGCCACAAGGTTCAGTCTTAGGGCCCTCTCAGACTGGGTCTGGTACATTGCTTTTTAACCCAGCAGAGAGTGGTGCAGAGACACTAGACTCTAGAGCTTGTATATGGTGAACACAGTATGCATGTTGGGGTGGATGGAAAGTCGATGCAAACAGCAGACAGCTGAGGGGATCCTATGTTACCTCAGGGAAACAAAAAACAGTACTGCGGTACCATTACATAATTAACTGGACCACAATTCAAGGATTATTTATAACAGTTTTGCTATTCATAGATTCAGCCTTTAACCTATCTATTATGCCAACAACCCCTAACTTTAACCATACTTACTACTATTGTAGGAATAAGTATCTTGTAGATAAGGCACACAAAATAGCATGTTGTAGGAAGACAGACAAGAATGGAAAAAAAAACCACACAGAATACAGGTGCTCCTGAAACAGCTGAGCAGTCGCTGAAATGGAAGCATTATGCATCTTTCACATGGGGACTGAAGGTGGTGTGTTTACTGACTGTGCAATGCTCCCTTGCATCAGCCAAGTACTTGCTAATGCTTGACATGGGTGGTTGAGAGGCTGAGCGTATCTGCGACCGGGCTGAGATGCGGCATGACGTTTTTAGTGTCCAATCCAGAATCCACTCTTACCTGTATGGACGTTCCCCGTCGCTGCGTCATCTGGCGCGTACAGTGCCTGTGCAGTTGTTGTGAGCAGGCGCAGTATGCGCCAGATGATGTAGACGCAAAAGAGCCGACCCCGCCGGCGGGTCACGATCATTACGGCCAGAGGATCGGGGCTGCGGCGAGGGACTGAGACGACTGTGAGGGGCTGGAAGAAGCCCCAGGTGAGTAAAGAATAGATTACATCTTTCGCCTAGGAAATCCTTTAAAGGAAACTTTGATACTCACCCACGGCTTCCTCCAGCAGCATAAGCTCGTCCGAGTCCCACCTCATCCTCCCGCGGTCTGCTGTTCAGCCGTGATCAGTCCCAGTAAATGGCTCAGTCGCATCAGTGTGGGTCTACTGTAGAGATGAGCGTAATGACCTAATTACGATTTCGCAAAATTTCGCGTAATTAGTGTAATTACGATTATGGCCGTAAGTACATAATCGTAATGAAGAAGGATTTCGCGAAATTTTGCGTAAGCGTAATTTTTCGCGTAATTTTCGCATTACAATGGGTATTTGTTCATGCCGTAATTTCGCATTAAACGCTACCGTAATTTCGCGTTAATCCGTAACGCTCCGTATAATATAAAAAGCCGCCGACTTTAAGGGTTAATAGCAAAGCCCCCTTAAATGCTAAGAGCCTCAAATTTGGAGAATATATTAAGGAGATCAGGAGGAATAAGAGGAAATTTTTTTTTTTCAAAAAGACCTTATAGTTTTTGAGAAAATCGATGTTAAAATTTCAAAGTAAAAATGTATACATTTAAAAACCCACCGACTTTAACGGTTAATAGCAAAGCCTGCTTAAAGTTTAGGAACACCAAATTCCTAGGGTATATTAAGGGGATCAGTGGGAATAAGAGGAAAATTTTTTTTCAAAAAGACCTTATAGTTTTTGAGAAAATCGATTTTTAAGTTTCAAGGGCAAAAATGTCTTTTAAATGCGGAAAATGTCAGTTTTTTTTGCACAGGTAACAATAGTGTATTATTTTCATAGATTCCCCAAGTGGGAAGAGTTTTACTTACTTCGTTCTGAGTGTGGGAAATATAAAAAAAAAACCGACGTGGGGTCCCCCCTCCCAGACCTCTTTAACCCCTTGTCTCCCATGCAGGCTGGGATAGCCAGAATGCGGAGCACCGGCCGCGTGGGGCTCCGCACCCTGACTATACCAGCCTGCATGGTCCATGGATTGGGGGGTCTCGGAAGGGGAGGGGCAGCCAAGCTTTCCCCTCCCCCTCCGAGCCCTTGTCCAATCCAAGGACAAGGGGCTCTTCTCCACCTCCGATGGGCGGTGGAGGTGGAGGCCGCGATTTCCTGGGTGGGGGGTTCATGGTGGAATCTGGGAGTCCCCTTTAAAAAGGGGTCCCCCAGATGCCCACCCCCCCTCCCAGGAGAAATGAGTATAGAGGTACTTGTACCCCTTACCCATTTCCTTTAAGAGTTAAAAGTAAATAAACACACAAACACATAGAAAAAGTATTTTAATTGAACAAAAAACATAACCACGAAAAAAGTCCTTTAATATTCTTAATTAACCATTAATACTTACCTGTCCCTTTAAATAAATGATCCCACGCAATATCCTCGGAAATGTTCTATCAGTTACAATGTAACAAAGTTATTACAATGTAACAACTTTGTTACATTGTAACTACGCCGCACCCGACGTCACTCGCCGCTCACCCGCCGCACGGACCCGACAGAGCTCTGAGCTATATAGCTCAGAGCTCTCTAAGCATCTTTGTATTTGGGCTCCAAGGAGCCCCATTGGTCCTTAGCAGACCAATGGGGTTCCTTCTGATTTGAAGGAACCCCATTGGTCTGCTAAGGACCAATGGGGCTCCTTGGAGCCAAAATACAAAGATGCTTCTCAGAGCTCTGAGCGATATAGCTCAGAGCTCTGTCGGGTCCGGACTCCGTGCAGGACGCTAAGTCCTCGCCGGCTCCGCTGCCCTCCCCGCCTCTCCCACATGTCACCCACATGTCACCCACATGTGGGTGACATGTGGGTGACAGATGTGGGCGGGGTGGACGGCGGGAGCTGGCGGGGACTTAGCGTCCTGCAAGGACGCGTAAGTGTATGCGGCGGCTGAGCGGCGAGTGACGTCGGGTGCGGCGTAGTTACAATGTAACAAAGTTGTTACATTGTAATAACTTTGTTACATTGTAACTGATAGAACATGTCCGAGGATATTACGTGGGATCATTTATTTAAAGGGACAGGTAAGTATTAATGGTTAATTAAGAATATTAAAGGACTTTTTTCGTGGTTATGTTTTTTGTTCAATTAAAATACTTTTTCTATGTGTTTGTGTGTTTATTTACTTTTAACTCTTAAAGGAAATGGGTAAGGGGTACAAGTACCTCTATACTCATTTCTCCTGGGAGGGGGGGTGGGCATCTGGGGGACCCCTTTTTAAAGGGGACTCCCAGATTCCACCATGAACCCCCCACCCAGGAAATCGCGGCCTCCACCTCCACCGCCCATCGGAGGTGGAGAAGAGCCCCTTGTCCTTGGATTGGACAAGGGCTCGGAGGGGGAGGGGAAAGCTTGGCTGCCCCTCCCCTTCCGAGACCCCCCAATCCATGGACCATGCGGGTTGGTATAGTCAGGGTGCGGAGCCCCACGCGGCCGGTGCTCCGCATTCTGGCTATCCCAGCCTGCATGGGGGACAAGGGGTTAAAGAGGTCTGGGAGGGGGGACCCCACGTCGTTTTTTTTTTATATTTCCCACACTCAGAACGAAGTAAGTAAAACTCTTCCCACTTGGGGGAATCTATGAAAATAATACACTATTGTTACCTGTGCAAAAAAAACTGACATTTTCCGCATTTAAAAGACATTTTTGCCCTTGAAACTTAAAAATCGATTTTCTCAAAAACTATAAGGTCTTTTTGAAAAACATTTTTTTCCTCTTATTCCCACTGATCCCCTTAATATACCCTAGGAATTTGGTGTTCCTAAACTTTAAGCAGGCTTTGCTATTAACCGTTAAAGTCGGCGGGTTTTTAAATGTATACATTTTTACTTTGAAACTTTAACATCGATTTTCTCAAAAACTATAAGGTCTTTTTGAAAAAAAAAATTTTCCTCTTATTCCTCCTCATCTCCTTAATATATTCTTCAAATTTGAGGCTCTTAGCATTTAAGGGGGCTTTGCTATTAACCCTTAAAGTCGGCGGCTTTTTTATATTATACAGAGCGTTACGGTTTAATGCGAAATTACGGTAGCGTTTAATGCGAAATTACGGCATGAACGAAACGCGAAATTTCACGTTGAAAATTACGCTTACGGTATTTTCAATTACGATTTTAATGGCAATTTTGCTACGCTAATTTCGCATCGTAATCGCAAATTTCGCATGCGTAATTATAGTAATGCGAAATTACGAAAATTTCGGCTTAACTCTACTACTGAGCATGTGCGGGAGCTCCGTGGATGCACAGAAGACCCAGACTTGACCCGACTTAGCCTGTTACCGGGGCTGATCGCGGCTGAACGGCAGACCGCGGGAGGACGGCGTGGGACTCAATCGAGCTTATGCTGTGGGAGAAAACCATGGGTGACTATCAAATCTTCATTATGTGACAGCTCTGCTACACTTTAAATTAAAATATTGTTTGACATCAATCTGTCCAATATACTGAACCAAAGTGAAAGCTTGCTTTTTTGTTTTTTGTTTTTCTCAACAAAAGTGTAATTGTGTTATCAGTAACTTTTTTAAGTTTTTTTTTTTCCTGGAATTTTGTACCAGTTTTCAATGAAACATTAAAATGTACATTACTTTCATTTTTTTTTTCTTGGTCTTTGACAAATGCGCATCTATAAAAACCTATTTGCGGAGAATTTAAGTTTAAACACTTACGTTGTCTTCCCTTTAATGGGTGTTTTAGGTTTCAGAGTTTAGGAATGCGTTTGGCATGAGATTGGATGCATAGTGTCATTCTTAGGGATAATTCTAAAAGCGAGCGCAAAAATAAAGTGCTTTAGGTGACAGCTCATCAAAGATAGGAACATGACAAGTCTGGATGCAGATAGAGAGCAATTGCTGCCGTCAAGTCCGCCGTTTCATTTAACGGTTTACTCTCATACTAGATCGGCGCTTATCAAAAATATATGTGTGCATTTCTTGCCTGACATCATTTTAAAGTAGAATTCCAGGAAAGGTAAAAATCCACTTTTAAGTCCATTTATGCGTTCATTCAAACAGCATTAAAGGTGAAAATAAGCTGATGAGATAAACAATTGTATTTATCCTCCTACTTCTAAAAATGACTTTTTGTTAGCTACCCCATGGTTTTATTTTATATTCATAGGTTGAATGTTTTAATGTCTAATCAGTGGCAGCCTACTAAGAGTCCCATAGTTCAAATACAAGAACTGTTGACCTATTTCTATCTTCCTATGCTCTCAGAAGTTGTATCCTGCCAGGAAAACTTTGATGGCTGTAATTTGCTTATCAGTGATGATGTTTACTATATTCCAGACAAGGTACAGACAAGACAGAAGCTATCACTTACATGCCTAAAAATTAACTCTTTCAGACAGCAAAATAAAACAAGTAAAATAGCCTGGTTATTAATATGTTTTTCATTGTATATAGACACAGGGGCGTAACAATAGGGGCTGCAGCCCTTGCACCCATGTGGGGGCCCAAGGCCCGCTCAGGGCCGTTTTGGGGGGCCAGAGGGGTCGCAGCATGAATGAAGAGCTTGGCCACACATCAGCGGGGACAGGGGACAGTCCCCCCTTCCTCACTGAGGGCAGAGCCTCCAGCATCTATCAGCAGCAGCAGGCGGCGGGCAGGAACACATATACTCACTACAAAAAGTGTACCCAAGGCGATGTGAGACATGATGAAATAAACATGTGTATGAAGGGGCATATCTAGAAATCACTGGGCCCCCCCTTGCAAAAGTTTGAATGCCCCCCCGGGCCCACTCAGGGCCGTTTTGGGGGGCCGGAGGCGTCGCATCATGAGGGGAGAGCTTGGCCACACATCAGCAGGGAGGAGGAACGTCCCCCCTTCCTCACCTCGGGCTCAGCGCTCCCCTCCAGCATCTATCAGTGGCAGCAGGCGGCAGACAGAAACACATACCTTCATGCGTTCCACTGCCGGAGGTTCCGCTCTCTAAGTGTTTGACGATACTTCCTGTTTAAACAGGAAGTAGCGTGAGGAACTTAAAGAGCGGACCTCCACAGTGGATGGAGGTATGTGTTCTTGCCCACTCTGCTGCTTCTGATAGATGCTGGAGGGGAGCGCTGAGGGGAGAGCCCGAGGTGAGGAGGGGGGACTGTCCCCATCCCTGCTGATGTGTGGCCAAGTTCTCCCCTCATGCTGCGACCCTCCGGCCCCCCAAAACAGCCCTGGGGGGGCATTCAAACTTTTGCAGGGGGGACCGGTGATTTCTAGCTACGCCCCTACACACACAAGTTTATTTCATCATGTCACACATTGCCTCTGGTACACTTTATGCAGTGAGGATTTTTCAAAACAGGTGCACAAAGCTGAAGCGAAAGGAGAGCCTTCTGATTGGTTGTTTAGGTCATCTGCTGCAATTTTCCTTGTGTTTCGTTTGCATCGGCCTTGATAAATCAGTTTAAAAATATCTTAAATACTGCTAATATCATTATCTGATGTATTTCTTTTAAACAGGAACTTTATAGAATGCCACTTAATTAATAAAATTGCTTATTTTAATTTTTTTTTTTTACAATATTACTTTAGCAATTATTTAGACAGCGTTTGACAATTGTAAAATCTTTCTTCACTCTGATTCACAATCCTAAAGTGTACTCGAAGTGACATGGTGAGATAAACATATGTATGTACAGTACAAAACACAATAAAAACCAGGCTGTTTTACTTGTTTTATTTTGCTGCCTGAAAGGGTTAAATCTGTAGGCGTGGAAGTGACAGCTTCTGTCTTGTCAGGTATATAGTAAAGCTCGCTGAAAAGGTAATAACAGCCATAAAGGTTTTCTTGGTAGAATTCAACTTCTGAGTACAAGGCGAGATAGGACAAGGTCAATAGTTCATGTATTTTCATTAAGGGACACTTAATTGACTGCCACTGAGCAGAGACAACAAACCATTCAATCTACTTTGTAAATGTTTAAATATGAAATAAAACCATGGGATGTATTAAAAGAGTCATTTTTTAGGAGTAGGAGGATAAATACAATTGTTTATCTCATCAGTTTAATTTCACATTGAGTTCATTTTAAATGTATTTCAGATAGCAACTAGAGATGGCCCGAACCTCCGATTTTAGGTTCGCGAACTTCCGCAAAAGGTTCAGTTCGCGCGAACTTTCGCGAACTGCAATAGACTTAAATGGGGATGCGAACTTTGAAAACTAGAAACATTTATGCTGCCCACAAACGTGATGGAAAAGATGTTTCAAGGAGTCTAACACCTGGAAGGGGGCATGGATGAGTGGGATAGACGCCAAAAGTCCTGGGGGGAAAAATCTGGATGTGACGCAAAGCAACGTTTTAAGGGCAGAAATCACATTGAATGTTGAATTGCAGGCCTAAACTGCTTTACAACATCTTGCATGTGTATACATCAATCAGGAAGTGTAATTCTTTTTTTCTTCCTCCTCCTCCGGAGGAGGATCTTGTCTTCCCGGGATTTGTAGGATGTCAAAAGCACGCTCACATACATTGGCCAGGAATCGAACCCAGGTCAACTTCTTGGAGGGCAGCTATGCTCACCACTATACTACTAACACTACAGGCTGAAGCCAGCCTAGCTGGCCTGGGAAGGATGAAAAGCTAGGTGGCCATGCAACCATTCCTGCTAACCTATAGATGAACCATCCTCTGCTAGGCATGATTTCATTTTTGCACCTCGCTGTATCGCATGGGCAAAACGGTTTCCATAGCCCTGTAAGAGAAAGTGTAATAAGGGCCCTGCCGTAACATAGATATTACGGTAGCTAAGACTACTCCTGGGCCTTTCTTGTAGTTGAAGAGATGAGTGAACTGTGACACCACAAAAAAAAAAAAAAAAAAACAGAGAAGCTTCCCCATATTGGAGCATTGGATTTGGTAAAGTCTTAAGCCAATGTGTTGTAAGACACACGTAAGCTTTAGGTTAGCAGGAATGGTTGCATGGCCACCTAGCTTTTCATCCTTCCCAGGCCAGCTAGGCTGGGTTCAGCCTGTAGTGTTGGTGGTATAATGGTGAGGATAGCTGCCCTCCAAGCAGTTGACCTGGGTTCAATTCCTGGCCAATGTATGTGAGTGTGCTTTTGACATCCTACATATCCCTGGAAGACAAGATCCTCCTCCTCCAGAGGGGGAGGAAGGGCCTCCTCAGGAGGGGGAGGAAGGGAGCTGTTGTGGGGTGGTATTTAAGGAATAACAACTAAGCTTTCCCTAGCAGAGTCTGTCAGCAGCTGTCCCTTCACTAATTACTGTAGGCAGATAAGTGAGTAAAATGGCCGGAGAACCTTGTCTTTTATAAGGAGGGGTGGGGCTCCAGGAGTGAGTGTAGTCTGACTGGCGACAATGTGCCCGCTGACTGTGATGTAGAGGGTCAAAGTTGACCCTAATGGAGCATTATGGGGGCAAACCGAACTTCCGCAAAAGTTCACCTTCGCCGGCAAACGCGAACCACCCAAAATTCGCCTGGAACCGTTCGTGGGCGAAACGTTCGGACCATCTCTAGTGGCAACATCTTTTCTGCTGGCAAGGAGCATCTGAAAGTCGAGAGTAGAAACTTTATACCAACTTAACACTATTTCCAATTTTTCCCATGCTAAAACTGCTAGATAGAGTAAGTCTTTATATTAACTTTGCACATTTTGAGAAATAAAATTGCTCCTGACATACAGAGGCAGTGGACAAGCAGAGCTGGAGAAAGCCATGAAACGGCATTGACAAAGTGGAAAACACAGGGGAGCTCCCCCAGCGAGAATCCTCAGTGTGCTGATGTGGAATAAATTTCTGGTAATTGAGATGTTTAGATTAAAAATTAAGTCTTTGAACTTGCCCAGCAGACAACTGTGAAGACCGAAATGAGGTCTTAATAGTTGCTAGATAAAATAAAAACACTTATGAAAAAAAAAGGTTACATCAAGCATCACATAGACTCGTGTCTCAGCCTCTGCCAGGAACATGCAAGGCATTGCCTGGAGGAACAATGTGATAGCCTGAAAAGATGCCGCACTTTCTTTCATTCCAGAAGTAGTTGTCAAATTCAAAACAGATCATCTGAATTCTTAATATAGTTCTCTGCTTCATGGATATGTCAAAGGACTCTTTGGATTTGTTGAAAAGAAAAAATCCCGTCTTTGAAAAGTGTCACAGGATAATAATAACCGAGTCTGAACCAAACATCAAATGTTTATGTGAGCATAATACGAAAGGGTCAGTCGGCGGTTATAACACTATAGCTGGAGTGTTTTGTGTTACTTTGAGTTCATTTTTGGTTTTATCCTGGGCTGAGTTCATTTTAAGTTTTTCCTTAGATGGTTAATGTGGCTTTATTATTCCAATTATTCAAGAAATGATTCATGAAAGGCGAAGACAGACAGAAAGTTTTTAACAATGAGCACCTGTAGCCAATACAGAATTATTCAACTATTAGTTAGAAAGTATAAAATCCTATAGTTAGAGGGTAACACCCAGTGGTGTGGCCTCCTATTTGGATTGCAGCCAATGATACTGTTGTGGAAAACTTTGCTGGCTCTGGGGTTTATAGAGGACAGGTCTGACTTGGTTATGTTGGCTGGAAGAACCATTGCAGGTTACCAGCATGAACACTTGTGTCTCTTTGTCGAGTATGGGGCCGTGCACAATCTTCTGTGGGTGGTAGCTAGCATAGCTCCTCTGTCTACAGCTGATAGATCTGAAAGGCCAAAAAAAAGCAGCTCAGATTGCTGTCCGAAGAAGCGGGAGAGAAACCCCTGGGAAATGCGTTGCAATAAAATATAGAAACTAGCATACAGCTACCATCCTTGTCATCTGTAGATCAGCTGTCAACTGCACTGCTTACAAGCACTGTTATTGCAGCTGCCACATAGCTACAGTGGGTTGCAAAAGTATTCGGCCCCCTTGAAGTTTTCCACATTTTGTCACATTACTGCCACAAACATGTATCAATTTTATTGGAATTCCACGTGAAAGACTAATAGAAAGTGGTGTACATGTGAGAAGTGGATCGAAAATCATACATCATTCCTAACATTTTTTACAAATCAATAACTGCAAAGTGGGGTGTGCATAATTATTCGGCCCCCTTTGATCTGAGTGCAGTCAGTTGCCTATAGACATTGCCTGATGATTGCTAATGACTAAATAGAGTGCACCTGTGTGTAATCTAATGTCAGTACAAATACAGCTGCTCTGTGAGGGCCTCAGAGGTTGTCTAAGAGAATATTGGGAGCAACAACACAGTGAAGTCCAAAGAACACACAAGACAGGTCAGGGATCAAGTTATTGAGAAATTTAAAGCAGGCTTAGGCTACAAAAAGATTTACAAAGCCTTGAACATCCCACGGAGCATTGTTCAAGCAATCATTCAGAAATGGAAGGTGTATGGCACAACTGTAAACCTACCAAGACAAGGCCGTCCACCTAAACTCACAGGCCGAACAAGGAGAGCGCTGATCAGAAATGCAGTTAAGAGGCCCATGGTGACTCTGGACGAGATGCACAGATCTACAGCTCAGGTAGGAGACTCTGTCCATAGGACAACTATTAGTCATGCACTGTACAAAGTTGGCCTTTATGGAAGAGTGGCAAGAAGAAAGCCATTATTAACAGAAAGCATAAGAATTCCTGTTTGCAGTTTGCCACAAGCCATGTGGGGGACACAGCAACCATGTGGAAGAAGGTGCTCTGGTCAGGTGAGACCAAAATGGAACTTTTTGGCCAAAATGCAAAACGCTATGTGTGGCGGAAAACTAACACTGCACATTACTCTGAACACACCACTGTCAAATATGGTGGTGGCAGCATCATGCTCTGGGGGTGCATCTCTTCAGCAGGGACAGGGGACCTGGTCAGAGTTGATGGGAAGATGGATGGAGCCAAATACAGGGCAAACTTGGAAGAAAACCTCATGGAGACTGCAAAAGACTTGAGACTGGGGCAGAGGTTCACCTTCCAGCAGGACAATGACCCTAAACATAAAGCCAGCGCAACAATGGAATGGTTTAAAACAAAACATATCTATGTGTTAGAATGGCCCAGTCAAAGTCCAGATCTAAATCCAATCGAGAATCTGTGGCAAGATCTGAAAACTGCTGTTCACAAACGCTGTCCATCTAATCTGACTGAGCTGGAGCTGTTTTGCAAAGAAGAATGGGCAAGGATTTTAGTCTCCAGATGTGCAAAGCTGGTAGAGACATACCCTAAAAGACTGGCAGCTGTAATTGCAGCAAAAGGTGGTTCTTCAAAGTATTGACTCAGGGGGCCGAATAATTACGCACACCCCACTTTGCAGTTATTTATTTGTAAAAAAATTTGGAATGATGTATGATTTTCGAGCCACTTCTCACATGTACACCACTTTGTATTGGTCTTTCACGTGGCGTTCCAATAAAATTGATGCATGTTTGTGGCAGTAATGTGACAAAATGTGAAAAACTTCAAGGGGGCCGAATACTTTTGCAACCCACTCTATATGCGGTTACAACCCAGTGAAATATCTAACACAGCAATCTGAGCTGCTGTTTTCTGCCTTGGAAATCCATCAGCTGTAGAACGAGATCCAGAACACTGGAAGAGCCAAACTAGCTATCGGCTATGGACTATCATGCAGAGCCTGGTCCCCAGCATAGGAGGCCACAAGCATTCATGCTGGTAACCCGTAGTGGTTTCTCCAGTCAACAAAACTAAGTGAAACCTATCCACCGCAGGCAGCTCAGTTAATTAACTGTACACTGTTTCTTTTTGTCTTCACAATAAGGACTTCAGGCCACCAGCTTTGTATTCAAATAATAAATAATGCAGGCAATTATTAAACACCTCAGTCTCCAAGGGCTTCTTCCTGATGCCAGTGTCAGTTATATCTTCTCCCTATGGCCTTTCACTTCACCTCTAACCTCAAATTTCCTGTCTATGTATCAGGTGCATCTGACTGTTCTTTCAAATTGCTGCTATTTTGCTAATATTAGTATAATTGCCTTCTATTTGAATTAACAGTGCAGCAGACACAACAGTTTGCGCAGGGGGGCAGCTTGGCCAAGGCAAACCAAGCAGCCTTGTGACTTGTTTGGACGTCGCTGCCTAACTATTACTCACACACAGACCTTAAATCATTGGCAAAGAGAACAGAGAGGTGTGGTGATTATAAGGTATACTGCAGATGCAGAAGTCATCGGTCACTTCCTGTATTTGAAGGCAGAATGGACCTCTGACTGGGGGGGACACACACAAATTATGTGCTGCTTGGGGCCACAAACAGCTGCTATACTATGCTAGTAGGCATGGCATCTATACTAATTTAGTACAAATTACAGAACAATTCAAATGATGTGTGCACTGTGCAGGCCCGGATTTACATCACAGGAACCTATAGTCACAGACGTCCTGGCACTCAAGGCTACACCCTCCATGAACCTACAAACCCCTGACGAACCGCACCGCACGTGTGCTGGCTGTCCCAGCTGTCACTTCTCCCTTACTTCCCCTGCCCATCATAGGTAACTACAGGCATGGCCGGATTTCCAGCAACGCCACATAGGCCATGGCCTAGGGCACCTGGAAAGCAATGGGTGGGCTGTGGCTGACACTGGCAGTTAGTCTCCTGAACATTTGTAGTGGTCGTATGAGTGCCCAACCACACTATTCCTGATGCTGGCTGTGCTACAATCAGAACACATTAACAGCCAGACCTGGTTCGCAGGCGGCCTGCTTCTCAGAGTTACTGCATAGCGGCTACCAATGACTGGGTCTAGCATTAGGGCATTAAGGGGCAACAAATGGGCACTTAACAATGACCTCTGAGCTGCCTGTCATTCGCTGAGCGCACCGCTCACCGAGGAGTTTACAATCCAGTCTCTGCCACTATGTCACTAACTGTCCTCAGAGGAAATTATAATCTAATCCCTGCCAAATTGAGGCGTGGGGGATCTGAGAATGCTGTCTGTCCGGGGCGGTTGGTGATTGTGGGCCTTGGGTGGTAAAAAGTACAAATCCGGCCCTGACTACACGTGTCCCTTAGCATTAGGTAGCCAGAGGTACCCTCAATATTAAGTAGCTAGTGATGCCCCCAACTGAAGTGAGATCTTGTAAGTGGAATGCAGAGGGCAGGGTGAGTGACCTCTCATTTACACTCTGCTCGGGACTCTAAATAAGGAAGGAGGGAGGGAGGCAATAGGAGAGAGGAGTGAGCCGCCTTTCTATCATCAGGCACCTGTAGGCAAGTGCCTACAGTGCCTTATGGTAAATCCGGCCCTGGATGTGTGACTATGTTACTATTGAAATTCTTCCTCTATGCACTTATGTGTTATTGTGCATTCCAGATTTTCTGCTTCTAAAAGTATGCAGAGCTATTAGACTGTTCCTTTGTCTCTTT
The DNA here is from genome assembly GCF_040937935.1 of Hyperolius riggenbachi. NCBI lineage: Eukaryota > Metazoa > Chordata > Amphibia > Anura > Hyperoliidae > Hyperolius > Hyperolius riggenbachi. The sequence continues at coordinate 531,133,357 of NC_090647.1, forward strand.
ACATTAAAAAATACATCCTCATATGATAATGCTTGTAATTTATCATCAATTCAGCTACAATACACACTAACCTGATATTGCTTGAGCGGGGTGTAACTAGAGGGAGCAGCCCCTGCGATTGAAGAGGGGCCCGGCACTGTGGGGGGTCCCAACATCTAACCTTCGCTTCCTCAGATACAGGGGACTATACTTCAGATCAGGTGTTTTGTGGCTTTACATGTTATGTGTGTGACGATCAGGATGGCCACACTTGTTTTATGGCCCTTGTGAGATGGGCCCCAGGGCCTTCAAGGGGGAAAAAAAAGGGGAGACAAGGGAACATTTGGGGGCCCCATCAAAGTTTGGCTGTGGGGCCCATGGGTTGTAGTTACGCCACTGTGCTTAAAGAAAACCCGAGGTGTGTTTAAAGAATGTTATCTGCATACAGAGGCTGGATCTGCCTATACAGCCCAGCCTCTGTTGCTATCCCAAACCCCACTAAGGTCCCCCTGCACTCTGCAATCCCTCATAAATCACAGCCGTGCTGTGAGGCTGTGTTTACATCTGTAGTGTCAGTCTCAGCTGCTCCCCCGCCTCCTGCATAGCTCCGGTCCCTGCCCCTGTCCCTTCCCTCCAATCAGCAGGGAGGGAAGGGATGCAGGCGGGGACTGGAGTTCTGCAGGAGGCGGGGAGAGCAGCAGACTGACACTATAGAGATAAACACAGCCAGCTCTGACAAGCTGTTTGTCAGCAGCATGGCTGTGATTTATGGAGGGATTGCAGAGTGCAGGGGGACCTTAGGGGGGTTTGGGATAGCAACAGAGGCTGGGCTGTATAGGCAGATCCAGCCTCTGTATGCAGATAATATTCTTCAAACCCACCTCGGGTTCTCTTTAAGTGTTTCTGGGTTCTACAAATACATTTTCCACATGTTCAGGTTATTCTTTTTCTAAAACGTGCACAGCCGTCAGTCAACTCCTGTACGGTACCTTTTTGATTACTGTATTTTCTGTGACAGGAAACACACAGGCAGCCAGTAGTAAACTGTGATTGTTGTGGCAAATCCAGGTTCTTTATTAAAAACTATATAATCTGTATGTAACAGGTCCATCACATATGTCAGTGATCAGGGCCGGATTTAGGCCAAGGCCGCTTGGCCATGGCCTAGGGCACCACAGCAGGAAGGGCACCAAAGCAACAGGGTAAACTGCTGTAGCATTTACAAGCTTGCAAATGCAGGGAGATCAGGCGAGCGCCTGACCGCGGTACTCTGCTTCCTGCGGCCTGTGCAGCAGCCACCTTGCTCTCTGTGCATGTTTGCATTGTGGCCAGTGGCTATGGACTTGGGCAGCATTGGAGACGGAGGGAAAGAGGACGCTTCTGCACTGGAGACGAGCTGAGAAATGAGTGACACTGATGGCTGCTGTGGGGTCAAGGCGAGCTGTCTACCTATACTGAAAGGGAGGTGGGAAAAGGAGGGATTAAGGGAGCCATCTGGTTACCTATACTGGAGGGAAAGGGGGGGAGGGATGATCTGGCTACCTATACTGGGGAGGGGTCATCAGGTTACCACACTAGAGGGAAGGGGGAGGGGTAATCTGGCTACTTATACTGGAGGGAAGGGGGGGGATGATCTGGCTACCTATACTGGGGAGGAGTCATCAGGTTACCACACTAGAGGGAAGGGGGAGGGGTAATCTGGCTACTTATACTGGAGGGAAGGGGGGGTGATCTGGCTACCTATACTGGGGAGGAGTCATCAGGTTACCACACTATAGGGAAGGGGGAGGGGTAATCTGGCTACCTATACTGGAGGGAAGGGGGGGTGATCTGGCTACCTATACTGGGGAGGAGTCATCAGGTTACCACACTAGAGGGAAGGGGGAGGGGTAATCTGGCTACTTATACTGGAGGGAAGGGGGGGGGGGGTGATCTGGCTACCTATACTGGGGAGGAGTCATCAGGTTACCACACTAGAGGGAAGGGGGAGGGGTAATCTGGCTACTTATACTGGAGGGAAGGGGGGGGGGGATGATCTGGCTACCTATACTGGGGAGGAGTCATCAGGTTACCACACTAGAGGGAAGGGGGAGGGGTAATCTGGCTACCTATACTGGAGGGAAGGGGGGAGGGTCAACTCGCTACTTATACAGAAGGGGCGGCTGGTGACAGTGGCCTTGGGCGATAAAGAGTACAAATCCGGCCCTGTCAGTGACTACTAAACTATTAAAGCATGTTGAAAAGCAAAGATCGTTTATGACCCACTGTCCCAGCCCCTCCCCCAGACTTCCTCCTTATTACTTCAGATTTCTTGTCTCTGCCCTCGAGCCCCTCCCTGGATTCACGTTGCTCACCAGCATTAATGCACTCCTCACACTGAATAATGTAAGGATAAGCGTTGCTCGCCTATTTTCGCCAAAGTCATTTTTGCTTTAAAAATGGCATTTTCGGTTTCGAGAAAATTTTAGCACAAATTCGGTACATCATATTTTTGCAATATGGTAAAAATTCAGAAAACTATAAAAACTTTGTTTTTACCGCAAAAATGCAAAAAAGTCATTTTAGCACAAAAATTCAGGAAAAATGCGCAAAAACTCAGATGTATTACACAATTATTTTCGATGGCATTTTCACTCGAAAGTCGAATTTAACATTCTTTTCATGAAAATGAATGCAAAAAGAATATCGGCGTTTTATTTCGTCGCTCTTAGAGGACCACAGTCACAAAAAACTTAAAATTTAAAATACATACAAAACACATACAAGTAAGAAGTAAGTTTCTTCCAGAGTAAAATTAACCATAAATTACTTTTCTGCTTTGTTGCTGTCACACAGTAGGTAGAGCAAATCTGACATAACCAACAGGTTTTGGGCTAGACCATCTCTCCATAGGGGATTCTCAGCATGGCCTTTATTCAATATAAAAATACTCCTTTAAAAAGATTTATACAAAGATGCTGGCCAGCCTCCCTGCTCGCTGCACACTTTTTTGGCAGTTGGACGGAGCAACTGCCATTCACTAAATGCTATTGAAAATAAAGAAAACCCCGAGAATCCCCCATGAGGAGATGGGCTAGTCCAAAACATGTCAGTTTTGCCAGATTTCTACTACTTACTGTAAGTGACAGCAAAATAGGAGAAAAGTAATTTATGGCTCATTTTACTCTGGAAGAAATGCACTTCTTATGTGTATATGTTTACATATGTTTTACATCTTTGGATTTTCGCGACTGTGGTCCTTTAACCCCCTTGGTGTTATGATTTTTTTCCGGATTTTAGGGTCTAAAAGCGGTGCAATTTTTTGCATACTTTTAGATCCTAAAACCTGGAAAGAATCATGCTGCTACGGAGATCTACAGCAGCTGAGCATTCATTCACCTCCCTGGGATCAAGCTCTGCAGTTTTCCCTCCGTCGTCCAGGTGGCAGTGCAACCCTATAGTGAGATTGCCGATTGTCGTCATGATGACAGATGGCGATCTCACCAGGGCGAAGCAGAGCCCCGGAGGAGAGGAAGAAGAATGGATGCTGATGTTGGGATCCCCCAGGAGGTGAGTTAAAACGCACGATGCGCGCATTGCTCTGCAGTAACCTCCTGGCGGCTACCATGAGTACAGCTCAGGGATACCGCTCCTGGCATGTTTTTTTCACCCCGAGCTGAACTCGTGATTACCGCTAAGGAGGTTAAGGATAACGGAGAAGAGTGATGGTAGTAGCCCTATAGAAAGTTGTTGGTATTAAATAGTATGGCAAACACTGCTTAGTTTAACAGTCTGTGTCTGCTTGGCTTAACACAGAGAAGCACTCTTGGATTTTTCATCCTGCTTGCTTAAATATTGTTCAGTTTTGAATAACGGTTCGAGCAGACAACACGGCCGTGTTTGTGAAGGACCTATTCCAAAAACATATCACTCTAAATTCTAATTTATATTTTATTCTTCTTATCTGAAGCTGCCACAGATGGTCTTCTGAAGAATCAATATAAGATGGCAAAGATCTATTTCCCACCCAAAAAAAAAAATCCTTTACACTACAGAGAACGTATTTCGAGACACCGGGGAATAAAAAGTAGCCGAGGTAAAGAAAAGAAAACATTTTCAAATAAACCAAAATATAATTTTGAAACGACGTGGGTAGTTCAGGCACCAGCTTGACTAAATTGTGTTAGTAGTCCTTTCTTGTGTAAATGATATATCTCCCAGCTGCAGAAGCATGTTGTGTAGGCGGCCCATCCACACCAGACTAGAAAACTGAGATGAATTCTTTTAAAAGAATCCTATTCTTTTCATTCTTTTTGTTATATTTGTCTTGAAAAATATTTCAATTCGTGGCCAACTCCAATCTCAAATCTATTTATACTATGTGTGGTTTTGTGGACTGCCAAGCGAGTCATAAAAGGGCTTACATACGGCAATGAGTTAGAAAAAAAAAGAGCAAAAATGTAACTTAACATTTCGAATCAATTCCATGAAGTTTGCAGCTAAGATAAATTATTGAATCAAGTGACAAAACTGTGTACATCTTTGAAATAAAAAAATGCAAAAAAACAAAAACAAAAACACAAAAACAACAAAAAAAAAAGCTCACATATGAAGTATTTATAAAACAGAAAAAAATAGGGTACAACAAATATTTCTTGTATGTAAAAATAAAAAAAAATCCCCATGTAATAAGGTTAAAACTACAACATGTAGCATGTCATAACCAATAAAAAAAAAAAACTTAAATGGTCATCACAAATGACACCATAGCAAAAAATGTTATTGAACAACATGCAGCTAGGCCTAATTAGCCATATTTCATCTTTCACACTCTTACGTCAACGTTAAACTTTCATCACAAGATTATAACATTTTAAAAAAAAACTTTCTGCAGTGGTGCAACTAAGGAGCTATGGGCCCCAGTGAACGTTTTACATTGCACATTGTTTATTTCATTCGTTTATTTTAGCCTCGGGTGTCCTGCTGCTCATGTAATGCATTTGAGAACAAAGAAAACCGTGAGAATCCTCCATGAGGAGATGAACTAGTTTGAATCCTGTCTGTTCTATCAGATTTAGAATGCTAACTTTTTCCCTGGAGTGTTCCTTTAATGATAACCACTATTCAAAGCTTTTATAGAAGTGATCATTACTAGTATAGCACTACTGAAGAGCACAGCGGCATCTGCACAGTAAGCCGGAGTACGGGTAGAAGTATTAGTGTGCCTGGAAATCGGTTGGCCCAGTACGTGGATCCGCAACTGAGGTGGACAGTAAGATGCAAATCATTTTGACTTGCATTCAACTTTCCTGTAAATCATATGCATCTTGAAACTGGTGCAACAAACATTATACACAAAAGAAGGTTTACATTGGACAAAGTGTTTTGGGTGAAAAATTGGCATTTACCTTTCATTTCTTCATTAGTCAAAACAAACAGTCCAAGTGGAAGTCTTTATAAATATTATAAATATTTAAAATCACTTTTGCTCGCATCCTACTATTTATTCCCAAACAGCCTACCACATTTCGCAGCTCATAGGCCCCTTCCTCAGAGGTACCGCATTGTTGTAGTACACCATAAAGCATCCAGGAGAGTATGTTACATAGGACTGATGTTGCAACCAAAATATCACATACAGCCTATTGGTTTGGTTCCCCTGAATTGGGAAGCAGGAAAAAAAGGGCGCCGGCTGAGGGTGGACGAAAAGGGCGCCGCCATAGACTTTAATGCAATTATCGTTAATACGGCGAAAACAGAAGAAAAAAGGTGTCGCAAAAAAATTTTGTTAATAAAATTAGAACCTAGTTTTTGAGGTAGTTATCGTTTTAGAAGTTTACAACGTTATAGTTTTTGTCATACTGTTTCGTTAATAAGTACAGATTTTAAGTTTTCAAAGGTTTTATCGTTAATATATGTAAAAGGGTGTTTCTGTGGAGGGAGTGGTTAGGGTTAGGCACCACCAGGGGGAGTGATTAGGGTTAGGCACCACCTAGGCGGCGGTTAGTTTTAGGAAACACCAGGGGTGGTGGTTAGGGTTAGGCACCACTGGGGGGGTTAGGGTTAGGCACCATGGGGGAGTGGTTAGGGTTAGGCACCACTGGGGGAGTGGTTAGTTGGGTTGGGTTAAGCAGTATCGACGAAAAAACGCAACAACATTTAACATTAATATTTATTTGTTATTGTATCGTATTTGTTTTTTGCAACAATAAATATTGTTAATAAAGCTTGACAACGATGGTTCTCGTTATCAAACTTTGTTAATACCTGGTGTCAAATTCGTTAAAAGGTTGGGCCCTTTTTTCACGGTGCCCTTTTTTCATGCGCGCCTGAATTGCCTCTTTTTCATCTTTTTCACCAGCATCAAACTTTGAAAATATAAAAAAATAAAAAATGTGTAATCCCAGCTGTAGAGACTTATCTCTGTGTGTATTGAAACTATTACCTGGAGCAAACAGCAAGGAACAGCATGCGTATTAAAGCCGGCTAAAACCATGGAAAACAAAAACAAAATTCAATACAGAACATACTCATGGAGGGTTGTGAACTTGTGCATCTTTGTATTAGCAGATTCTCTATTTTGCATGTGGTTTGTGCGTATGTGTGTCTGTGAAAATATATACATATACTAATGCTACTAATGATCTATTACCGGTAAATATCCATACTACGCATACAATCCACTATCTCATATGTTTATTTTCACTTCAAATTTGCTTTAACCCATTAGGAACGTCAATAGAATTATCTCTTTTGAGATAAGTGGACTGCTTTTGACCTCAGTCGGCAGAATTGTTGTGCTGTAAATTCTTGGAATGCTTTGATGTCTCTCTACTAGCAGAAAACATAGAATCTGAAAGTCCTCTGTTACTGTCTCACACTGCCTCCTAGTAGTGTTGGGCGAACACCTGGATGTTCGGGTTCGGGAAAGTTCGCCAAACATGACCGCGATGTTCGGCATGTTCGGGCCGAACCCCGAACTCCCCGAACATCCCGCTTTTGGGGGCCCTATGGGGTCGCAGGCATAAGGGGGGAGCATGCCCTGATCGCGGGGGGGGGGTCGGAAATTCCCCCCCCCTTTCCGCTAGCGCTCCCCCCTCTGGCACTGTGGAGTGAGGAGGAGGAGTCCGGAGAGTGACGCGTTGAGGGAGGCCGGGCAGCGGGCGGTTCAGAGGTAGTACCCTTGTGGTACTACCCGCTGCCCGGTCTCCCTCAACGCGTCACTCTCCGGACTCCTCCTCCTCACTCCACAGTGCCACTGCCAGGCCATCCACTACCACCGGTACTTTCCTTAAACTTTTGTATGGGGAAGCGGGCAGAGGGGGGAGCGCTAGCGGAGGGGGTGGGGGGAATTTCAGACCCCCCCCCGGCGATCGGGGCATGCTCCCCCCTTATGCCTGCGACCCCATAGGGGGGCCGTATTCGGCCGAACAGGGCCCTGGCCGAACCTGGCCGAACAGGGGCCCTGATCGGCTAGGTTCGGCCAGGAATTGAGCCGTTCGGGCGAACGCGAACAGTTTGGCCGAACACCACCAGGTGTTCGGCCGAACTCGAACATCACCCGAACAGTGGCGAACACTGTTCGCCCAACACTACCTCCTAGTGACAAGTGGCTATAAATACACATTACAGCAGTACTAATTAGAAGCAGGGAAATGTAATAAGAAATAAAAAAAAATGTGCTAAAAAATGGCCTGGAACACTTGCAAGCCTCAAAATAAATTGGCTGCTAAAGGGTTAAAGATGGCCTCCAGTGTCCTAAATAATCCAATACTGTGTAACTTGTGTACATATCAGGTACAATTGGCTACCCGACCTCCCTAAAACTGCCATAGCAGAATTTTCTGACATGTCCTCTGAGTGAGCCTTGATATACATTCCAAATTTGGTGTAAATACCATGCATGGAGGTTTTGCAATTGGCCGCAAAAAAATAAGCACATTATTTTCAATGCAGATTCATGAAACATGGTAGCAACAGAATGTGTTGCTAATGCTAACCTAGAGGCCCACATTATCACCCAAGGGATCGAGTCCTGATCGTTCATGGGTGACTATCCTCATATGTGGCACAAGGCTTAATTCTGTGCTATGGGATGTGTGTTTGGGACATCGGGTGTAGCCCCTTCTCCCACAGGTTTACTGTGAGCACAATTTATTGTTTTACTGTATTTATTTATTTATTTTATTTATTGTATTTATAAAGCGCCAACATATTACGCAGAACCCAGATAATTAAAAATGAGCATCTACTAAGCACCTGCCTATGCTGCCTTTCCCTAAAAACGGCCATGTGCTTTGCTGTGTGTACAACAATGGTAACTGACATCCGCCAGCATCAAGCAGTGCAACACTGCGGCTCAATAGATTTCATGGTGAAATCTATTGAAAATCGGTGTGCAGGGCGTAGGGAAGGTTCTCTGATCAGATTCAGAAAAGGATCTATCTGTTTGCCACATTGGGGGACAATCTATGTGTATATGGCCACCTTATCAGAGATCATGCTGCATGCTAGACACTGATTGTGACTTCAACTGTCCACAGCGTATGTTACTTCAGCTTTAAAAAGACATTTTCTGCACCCTTAATAGTCAGGGCTGGGTTTACCATAACACACTGTAGGCATGTGCCTAAAGGTAGAGTTGGGCCGAACGGTTCGCCGGCGAACGTGGTTCGCGCGAACTTAGGTGGTTCGCGTGCGGGTGTCGCACGCGAACGTTTTGCGGCAAAAGTTCGCAAAAAATCGGTTCGCCCCATAATGCACCTGAGGGTCAACTTTGACCCTCTACATCACAGTCAGCAGGCCCAGTGTAGCCAATTAGGCTACACTAGCCCCTGGAGCCCCACCCCCCCTTATATAAGGCAGGCAGCGGCGGCCGTTATGGCCACTCGTGTGCCTGCATTAGTGAGAGTAGGGCGAGCTGCTGCAGTCTCTCATAGGGAAAGATTAGTTAGGCTTAACTTCTTCCTGGCTGCATACCTGTTCTGTTCAGTGAGCCCTCAGCCCACTGCATACCTGTACTGTGATCCTGCCACTGCATACCTGTTCATTGATCCTGCCACTGCATACCTGTTCAGTGATCCTGCCAGTGCATACCTGTTCATTGATCCTGCCACTGCATACCTGTTCAGTGATCCTGCCAGTGCATACCTGTTCATTGATCCTGCCACTGCATACCTGTTCAGTGATCCTGCCAGTGCATACCTGTTCATTGATCCTGCCACTGCATACCTGTTCATTGATCCTGCCACTGCATACCTGTTCAGTGATCCTGCCAGTGCATACCTGTTCATTGATCCTGCCACTGCATACCTGTTCATTGATCCTGCCACTGCATACCTGTTCAGTGATCCTGCCAGTGCATACCTGTTCATTGATCCTGCCACTGCATACCTGTTCATTGATCCTGCCACTGCATACCTGTTCATTGATCCTGCCACTGCATACCTGTTCAGTGAACCCGCCACTGCATACCTGTTCTGTTCAGTGAACAGTTTGGTGTGTCAGTGTGAAGCAGTACCTTAATTACACTACCTGATTGATGTATACACATGCAAGATGTTTTAAAGCACTTTAGGCCTGTCATTTAGCATTCAATGTGATTTCTGCCCTTAAAACGCTGCTTTGCATCAAATCCAGATTTTTCCCGGGGACTTTTGGCATCTATCCCACTCCGCTATGCCCCCCTCCAGGTGTTAGACCCCTTGAAACATCTTTTCCATCACTTTTGTGGCCAGCATAATTTTTTTTTTTTTTCAAAGTTCGCATCCCCATTGAAGTCTATTGCGGTTCGCGAACTTTAACGCGAACCGAACCTTCCGCGAAAGTTCGCGAACCCGGTTCGCGAACCTAAAATCGGAGGTTCGGCCCAACTCTACCTAAAGGCAGCTGATGACGGAAAGGCAGCTCGCTCCACTCCCCTAGTACCTCCCTCCCATCTTGCCTATGCAGATTCCCGAGTGATGTGTAAATGAGAGGTTACTCACCTGGGTCTCGGCATCCCACTGACCAAACTCCCTTTAGTCGGGGGCACCTCGAGCTACTTAATACTTGAGGGCACCTCGAGCTACCTAATGCAAATGGACACCTGTAGCTACCTATGACGGGCAAGGGAAGTAAGGGAGAAGTTACAGCTGGGACAACCAGCACACTTGCAGTGCGGTTTGGCAGGTGTTTGTAGGTTCATGGAGGGTGAAGTGTAGAGTGCTTGGACATCTGTGCCTGTAGGCTCCTGTGATGTAAATCGGGCCTGTCAATAGTGAAGGAACATGGAACATGCAAGTCTACGGATACTTGCATAGTGGATGTGATGTGACGCAGCGCAACAGAAGTATCCAGGGAGTGTGAAAGACGAGAGTCCCTGTGACATACTTTCTGCCCAGCATGGCGTGTGTCACTAAGTGGGGGCGGAGCTATTGCATATGACCCTGTCGCCTGCACCATGGCACAGGATCATATGAAGCCAGATTTATCCGGTAATGTGAGAGCCGGCTCCCCTGCACCTTTTTGGTGTGCAACCTGCCTTAATAATCTTGTAGATTCACACAGTGTTAGACCAAGCACTCCAATGGAGATAGGAGTGTGCTAAAGCTGATATGACCCTGATGCCCAAGGGTTGCCGATTCAAGAAGCCAAGATCAGCAGCACCACTCTTGAAGAAATAGCTCTTTATTCAGACACGTAATTAAAATCACATGCCAGTAAAATGGGCTTAGATGCAGCTACAGCCCGCTGTTTTGAATGCTTCTTTGCCAAGCTGCAAGCTCATAATGAGCTTCAGAGCTTGCAGCCTGACAAAGAAGCATTCGAAGCAGTGGGCTGTAGCTGCACCTAAGCCCATTTTACTGGCATGTGATTTTAATTACGTGTCTGAATAAAGAGCTATTTCTTCAAGAGTAGTGCTGCTGATCTTGGCTTCTTTAATAATCTTGTAAAAATCAGCTTTGACTCATTTTCTATTTTGGCTTCTTCTTTTCCTTCCTTGAAAGCAGCACATTGCTATCCCAAAAGCCTCATAAAAAGTTACACGACCAGAAATCATAGCAGGTTAAAGTGCGTTGAGCTTAATTTAAAATTCCCAATGAGAGCTGACACAGTCAGAGGTGAATAGATCTGTATATCCAGCTTAAAGGGATACTGTAGGGGGTCGGGGTAAAATGAGTTGAACTTACCCAGGGCTTCTAATGGCCCCCCGCAGACATCCTGTACCCACGGAGCCACTCACCGATGCTCCGGCCCCGCCTCCGGTTCACTTCTGGAATTTCAGACTTTAAAGTCTGAAAACCACTGCGCCTGCGCAGCTGCATCCTCGCTCCCGCTGATGTCACCAGGAGAGTATTGCACAAGCCCAGTATGGTCTTTGGTCTGCGCAGTATGCTCCTGGTGCCATCAGCGGGAGCGAGGACACGGCAATGCAGGCGCAGTGGTTTTCTGACTTTAAAGTCAGAAATTCCAGAAGTGAACTGGAGGCGGGGCCGAAGCATTGGTGAGTGGCTGCGTGGGCACAGGATGTCTGTGGGGGGCCTTTAGAAGCCCCGGGTAACATCAACTCATTTTCCCCCGACCTCCCTACAGTATCCCTTTAACATCCAGCTGAAAAATAGAAATCATTTTCAGTGGTAACCAACACTGAATTTGGGAGTTACAGTACTTCACGCTGGAGTCACCCAGTCACTTGTTTGTTCTGACCCCTTAGGACTCATTTACATTGATTTCTTATTAAAAAAATGCTTGTAAAAGCGTAGGCAGAGCTTGTATGGGTTTGTCTGCATTTGTTCTGTCATTTTTCAAGTAGCAATTGTTGTATGTTTTGCAGGCTTTTTCAGGCAAAAACAATGGGGCCCCCGGGCAAAATTAACCTTGGGGTCCCCCCAACCAGAAACAACCAAAAACACAGCATTAGGGGCCCTTTGTTGCAGAAAAATTTCCCCCGACTGCCCCTCCCAGATAATCCCCCAACTTAATTGTGCTCCCCCGGGGCCCTGCAATTTACCTGTCGGAACAGGTGAGATAATACTCTGCCAAAGACATTGCAGGGGACCTGGGGTGCACAAGCTTTAGGGCCCTGGGGCAATTGCTCCCTTTGCCTCTATAGAAGTGCCGGCCCTGACTATAGATATGAAAATAAATAGCATGTGTTTCATGTTGTTTATTGCTCCCCATACGCTGTGGGCTGCATTTATAGGCCTACCCGGTTCCACATGGGGATTGCGGGGCCTCCTGGATGCCCCTTTTTCCCAGCGGTGGCTAGTGTAATAAAAGTGCCCGCTGTGGCCCTAATGTAGACCCACGATGGACCACCCAAAGTGAACTGAGGCATGAGCTGAGTGTAGTGAAAAGCTAACTTAGCTCTCTGTGTTCCAGCAATGAAATCTCCCCCCACCCTCATCAGGCATCCCTGTTTTCATGGCTAAAGTGGCATCTCTCATCATGTGACCTACACGTACCAGCAGGTTACATGATGAGAGACACAGATGGAATCATAGAAAATCTCTGCATTACCTATTACACTAAGAGGGCGATATACGCTTGAAACACTTGGAAGGGAGGTGGCAGTACCAAGAGCAAGAAGGAAGACAGAGCAAATTAAAGAAGAGCCTAAGGAAATCTCACAAGAGCTTAAGAAAAGTCAAAGGGCAAATCCTCCGAGCACCTTTTTTAGCTTGTCCACTAACTGGGGTAGGGGTGGAACACTACATTTTTTTAACAGTTACTTTATTTATTGTATTTATAAAGCGCCAACATATTACGCAGCGCTGGACATTAGCTTAGGTTACAGACAATATTTAGGGGTGACATACAGCAATAAGACAATACAGGAATACAAGAAAAACCAGATCATGCAGCACAGTATGAGTACACGGTAATGCTTAGTCACTGGTAGGGGAGCACGGAGATTAGGCAAGTCAAGCTCACTCAAATGCATAGCATGGGTTCACAGTAATGGAGGTGCATGATCAGGTAGGACACAAAAGGAGGAGGACCCTGCCCAAAGGCTTACAATCTAGAGGTAGAGGTAGGGACACGAAAGGTAGGGGACCAGAGTTCAGCTGCGGGTTTAGAGAACCAGTAAGGGGTTGTAGGCCAGAGTGAAAAGGTGAGTATTGAGGGCCTTCTTGAAGATGTTGAAGGTGGGGGCTGCCCTAATGGGTGGAGATAGGAAGTTCCATAGTGTTGGAGCAGCTCTTGTGAAGTCCTGTAGGTGTGCATGGGACTGGTGATGCGGGGGGGGGGGGGCGGTCAGGCGAAGTTCATTGGAGGAGCGGAGTGAGCGGCTAGGTGTGTACCTCTGAGTAAGATCGGAAATGTAGGTTGGACAGGTTTTGTGGTCAGATTTGTAGGTCATAGTATCTTGAATCTGATTCTGGAATGGATAGGAAGCCAGTGGAGGGATTCACAGAGGGGAGCCGCCGTGGTGGAGCGATGGGAAGAGTGGTATCATTATTTTTGTATTATTTTTAGTCCACTGTCTAACATTTGACATAGTACATGCTCACGTGCAAGTGTGTGCACAGTACAGAGGCATCGCTGGCCATCTCACTGTCCAGGCTCTGCACTTGATTTTATGACTATGCCAGGTGGGATGCCATCTGGTTACCATGATGATGCCCTGTTTCCCTAGTGAGAACATGTTGAGCCATGTGCATTAACAGTCAGCCAGTGACAAGCTGCACTGCCCCTGCACAGTAGCAAAGACCTGGTCAGGTTCTGCCTTTTCCGCCTGAGCGGGTCCATGCTACTGTGCAGGCGTAGTCATTCTCGTTCACCTGTGGGAGCATGGCCGAGAAGTTCCAGGGGGTCCTGGCATCCAGGATGGGTTTGGAGAAGGACATGGAAAGCCTCTAGAGCAAGCGCCTAACAATAGCACCTGCGAACTCTGCCATAACAGGGGACTTGGGCACTAAAGGGGCCTGCTCCTTAGTTACCTGCTCCCTGTGGCAGGACAGATCCTCCTTACTCTTCTTCAGAGTAGTTGATTGCCGCAGCATGTAGCCTATCACCATATGGCTCCTGATGACATGTATGCCTAATGGTTGGAAGGGAATTATTGACACTCTTTGGGGAGCGAAGAAGAGAGAGAGGGAGAAAGTAAATTCAAGGTGGGGAGGGGGCAGGTTTGGTAGAGTTGGAAGCCACAGGGCCAGTTCTCTCATGAAGCAAGGTTAAACATTTGCATCAGGTGGCAGAAATGACAGGGGCAGCATGTTTGTACTGTGTTTACACTAACAGCATGCAGTCAGAGTAGGAGGAGAAGTGAGAGAAGAGCGCGAGGTGAAGAGGTCATCATTGGGGAAAAGCAGCTTGTTGTGCTGTGTGAGGAGTCTGACAGTGAGTGAGGAGGGGGGAGGCAGGAGAGCAGCAGTGTTTCTGACTTGACTTGCACAGCAGATGGGAGAAGGTGGCACTGCTATCCTGACTGAGGAATGGCGTGGCTGAGAGTGAGCAGTTTGTTTGTCACAGACTCACAGCCGGCCAGTCTGCTATTGTATTGAGCTGCAGCATGTCATGTGAGAACATTAAATGAAGCAGAGTAAATTGTTGGGTGCTGTGCAATCATTCCAAATGGGGGGGGGGGCATCCTCACAAGTTTGCCTCAGGCATCAAAAAGTCTAGAGCCGGTCCTGGGAAGCCATTGTCATGGGGTGGGTGGCGGACAGAAGACCTTTGCTGTGGGGCCCAGAGGACCATCACTGTGTTACAAATATTACAATTTTAAATTGGCTTAGAGGGTAGACCTATGATAGACATGCGCTACTATAGCCACTTCCTGATCTCAGAATAATAAATCCCTGTCCCAGACTAGTTAATCTGCTTTAATAAGTGGTTTTCAATGCCAATTGTCTTTTTATTGTATATTTAGCAAAAGCTACTTTTTAAATGGTTTCGAACATGGGGTCTGTCACTGTAATACTGGTGGGGTGGTAAAAATTCTTCAAATACGAGGCGCAAAAAACATTCCACAGCTCTCTTTGTCTCCTGAATGCTTATAAGCATATAAGTCACAATTTAGAGACACTTTTTGTTATAATTCTTTAGAAATGTTGACAAACTTATTTATTCTTTTTTTTTTCAGCATTTAACACGTAACTTTTTTATTTTTTTAGCAAATATGAAATCCTTTATTGAACTAAGAAAAGTTTCTCGCCTCTCTTGAAAGAATGTAATCAATAAAGATAGCGTTAATATTCTCTCCAACAGCTTGCTGGCAGCAAATCATCCACATCCAAGCTTATTTTTTTTCCTCTTAATACTTTAGATCAAATGCAATACCTGCCAGCGCTGATTGTTTATGTCAAGCAATTATGCTCTTAGATCTGAATTCTTTGGAACATTTCTGAAGTTTTCAGGGAATGGAATTTTAGACTGAAAATCGCTTATACTGCTTCCTGCAAACAATGGGGGCCGGTCAAGGCTAGATAGAGCTTAAAGGGTTATTTAAGGCAAAATAAAAAACTAGTTTAACTTGCCTGTGGCTTTTTGCAGCCCCCTGGACTCATCTTGTGCCCGCGGTGTCCGTCCTTGTCCTTCTAGCAAGCAGCTGCGACCCCCGCAAAGCTTGTCGGTCGCCGATAGTTGGTGGCTACTGCTCATGCGCGGCCCCAAGCCGTGCACACCCTGATTGTGCTCCTGCTGCTGGGAGTGTTCTACTGCACATGCGCAGAATGCTCCCGGCCGTCGGAGCATGGTGAGGAGGCATGTCAGGGCCGGCCCGAGGCAGAGGTGAGAGAGGCTCCAGGGGGTGCACAACTCACTCAGCTTTCATTCCCCAATTGTGTTTCAAGCAGAGAGAAATAAGAAAAGGGGATCTGTGGCAGCAACTGCAAGCAAGATAACTAGAGATTAAGGTGTTGCGGGCCTTGGGGTGCCTCTTAGTCTAATAGCAATCAGTGTGAGTAGTTGGGTTGGGAGGGATGGAGGGGCGCACTTTGGTGTCTCAGTCTTGGATGCTGAAGGACCTTGTCCCGCTCTGAGGCACGTGGCCGGCCAGCTCTGCGGAGGTAACCGCTGCTTGTTGGTGGGACTAGGACAGACTAGTCCAGGGGGTTGCAAGAAGCCCAGAGTAGGTTAAACTGCTTTTTTTTATCTTGCCATAAGATTTCCTTTAACTGAAATAATGTGTTAATTCAAATACTTGCATAAAGAGCTGTGGTAATCAGGCCCGGATTTACCTCACAGGAGCCTATAGGCACAGATGTCCTAGCACCTCAGACTTTGCCCTCCATGAACCTATAAACTCCCACCGAACTGCACCACAAGTGTGCTGGTTGTCCCAGCTGTCACTGCTCCCTTACTTCCCTTGCCTGTCATAGGTATCTACAGATGGCCTTTAGTACTAGGTAGCCAGAAACATCCTCAATATTTAGTATCTAGAGGTGCCCCCAAGTGTTAGGTAGCTAGAGGAACCTCAGTACTAAGTAACTGGAGGCGCCCCCGACTGAAGGGAGATCTCCTCAGTGGAATGCAGAGAGCAGGGTGAGTATCATCTCATTTACACTGTCATCTGGACTGCATAAGGAAGGAGGGAGGAAGACGCATGGGGAGGAGAGTGAGCCACCTTTTCATCATTAGGCACCTGTTTAAATTTTTTTTTAAAAATTACAGTTTAACAAAAATACATAAATAGTTAACTTAGGGACTAAACTTTTTAAATATGTATGTTGTGAAGGTATATTACTATACACCTTATTACCTTGAGCCCATATGGGCTTGTAATTAGTGATGGATGCAAAACTGAAAAAATGCACCTTTATTTCTAAATAAAATATTTGCGCCATACATTGTACTAGGGAAATATTTTAAACGTTGCAATAACCGGGACAAATGGGCAAATAAAATGTCTGGATTTTATCCACAATATTTTTTCTTATTATCCCTGTTAAAATGCATTTAGAATAAAATAATTCTTAGAAAAATGTACCACTCAAAGAAAGCCTAATTGGTGGCAAAAAAAAAACAAGGTATAGATCATTTGCGTGTGATGAGTAGTGATAAAGTTATTGGCGGATGAATGGGAGGATCACTGACAGGGGAAAATTGCCTTCATCCTGAAGGTGAAAACACCTGTGGGCTGAAGTGGTTAATGAAACTAGCAGTTGGCTATAAGAATTCCATAAAGTACACTGTGCTAAGACCAGCTCTGTGGTGACCTCTCCTACAGTTGTCACCCCAGGCATTTGCCTGGTTTGCCTATGCCTATAAACAGCCCTCGATCAGCACAGGAGCTTCCATATTTCTCTCATGTCAGGTTTATATAAACACCAGGAGCTGACTTCAATGTGATTTTTGTCTTTGGTGACAGGTTTGCTCTAAACGGTATATTTTGTCTTCCTAAGAAAGCAGGCCCGGATTGCTCTCTCATAGAGCTATAAATATATTTTATTGAGGTAATATTAGGGAGCTGTATAAAGTGAGGGAGAGGCAGGGCCAGATATGTACTCTTTACCGCCCTAGGCCACTGTCACCTGCTGCCCCCCTTCAGTATAGTCAGGCACCCAATGTCTCCCAGCATAGATTTACAGCTAACAACATGCCTGTCCATCTGTCTTTGGGGTATATTCACTAACTGTGTAAAAAATTGCAATACTCAGGGAGTGCATGGCAATTTAACTGTTACTTACACTGAACAGGTAGCACACTTTGCGCAGTAAGTGTGACCCCCTATTACCTAGGTTTAGGTAACGCAATTATTATTATAGAAATGTGCAGTATGCAAGTAGCATACATAATTGTATATGCAAGTAGCATATTTAACAAGGTAATGTAGATTTTGCTAATTACACAACCTACTCAGTGTAAGTAACTGTAAAATTGTAGTACATAGCAACTTTACCGACAGTTAATGAACACATCCCTTTGTTTTTTAAAGATAAGCATAAGCATGATATACACAGCGTTATGCACACTTAAAATATGCATATTTAAAGCTACACACTAGTTTAAAAAAATATATTTGAACCTCCTAGTAACTCACTAAAGGCACCATTCGTTTTCTCTGTTTTGTTTTTCTTTTTTTAAGGGAGCCCGTTGGTTAGTGTAATAACTGATGGGAAACCCCAGTGGCAAATTCAAAAATGCCTTTGTCAAGGTTCTCCATTAGTTCAGCAGTTGAATGTCGGCGGAGAGCACGGCGGAGGTGCGGCTTGTGTTGGGGGACTTGAGTTGTTAGGGCAGGTGGTTGTGGTGGGTGTTCTGGGTGTCGGTGGGGGTGCTACGGGTGGTGGCGGGAAGGAGAACCATGGGTGCCAGTGGTAATCACGCAGGCTGGGGCTTGCTATATTAAAGGACCAATGGGGATTCTGTGGAACTGTTAAAGAGAATCTGTACCTAAGAAAAGTTAATAAAATAAACATATCACCCTGTCTGTAGGGCTCTCCTCTCCCCCTCTGTGTCATTTTTGCTGCTCCCCGCCGCTATTTTGGCCATAAAATAACACTTTTACAAAGTGTTTTGTAAACAACCAATATGGCCGCCAAAGCAGGAAGTACGTCAGGCAGAGAGTGTGCCTGCTTTCAGTCAGTGTGCAGGAGATGTATAGGTTGCTGTACAGTATGCCAACACATAAAAAAACATCTAACACAAGCAGGTTGTATACAGCCTTGGTTTTGAACAGCAAGAGATTGAATCTCAAGAGGCCATTAGTTTGTTTACCCTTCTCCCAGTGTCTCTGATTCACTGCAGCTTGACAGGCTGTTTCATCTGAGCCTGCAGACTGGAGCCCTCTGCCTGTGTCAGGAATCAATCACCATGTGAAAGCCCCCACAGCTCCTTCTAAAGCCAGAGGAAGATATCACACTGGCAAAGATTGTAATCACCTCTCTCCCTGGTCAGCAGCCTCCCAGCCAGAGAGAGCAGAAACTGCCTAATGTAACTAAACTCAGGAGCGAGCATAGAGGGGTGTGAAAGGGGGGGCCTGCCTGACAGATGGACAACACTGAAGAGCCAGCCCCTTCCAGAGACAGGGCGACAAGTCCGACAGAAGACAGATAAGGTGATTTATTACACTGACTCTGCAACTACAAAGGGCTGCAGTAAGCCAGATCACATTAGATTAGGTTTAGGAACCTGTAGGATAGAAGAAATACGGCTGAAAATTTTGTTACAGAGTCTCTTTAAGGTGGAAAGGTGCTTAGAAGCGAATCTGACTTGGGCAGTTACCTGTTCCAGGGGAAGGGGGGGCGGGGTGCCATCTATTCAGGTCACGTAGCCTTAACACCCGCCGCTCCTGTGGCCAGAAATCCTCACTTTTACTTTCAGTGACCTATGGGGCCGCAACGCTGTGGGTTCTGCTCTGTGTGTCGCATCACAGAGTGCAGTGCAGGGAGGCGGGGGAGCGGTGGAGGGAGGGGCAGAGCTGCCTAATGACAGTTGGGGAAGGGGCATTAGGAATGCCCCCAGTGGGCATCTTGCAGGAGTGCCTTTCCTGCAAGAGATGCCACTTCCCCTCGAGATTGCCGACAAGATACATATTGGCAATGTTGGAGGGTCACAGCACGGTGCAAGGGGTGGGGCAGAAACCGACACATAGGGGACACAGAGGCATGTCATGGACCAGGGAACATGCCTCCTGGGGGCATGTTTTGCAGGAGATTGTGCGTACTGATGCGAGCGCATATCCGCTTGAATGACGGAGCTCTGCTCCTTCATCAGCCTCCCAGAGGCAGGGCCGGCCCTAGACTTTTTGCCGCCTGAGGCAAAATTAGAAAAAATCGCCACCCCCCCCCCCCCGTCCGTGGGTGGGGGGGGGCGCCAAGCTGGAGGGGTAGTGGGAGGAAGGGGGTATTGGGCCTAGCGGTGGGGAGGGGGGTCGGACCTATGCTCCCCTCCAGCTTTAAAAAGTTAAGTACCAGCTCTATGATTAAGAGGCAACGGGCGGGGATCACTCACCTTTTCCGCGTTCCATCGTGCGCTTCACTGACGTCACTTCCTGCAACGCCGTCCACTTACAATACAGTGGGCGGCGTTGCAGGAAGTGACGTCAGTGGAGCGCACGCTGGAACATGGAAAAGGTGAGTGATCCCCGCCCGATGCCTCTTAATCATAGAGCTGGTACTTCACTTTTTAAAGCTGGAGGGGAGCGCAGATCGGGGGACCCAGGCGAGGGAGGGGGGGTCCGACCTCCCCCACCCCTCCGCTAGGCCCAATACCCCCTTTCTGCCCACTACCCCTCCCGCTCAGTGGGCGGCCCCCCGCACCCATAGACAGGCGGGTGCCGCCTGTTTCACCCCGCCTCATGAGCGGGCAAGCCCTGCCCAGAGGCGATCTCTGCAAGGAGACTGTTCGATGGTGAAACCGCCGTCTTTTTACTTCGTACATCACTGTGATCTAAGGCAGCGCTGTACTGGGGACAACAAAAAAAAGAAAGAAATATTTACTATAAAATAAACACGCATTGGGGAGCAAAAAGAGCCCACCAACAGAGAGCTCTGTTGGTGGGCAGAAAGGATGGGGGGGTGGGAAATCACTTGTGTGCTGAGTTGTACGGCACCCTGCAGCTTGGCCTTAAAGCTGCAGTGGGCTATTTTGTTAAAAATGGCCTCGTCCTTAGGGGGATTTAAGCCGTGGACCTTAAGTGGTTAAGTGCCATTTTTATATCACCAGTATCCACAACTGATTCAGTTTTAAGTGGAACCACATTTTGATGCCTAGGGTGTATTCACCTGCCAACATCTATTTGTTTGTTCAGAGCCTCTAAACACAGGTATGTCGAATTTTCTAAAAAAAAATGAAAATCTATTAAAGTTGACTTTTTCAATTGCTCAGAGATGGCGTGAAGCCCCCCAGGGAATAAATCGCACCGCACAAGTGGGAGAGCGGCTTAATGGAGATAGCGGCAGCGCTATTGGTGGGACGTTTATCTCATCTGCAGTTAAACCCCAACATGCTTCTGTAAGTGTTCTTCAGATATATGCATCACATCTCCATAATTGGAGGCTAACATCTTCTTGGTTCCTCCTCATCAGTAGGCAGGAGATCGTACGGGGAATGCGGGGAAAATTATGCCGTTTCAGGCGAAAGCGAAGCTAAGCAGTAAGAATATTTCACATTTCATATTCCGCTGCTCAAATAAAATATTACACACTGCCTGATGTATAAGAAATACATTTTTATATGTGCTTTGCCCCCAAACATTAGTTGTAATCAATTGAAACTGCAATCTAGTCGTTCTAACTTAAAAGAGTTTTACCAGTAACCTCTGGAAAAATTCGACATTCCGGTGCCGTCTGGAGGTCAGCTGGAGTTCATTCTTTCTCTACATTGGAAATTCTAAAGAAAAGAGAAGATGCTATATTTATATTTAAATTCATTTGGCTGAAGTAATAAAACAAAAACTGAACAGCTATTTATGAGATTTGTTTTACCGTGTGCACTAGTTGCAGTTAAAGGGACATTGGGGTATATGTTAAACTGCCGTTCAGGAAGATGGCTCTTTAAAGGGACTCCGACCAGTAAATAAAATCAAAATCTGAACTTACCTGGGGCTTTCTTCAGCTCACTGTAGGTCGGGAGGTCCCTTGGCATCCTTCTGTCTCTTCTCTCAGGACCTGCTCCGAAATGGCTCCCGGTGAAACCGGGGCCGAGTGTCGGGCTCTTTCTTCTGGAAGGATGACGTCAGTCGTCACCACGCTGACCGCCTCGCGTCATCACGGCATCAACAGGACGTTTTAATGTGTCCAGTTTACAGTAAGTGGTTAATAACACTAAATACTTAGCAGCACTCATCTATGACATAGTAGATCAAAGACAATGTTTTTAATTATTCTGAGTACGAAGGATAAAACATTTAATTGAGCAGCAAGGGGAGGTGGACAGGCTAGGCTTTTGCTACTCATCATAACAATATCACAAAACATAACATTTAACCCGACAGCAAGTCACATACAACTGGGATATTGCTTATAGAATATTTAACATTCTTTCCATTTATCCCATATGAAATAGAATTTTTTAGAAGCTTCTCTGTGTGCAGAAATAAGCTGTTTAAAAGGCAGACCGCTATCAATACGTTGCTTCCAGCTGCTGAGAGAAGGTGGAGTGGGTGCAAGCCATCTGCCTGCCACTTTCTGTCTGACAGCAAAAAGAGCTTCTGAACCTCAGTTCTGGTAGGGTTATGAAACAAATTACCTCATGTGAGGTAATTTACCTCATGATGCAATGACATTTAGCAATGCTGGTAGGTTTTAGTCATGTTTCTCCTCATGAGGTAAATTATGAGGTAATTTATGAGGTAATTTACCGAAAATAACTATTCTTATGGAAATTAGGGGGCATGTTGACACATAATTTACCGATCCGTTTAAGACCTGCCTGTACCTGGAGGTAAAGTCAATTTGCATGCATTTTGCAGTTTTTAGTGGCGTTCCTATTGCTGTTTTAGTCTCGTTCCTATTCAGGCTTTCCAGTAGAAAAGAATAGTAGAAATAAAGCTCAAAATATTTACTGGATTTTTTTTTATGAGGGATACCTATAAATATACTTTTCATAGGTTGCTACATAATCAAATACGCCTCAAAAAAAAAAAAATCTTCCAAAGACTATCCTAACTTATGGAAGACAGTTAAAGACTACTATTATGTATTTACTACATGCTAACTGCTAAAATACCTCATGTTTTATCTCACTTTATGCACTTACCTCATGTTTTACCTCATGTTTTATCTCACTTTATGCACTTACCTCATGTTTTATCTCACTTTATGCACTTACCTCATGTTTTACATCATGTTCGGAAATGGAGAAAAATCTTTCAGAATTGCTAAAAAAAAAAAGAAAGGAAAATACCTCATAAGGTACTTTACCTACAATTTTTTTTTACCTCACATAGCTACCAGAATTGAGGCCAATGCTGGTTTAACACAGCTCAAACTCAGCTAAGTGTCGCAGGACCACCCATGAACTCAAGCCCTAATCAAAATGAAAAGTACATCTAAACAGAGGTGGATTAAGGACTAATGGGGCCCAAGACAGGATAGCAGATTTGGGGCCCCCTTGCACTCATTTTTGGTAAGCTAAAGTGGAGAGAGGTCAGAGAAGGTGGCTGGTGGCCCCCTCGACAGCCACTAGGCCCCAAGCACGTTCATGGGTTGCCTGGTGGATGATCCTGCTCTGTATCTGAATGGCATTATAATTATTTGATCTTCTGTTTAGCTGTAAAAAAGGTCCTCTTCAAACCCTAATCTACATTTTTTTTTCTTCCAACCCTTCCAAAACCTCTCAACTACAATAGTGTGCACCTTTTTTCTTAGGCTCCACCCTCTTGTTACTGCACATTTTTCTCACCTAAACATTCTAGTAGCGACTTCACTCTGGAACTTTCAGCCAGAAGTCCCTTGTCTTCTGGAGGCAGGCCACTGTGTCATTGCAATAGCCCAATATCCCACTATCAAGGCATGGCACGGGATTGGGTGCTTCCACCAGTGCCCCCTTCCCCTCCAAACACACACACATACACACACACAAACACAAACACACACACACTCTTTGCTTCTGTTCAGATAAAACCAGCCATGGGCCACCATCAACTATATCAAACAGTAGGGGCATGGCTGTGGAAGGGATTCAGTGAGGAGGGGAAAATCCCAGAGGTATGGGAGCTACACAGGGTTTCCTTGGTGGTGGTGCAAAGGGTTCTGGGAGAATGAGGAGTCAGGACAGCCCCGATCTAAGCCATGGACTGTCTTACTAAATGGTGGGATCCAGTAACCCTGAAATTGAAGACTCTCAGAGAAGAGTGCAGGGGGTCTATTAGGGTTTGGGAGTTGTGACTATGCAGCCAGGTTAGTTGAGGGATTACTTGTGTTAAAAACAAAATCTGGAAACGAACACGAGGAATACAGCGTAGGAGATTTGAACGCAATATAAATTACGGCTATAGCGGCGAACAGTGAGTAACTTCGGCACCGTTAGAAGATGGAGCTGAAGTTGCTCTTAAAACACTGTAATTTGCATCAAATTACATCATTCCCAACCATCCATGTTGATCTGGAGGGGGAATAGTAATTACCGGTTTACCGCCACTGGGACTAGTGCAGGAGCAGGGTAAGCCGTATATCTGCTGTAACCTGCGCCCAAGTCTCCTGATTTCATTTGTACTCATCTAGAAATAGGCTTATTAAGGTAACCTGAGGTGAGAAGGATATGGAGACTGACAAGTTTTTTTCATTTTAAAGGGGAACTTCAGCCTAAACAAACATACGTTCATTAAGTTACATTAGTTATGTTAATTAGAATAGACAGGTAATATAATTTTTTACCCACCCTGTTTTAAAAGAACAGGCAAATGTTTGTGATTCATGGGGACTGCCATCTTTGTCATGTGGGCAGCCATCTTTTTGGTTGAAAGGAGGTGACAAGGAGCAGGAGACACAGTTCCAACTGTCCTGTGTCCTGATAACCCCTCCCAGCTGCACACACTAGGCTTCAAATGTCAAATTCAAAATGTAAAGAAAAAAAATTGCACCAAAACAGCAGAATGAGAACAACAACATCATAAATCCCATCATGCTTTGCACAGCATCAGGGGAAAAATGCCCGGGCAGTTTTCTTCTGTGCAGCTAAAAATGAGACTTGCAATGACATTTAGCAATGCTGGTAGGTTTTAGTCATGTTTCTCCTCATGAGGTAAATTATGAGGTAATTTATGAGGTAATTTACCGAAAATAACTATTCTTATGGAAATTAGGGGGCATGTTGACACATAATTTACCGATCCGTTTAAGACCTGCCTGTACCTGGAGGTAAAGTCAATTTGCATGCATTTTGCAGTTTTTAGTGGCGTTCCTATTGCTGTTTTAGTCTCGTTCCTATTCAGGCTTTCCAGTAGAAAAGAATAGTAGAAATAAAGCTCAAAATATTTACTGGATTTTTTTTTATGAGGGATACCTATAAATATACTTTTCATAGGTTGCTACATAATCAAATACGCCTCAAAAAAAAAAAATCTTCCAAAGACTATCCTAACTTATGGAAGACAGTTAAAGACTACTATTATGTATTTACTACATGCTAACTGCTAAAATACCTCATGTTTTATCTCACTTTATGCACTTACCTCATGTTTTACCTCATGTTTTATCTCACTTTATGCACTTACCTCATGTTTTACCTCATGTTTTATCTCACTTTATGCACTTACCTCATGTTTTACATCATGTTCGGAAATGGAGAAAAATCTTTCAGAATTGCTAAAAAAAAAAAGAAAGGAAAATACCTCATAAGGTACTTTACCTACAATTTTTTTTACCTCACATAGCTACCAGAATTGAGGCCAATGCTGGTTTAACACAGCTCAAACTCAGCTAAGTGTCGCAGGACCACCCATGAACTCAAGCCCTAATCAAAATGAAAAGTACATCTAAACAGAGGTGGATTAAGGACTAATGGGGCCCAAGACAGGATAGCAGATTTGGGGCCCCCTTGCACTCATTTTTGGTAAGCTAAAGTGGAGAGAGGTCAGAGAAGGTGGCTGGTGGCCCCCTCGACAGCCACTAGGCCCCAAGCACGTTCATGGGTTGCCTGGTGGATGATCCTGCTCTGTATCTGAATGGCGTTATAATTATTTGATCTTCTGTTTAGCTGTAAAAAAGATCCTCTTCAAACCCTAATCTACATTTTTTTCTTCCAACCCTTCCAAAACCTCTCAACTACAATAGTGTGCACCTTTTTTCTTAGGCTCCACCCTCTTGTTACTGCACATTTTTCTCACCTAAACATTCTAGTAGCGACTTCACTCTGGAACTTTCAGCCAGAAGTCCCTTGTCTTCTGGAGGCAGGCCACTGTGTCATTGCAATAGCCCAATATCCCACTATCACGGCATGGCACGGGATTGGGTGCTTCCACCAGTGCCCCCTTCCCCTCCAAACACACACACATACACACACACAAACACAAACACACACACACTCTTTGCTTCTGTTCAGATGAAACCAGCCATGGGCCACCATCAACTATATCAAACAGTAGGGGCATGGCTGTGGAAGGGATTCAGTGAGGAGGGGAAAATCCCAGAGGTATGGGAGCTACACAGGGTTTCCTTGGTGGTGGTGCAAAGGGTTCTGGGAGAATGAGGAGTCAGGACAGCCCCGATCTAAGCCATGGACTGTCTTACTAAATGGTGGGATCCAGTAACCCTGAAATTGAAGACTCTCAGAGAAGAGTGCAGGGGGTCTATTAGGGTTTGGGAGTTGTGACTATGCAGCCAGGTTAGTTGAGGGATTACTTGTGTTAAAAACAAAATCTGGAAACGAACACGAGGAATACAGCGTAGGAGATTTGAACGCAATATAAATTACGGCTATAGCGGCGAACAGTGAGTAACTTCGGCACCGTTAGAAGATGGAGCTGAAGTTGCTCTTAAAACACTGTAATTTGCATCAAATTACATTATTCCCAACCATCCATGTTGATCTGGAGGGGGAATAGTAATTACCGCCACTGGGACTAGTGCAGGAGCAGGGTAAGCCGTATATCTGCTGTAACCTGCGCCCAAGTCTCCTGATTTCATTTGTACTCATCTAGAAATAGGCTTATTAAGGTAACCCGAGGTGAGAAGGATATGGAGACTGACAAGTTTTTTTCATTTTAAAGGGGAACTTCAGCCTAAACAAACATACGTTCATTAAGTTACATTAGTTATGTTAATTAGAATAGACAGGTAATATAATTTTTTACCCACCCTGTTTTAAAAGAACAGGCAAATGTTTGTGATTCATGGGGACTGCCATCTTTGTCATGTGGGCAGCCATCTTTTTGGTTAAAAGGAGGTGACAAGGAGCAGGAGACACAGTTCCAACTGTCCTGTGTCCTGATAACCCCTCCCAGCTGCACACACTAGGCTTCAAATGTCAAATTCAAAATGTAAAGAAAAAAAATTGCACCAAAACAGCAGAATGAGAACAACAACATCATAAATCCCATCATGCTTTGCACAGCATCAGGGGAAAAATGCCCGGGCAGTTTTCTTCTGTGCAGCTAAAAATGAGACTTGTATAAGAGAAACAAAGTTCTGATGCTGTGAAACTGTTAAAGAAACACCAGGCCTTTCCAGTGCTGCTGAGTCGATTTTTAGTCTGGAGGTTCACTTTAAACAATACCAGTTTCCTGGCAGTTCTGCTGATCTTTCTGGTCAGTAGATTCTAAATCACACACCTAAACAAGCATGCGGCTAATCTTGCCAGATTTGTCATAGACATCTGATCTGCATGCTTGTTCAGGGCCTATGATTTAAGGTATTAGAGGCAGAGGGTCAGCAGGACAGCCAGGCAATGAGCATTATTTAAAAGGAAACAAACATGTCAGCCTCTATATCCCTCTCACCTCGGGTTCCCTTTAATAAAGCAAGTATACTGAATTGCAATGCCTGTAGTCTGTAAAATAGCTCTTTACATTTTCCTTCGTATGAATAAAATCTGTCTCGTATTCTTGGTTTACACCTAAAAGTAATTTCCGATGTCCTTCACGCTTTGTTTCCAACCTTCCCTGGGCTCTTCCATTCAAATTCAAAGTGATGATTGCCACTTTCATTTTCAATTGCAGATCATCATCAGGTATTATCATTGTCACTGCATTGTGTCTCAATTGTCAAAGTAACCTATAAATATTATATGGGAAAAAGTCAGACTTCTACCTCGATAAAAGCGGCGATTCATCAAAAAATGTTCTTCCTAATAGGCATGGTCAACAATACCATGTGCATTTATCGCAGTTATACTGTATATTATAGTCATGGTCACAGCTACTCCTCTGTGTTCCAGTTAACCACTTCCCTACCCTGGTCATTTCACTGTTCAGCTCAGCTCTGATTATTTTGACAATAACTTTATCACTAATTAACAAATCTAAATGATCTATATATTGTTGTCTTTTTTTTTTTTTTACAATAAATTAGGCTTTTTGTGGCTGACATTTGTTTTTAGTAATTACCTTTTTTCTATGATTTCTAAAAGAAAAATAAGGGAAAAAGTAAAAAAAAATACTCAATTTTCCACTTTCATACATTACAGCTTTAATGTAAACAGTTCTACTGTATTGTACATTCAACCCATACATTTTATTTGTCTATATTTCCTGTTTATACAACTCATTTGTTTTGATCATGTATTAGTAACACATTGTGTACCCTACTCACTTTTTACATCTGTCTTCCTAGAATGCTTATTTTACACTTGTTTGCTCATTAGCCCTGCCGCTGAATTCCCTGGGGGGAGTAGAGAGGTTTGCTGCTCCTTTTCAATAATGTGCTGTTGTTATCAGCTCAGAGATAAATAAACAGTATTATCTAGGATTTTTTACAGAGGAGAGTACAGAGACTTATTTTCATGTCACCTGGACAAGAAGTGGTTAAAGGACCACTATAGTGTAAAATTTTAAATTCAGGTGTACCCATACATATAAGTTGTACAATTTTCCCAGAATAATATGCACTATAAATTACTTTTTTCCTATCTCACTGTCGCTTACATTAGGTGCTAAAAATCTGACAGGACTGTCAGATTTTGGACACCTCCATCTGCTTTTCAAAAGTATGGAGGTGAGGCAAGGGACACAGACTTCTAGGGGATGGAGGAAGCTCCAGGTAAGAAAATCGGATTTTATTGTATTTGTCTCATGTATCCTTCAACTGCATTGTTTAAGAAGCATGAAGAGCAATCCTGATGTTCCCTTTGTCACCACTAGTAAATTCTTCAAAATTTTAACCACTCTGTGACTGCCTAACGCAGAATGGAGATCGCAGAGTGGCTTCCTCGTTCCTCCAGGACACATATGTGCATCATCTCGCGATGCGCGAGATTTGCAGGGAATCTGCATCCGCTCTAGCGCAAGCTCCCGTAAATAAACATTGCGGGGATCCGTGATGAGCTTGCCATCCCGCGATCGTGGCTGGCAGGCTCTTAGAAACAAAAAACATCCGATTTCTATTTGTACAGCGCTGCGATCTAGCCCAGTGCTGTACTGGGCAAGGCCCTGTCACTTGGCTGTCCCCTGGAGTGGCTCAGAAGCGGATCCCTCTCATAGGCTGATGTGATCCTTGTGCTGGATCTCGGAGGAAGGGAAATTTAAAAAAATTAAATAAGAAAAATATGTTTTAAATTAATAATTTAAAAAATGTAATCGCAGCAGCAATCAGATGCCACCAACAAACAAAAAGCTCTGTTGGTGGCAAGAAAAGGATTCATTTGTGTGCTAAGTTGTATGGTCCTGCAGCAAACTGTTAAAGCTGCAGAGTGCTGAATTGTAAAAAATGGCCTGGTCACTAGGGGGGTGTAAGCCTGTGGTCCTCAAAAGGTTAAGTGTGGGCAGAGTCAACAGTCATAACCTATTCAAAACCTACATGGCAGAGTGTGGAGGTGCAGCACATGAATATCAGCTGTTCATGCTATGTTAAGTACTCCATAAAACAACTGTTAACCATGTTCAGCACTCCTTGTTCACTTCAGAATCCGCTACATGGGTATTGAATTGTTTATTATGTTTCCACTAGATTCTTACAGCTTCTTATCTTTTAAATGTATAACATAGCATAGTAGTGAAAGCAATTGCTTTTTTTACTTACTGAGCAGGGTGAAAAGGGGCTGGAAGATGATTAGATTGCTGAGCAGCAGAGCTAGCCACAAAGAGTTCATCTCTCTCAGCAGTGGGGAGGGAGTGGGTGTGGCCAAGCAATCACTGGATAAGCAACTCCCACTCTTCTGGCAGCAAGGAGTTACGGGAACCAGCCTGCCAGGTACTTTCAATGCATTTAGTGCAAAAAGTACAGACATACAATGCAAAAAACATTGTGCACTGCTAAGTGCAAATTGTCTATCATATGTGTAAAATAAAAAGGGGGTACTGAATGGGGGATTTTCTCACATGGAGCTGACTAGAGGAACTCTGGCCCAAAAAAAAGGGGGCGTTATTACCCTGAGAATTCAGGCTTCATATTTTCACACATGTAATCTGGTATAGCCAGCAGGGAGACTATTACTTCCGTTGTGTTTTTTTAGCCTCAGTTTTTATTAATAAGCCCTACTGATTTGATCACAAAAAGCCGAAGCCATGCAGGATAACCCTTTTCATCCGAACGTTCTCAGTTCTTGTTCTTTTTCCAGAATTCTGCTTTCTTGCTTTACATTATTATATTCTGTAAACACTTTGATTGAATCACGCTGTATGAAGAAGTCAGCATATATCATCTTCCTTGAGGGGCAGCAGCTCTTCTGGGCTTTGTGTGTACTTCGCATTGTATTTCATAACTTATTCTCCATAATAGACTATTTTACCAAAGGCACAGCTGTCAGAAGATGACAAATTGTTGTATCAAGCAGCTATTTCTCAATTTCTGCTTCTCATTTTTCATTGCTTTTCTTTCATTGGTAGCTCTTAGAGAAAGATTTAGAAAAGATTGAGGGAAAGGTTGAAACCTCTAATTTCTAAAGTGCTTAAACTGTTCTATACGTGTGTGAGCATGTCGGTGCGGTGTAGACCGCATACGGTCAGGAACGTTGCGTTTCCTTGCTCTGAGCACGGCCCATATGGCTGCTTTGATTGATATTTGACCTTTGGCTTGACACCTACATGTGCAGTATTTTTTTTAAGCCTGTTATACGTTTGATCGCACAATGTTTTGAATGTCAAAAGGAATAATGGAAAATGTTGACACCTACAAAGACTGCAAGTTATCTAGTTTAAAGAGGAGGTTTACCAAGGATGAAACTGTAGCCGATACCCCCTTTCCCTGAAGAAATATTTGCCTTTTCTAGACTAGATTATCAAGGGGGTCTGTATGGCTGATATTGTGGTGAAACCCCTCCCACATTGTGATGTCATGACCATGGTCATAATCGTTTCCTGTCTGTGAACCTTGTTGCATTGTGTGAAATAACAGCTTTTTTCAACTGCCAAGCAACCAGTATCTCATTCTGTGCATAGAACTCTCAGTAACGAACATTCTGTACAGATCACCTGGAAGAACTAAAGATTTCACCACCAGTGATAAATCTCAGTATGTAAATCAGCGAACACTCCCAATCCAGCGCAGGAGA
Source organism: Hyperolius riggenbachi (assembly GCF_040937935.1). Classification (NCBI taxonomy): domain Eukaryota; kingdom Metazoa; phylum Chordata; class Amphibia; order Anura; family Hyperoliidae; genus Hyperolius; species Hyperolius riggenbachi. The sequence goes on from NC_090647.1 coordinate 531,164,335, forward strand.
CTTGGGTGCAGCCGGCGCCACCATAGACCGTTAGACCATAAAAGGAATTACGGCTATAACGGGGCACAGTGAGTAACTTCAGCGCCGTCAGAAGACGGAGATGAAGTTACTTTTAAAACACTGTATTTCTGCCTCCAGCAATAGCTGGCAGCCGGATTACATCATTCACCCACTATCCATGTGGACCTTGAGGGGGAATAGTAATTAACGGCGCCAGGAACTTGTGCAGAAGCAGGATAAGCCATTTATCAGCTGTATCCTGCGCCCAAGTCTCCCAGCTGCGAATCCTCTCGAACTCGTAAATCAGAGAGAGGGAAGATTGTACAAAGAGCAAACACTGACTAAATAATCTTTAATCTATAATTGTATTCATTATATTATTTTCACTGCAGTTCCTGCTTAAAATCACAACCATCACATACAATGATGGTCAGTGAGAAAATAATTCTGATATGCATGCAAACTTAATGCAGATTGCATGTAGTTTAGAAATGGAACAATCACATGCCCCTCCTGGTGGTTTTGATTAGCCCAATTTCAACAACAACAAATAAAATTTGTAAAGCGCTTTTCTCCCATAGGACTCAAAGCGCATGGCTCAGACCAATAAGTGGTTGATTGGTAAATTGTGGTACAGAGAAATTATTCTCTAAAACTGCAAATGCCAGGCTAAACAGATGGCCCTTCAGTCTGGATTTGAACAACTCCAGGGATGGAGCTGTCTTTACTGGGTGTGGTAAGGAATTCCAAAGGGTAGGGGCAGCATGACAGAGGGCTCTGGCTCCAAAGGTTTTAAGGTGCACCCTGGGAGTGACCAAGTTTATGGAACCTGCTGATCTGAGGTTGTGAAAGGTGTGGTACAGTTTTAGCAAGTCCTTCATGTACCCAGGGCCCAAATTGTAAAGGGATTTGAATGTCAACAGTCCAAACTGCATGCGATTTGCATGCAACTCAAGCTGCATTTTATTGAGCATCTCTGGTCTTAAATAGAACCTATAGTCAAAATACCATAGTAAAATGACTTCTTCTTTTTTTTTTTTTTTTAAATATTCATTTATAAATGATTTAGTCAGTGTTTTCCAACTGTAAAATCTCTCCTCTTCTTCACTTACATTCTGAAATGTATCACTGGTGGTGGCATCTTTAGTACTTGCAGGTGATCTCTGTGGAATGTTTATTTACAAGGCCCTGTTCACAGTGGTTAGTTGCCTAACACACACAATACAATAATTGGCCTAAATTCACTAAGCTTATCTCCTGCGTTTCTATAGTTATCACCATGGTGATTAGGCATGTAGTATTCAGGAAACATTTTACCTCAGGCAAACTCAGGGGCCCCAACCGTCCCGTTTTCGCTGGGACTGTCACTGGTTGGGGGAGAAGTCCCGCTGTCCCGGGATACCCCCCCCCCCCCTTGTGTCCCGGCTGGCAGCGGAGCCGGAGGTGACAAAAATGATCGAGGCCCCAGCCGGCGGCTTTGGTGTGTGGGATGCGGGTCTGGGGGATAATATTGTCCCTCCCTCCCTCCGAATGTGCCCCCCAGTGTCCCCCTGTATGCAGAGATAACAGCGCAGCGGAGCGGGCAGTCTTACCATTCCTCCTCGTACCGGGCATCTCTCTTGCTTCCATCTACTTCCTGTGACGTCACAGGAAGCAGGAAGCGGAGAAGAGATAGAGATGCCCGGTACGCGAGGAGGAATGGTAAGACTGCCCGCTCCGCTGCGCTGTTATCTCTGCATACAGGGGGACACTGGGGGGCACATTCGGAGGGAGGGACAATATTATCCCCCAGACCCGCATCCCACACACCAAAGCCGCCGGCTGGGGCCTCGATCATTTTTGTCACCTCCACACCCATGGGCACCCTCACCCATCTCTTTAATAAATAATTGCATATATATATATATATATATATATATATATATATATATATATATATATATATATATTATGATTGACTAGGGGTGTGTCAGGGGGTGTGGTTGGGGGTGTGGCTTAAGTGTCCCGGTTTCTCATCTCAAAAAGTTGGGAGGTATGGGCAAACTGTGTGGAGGTAAGTTTTCTCTTGCCTTATTATCTCCAGCATGATCTTAGTGAATTGAGGCCAATAAATGTGTGTAAACTGCAATGGAGACTGGACATAGACTGCCTGCATGCAGCGAGTTAAAATAATGTGATCAGTTACAACGCAGTTCTGTGAACACTGAACAGGTCCTTGGAACTGTATGGACAGTGAGTTGACATGTAGAATTATTCTGTCTGCAACCCAACTCATGCACTGTGTGAACTGAACCTAAGAGTTCTAAAGCTAGTAGATTAGAACTCTTGTCTCCCAGCCAGAATGCTCTTGTGGGGAGAATTCCGAATAATAATCAGGCTAGGCTAAAGCTGTGTACACACTTGAAAGATTAATGGAAGATCTAATGCAGGGAATACACGGTACGTTTTTGTACCGTGTATCGAGACAGCGGCTCGATGGTGGCCTGTCCCCGCTCGTCCCCGCGGCCGCCCGGATCGATTCCCGCTCGCCCCCACGGGCGCTCCTTATCTTCCTTTCGTTTTTTGCCATTGTCCGCCCGCGGGTATCGAGCGGGGAATCGATCCACGTGGTGATCGGACCTGTCGGAAATTATCAATCGAGCCATCGGCGGCCTGATTGATAAAAAACACGACCCGTGTATGCCCAGCATTAGACCAATATTACCCCCTTCCATGTAGTATGAGAGCCATACTCTACACAGTCTATTCTATTGAGCTGAACTCCCCATCAGATAAAATCTTTGCAAGATGCTGCACACAAAGATGCTGTACACATGTAACAGATCCCGCTTGTCGTGGTACTTTATGGCCAGGAGCACTTCACATCAGAGGGTGTAGGATTCTCCTCTGCATAATTTTTTATTAACTACATGTGGTTAGAGGCCTTTACGGTTTGCTCTCACTGTCCCACATGCGCCAGTCTGGACTGAGAAGATGAACTTAAAGAGAACCCGAGGTGGGAATTACTAATACTATTGGGGCACAGAGGCTGGTTGTGCACACTAAGACCAGCCTCTGTTGCCCCATCGTGTGCCTCCATGTCCCCCCTGCTCGCCGCTATAGACCCCGCAGTGCTGGCGACACGCAGCGTGTCGCCAGCACAATGTTTACCTAAGCACTGTCAGTCAGCGCCGCTCCCCCGCCTCCTCCGCATCGCCGCTACCCGCCCGCGTCACTTCCCTCCTATCAGCGGGAGGGAAGGGACACGGGCGGGTGCGCCGATGTGGAGGAGGCGGGGGAGTGGCGCTGACAGACAGCGCTAAGGTAAACATTGTGCTGGCGACACGCTGCGTGTCGCCAGCACTGCGGGGTCTATAGCGGCGAGCAGGGGGGACATGGAGGCACACGATGGGGCAACAGAGGCTGGTCTTAGTGTGCACAACCAGCCTCTGTGCCCCAATAGTATTAGTAATTCCCACCTCGGGTTCTCTTTAAACAGTGGCACACTTGTGTAAAAGTTGGCCAAGTAGACGTGGTAGCCTTGGTGGAGAAGTGGATTTAATAGGTCCACCACTATTTTCCTACTGGTGCCAATGTACTCAGGGCACCCAGCTTGCTGCAAAATGGAGTATTTGCCTTCATAAATTTTAAAGGTGAAGGTGTAGCCAGTGCCACTCTCGCATGCCCTATAAATTTTCACCCCACATCTTGCCCTCTTGCTTGGGATGTACTGTTTTATGGAAAGTCTCCCATGAAACAAACAGTACCAGGGATTCATCCTTAGCAATTTCCTGGTGTGCAGTATACACATCCATGAACACTGCACTTAGGTGGGTCAACAGGGGTCTCAACTTTAACAGTCTGTCATGGGCAGGGTCGGTATGTTCCACACTTTGTGTGTTGTCATTTAGGTGGAAAAACTTTGACAACAGCTCAAAACGCTGCCTGCCTGGGTATTATTGCTGGATAGAGGGGTGCATTGTGATAAAGGTCCCAGGACCAGTACATTTTCATCTGGGGCTTTGGGTTGATGCTCATGCTGAGTGTGAGGCCTACATAAGATTTCATTTCGGACACGTTGGTGGGGTGCCATTTTCTGGCGATATAGCTGGTGGGGTGGTCAGCTAAAAATGGTAGAGCAAATAAATGAGTTTGCTCTCCTAAATGCTGCCACATTCCCTCTGTCATAAAAAGCTGGAAAATGTCAATTAGTGCCTGATTGACAGCGGTGGCTGTGAAGGGTGGGATGTTGGCAGCAGCATAATTAGGGGGTTCCCAGGTGCCATTTAGTATATGAAGCGGTACCTCCTGCCTGTGAGGTACCTGTGGCTGCCGACCCTATCTGCACCTAGCTCCCCCCTGCGCACTGCTGCTAGCAGCAGCTGGGTTGCCCACGGAGCCCTCTGCTGGGTTGCCCACGGAGCCCTCTGCTGGGTTGCCCATGGAGCCCTCTGCTGGGTTGCCCACGGAGCTCTCTGCTGGGTTGCCCATGGAGCCCTCTGCTGGGTTGCCCACGGAGCTCTCTGCTGGGTTGCCCACGAAGCCCTCTGCTGGGTTGCCCACGGAGCCCTCTGCTGGGTTGCCCATGGAGCCCCCTGCTGTGTACAGTCCTGATGGTCCCTCATCAGCGGACTCAAGACTCAGGTCCCTCCTCAAGCGGTGTGATGGTGGCCCTTCAGATTCGGAAGATTCAGACCCTGAACCAGAGCCGGACGGAGGGAGCCAATCACTACCTGACTCATCCTCGCTGCTGCTCTGCTGGAAGATGGCGGCTGCCTCCACCGCAGAACACAGCCTCCTCGCCATTATAAAAAAGGATAGATAAAGATAAAAAATAGAAAGAGATAGAAATATTTTTTCTTTTTTTAAAGTGACAGGTTTTTTTTTGGGGGGGTGTAGAGGGGGTAGGGGGGAGTGGGGGTGTAGAGGGGGTAGGGGGGAGTGGGGGGGGGGGGTGTAGAGGGGGTAGGTAGGGAGTGGGGGGTGTAGAGGGGGGGGGAAGAACAGTAGAGTATAGATAGAAAAAGATAAAAAGATCTCAGTAGATCAGTAATCAGTAGATCAGTAGGGAATAAAAGGAGAGGGAGAATCAGGGATTCTAGGCAATTATGGGGTTAAAAATTCAGGGGTGGGGGGGGGGGGGGGAATGTATTAAAAAAAAAATAGTCCTAAGAGCTATCTGTCAGTCTGTCTCTCAGCTCCTGTCACCACAGAACAGTGATTGATCTGTGTGACAGGAGCTGAGAGACAGAGAGAGGGAAACCTTTTATTTATAAACATTATTAAGAATTCACATTGTTACTAGATGTAACTATGTGAATTCTTTACTTCCTTATCTCTGATTGGGTCAGAGGAGCGATGGCTCCTCGTCACCATGCAGAACGGCGTGTAAGCCGCCGGTTGTGAGCGCACGTGCAAGCCAGGCATGGTCGGAATAGCCGATTTCCGTTTCCGGCACAATTCCGCATTCCGTCATATAGAAATTCCATTACCGTTCCATTCCGACGGTATACCGGGGCAGTTCCGCAGAATTCCGACTTATACGGAATTCCGTCGGAAAAATCTGTCTCTCTCTCTCTCCTCCTCCATCCATGTCATGCAGTAGGGAATTGCAGATTTTCAAAACAGCTTATATACCATAGCTGGGATTTGAACCCAGGACCTAGTGTGTAGTAGGTACCTGTCTTAACCTCTAGACCATGACCCACACTACATGCTAAAGCTGGCGGTAGCATAAACCATACTTCCATTATGATCAATTCGATAGAAAAAGTAGCATGATTAAGGATTTGTACTTTTTGAAAAGCATGCTTATATACCATAGCTGGGATTTGAACCCAGGACCTAGTGTGTAGTAGGTATCTGTCTTACCCTCTAGACCAGGGGTCCCCAAACGTTTTGGGTTGAGGGCCGGGTCAACATACTTCAGACCGCTGGTGGGCCGGAGTAAACATAAAATGATGTAGAAGTCTTTGCGGACCAGACAGTGAAGCATACCCAGGTGACAATCTGCAAGCCAATTGGACAGCAGTGTCACCTGATGTGGAATTTGATTGGAAACCAGCAAAATTTCTGCTTTCTGGCTTCCATGTGGATGGGGGGTGCTGCACTGCTATTCCATATGTGGACCACCAATATTTAAAGATGTAGCTGACTGCATTTATAAGCAATACATTTTCTGTGTGGGGGGCCGGTAAGAAAGCCTTAGGGGGCCACATTCGGCCCGCGGGCCTTAGTTTGAGGACCACTGCTCTAGACCATGACCCACACTACATGCTAAAGCTGGCGGTAGCATAAACCATACTTCCATTATGATCAATTCGATAGAAAAAGTAGCATGATTAAGGATTAGTACTTTTTGAAAAGCATGCTTATATACCATAGCTGGGATTTGAACCCAGGACCTAGTGGGTAGTAGGTATTTGTCTTACCCTCTAGACCATGAACCACACTGCATGGTAGTAGGTATCTGTCTTACCCACTAGTAAGGCTGAGGCTGGAGAGGCTGCAGCCTCAGGGCGCAGTGTAGGAGGGGGTGCACAATTCATTCAGCTGTCATTCCCAATTGTGTTTGAAGCAGAAAGAAATAAGAAAAGGTGATACATGGCAGCGACTGCAAGCCAGATAAGTAGAGATTAAGGTGTTGGGGGGGGGCCCTGGGGCACCTCTTAGTGTAATAGCAATCAGTGTGTGACAGCTGGGGTGGGAGGGATGGGGGGGCGCACTTTGCTGTCTCAGCCTTGGGTGCTGAAGGACCTTATCCCACCTCTGACCACACTACATGCTAAAGCCTGGCCCTGAGTGTGGTTGATGGTCTAGAGCAGTGGTCCTCAAACTAAGGCCCGCGGGCCGAATGTGGCCCCCTAAGGCTTTCTTACCGGCCCCCCACACAGAAAATGTATTGCTTATAAATGCAGTCAGCTACATCTTTAAATATTGGTGGTCCACATATGGAATAGCAGTGCAGCACCCCCCATCCACATGGAAGCCAGAAAGCAGAAATTTTGCTGGTTTCCAATCAAATTCCACATCAGGTGACACTGCTGTCCAATTGGCTTGCAGATTGTCACCTGGGTATGCTTCACTGTCTGGTCCGCAAAGACTTCTACATCATTTTATGTTTACTCCGGCCCACCAGCGGTCTGAAGTATGTTGACCTGGCCCTCAACCCAAAACGTTTGGGGACCCCTGGTCTAGAGGGTAAGACAGATACCTACTACACACTAGGTCCTGGGTTCAAATCCCAGCTATGGTATATAAGCATGCTTTTCAAAAAGTACAAATCCTTAATCATGCTACTTTTTCTATCGAATTGATCATAATGGAAGTATGGTTTATGCTACCGCCAGCTTTAGCATGTAGTGTGGGTCATGGTCTAGAGGTTAAGACAGATACCTACTACACACTAGGTCCTGGGTTCAAATCCCAGCTATGGTATATAAGCATGCTTTTCAAAAAGAACAAATCCTTAATCATGCTACTTTTTCTATCGAATTGATCATAATGGAAGTATGGTTTATGCTACCGCCAGCTTTAGCATGTAGTGTGGGTCATGGTCTAGAGGTTAAGACAGATACCTACTACACACTAGGTCCTGGGTTCAAATCCCAGCTATGGTATATAAGCATGCTTTTCAAAAAGTACAAATCCTTAATCATGCTACTTTTTCTATCGAATTGATCATAATAGAAGTATGGTTTATGCTACCGCCAGCTTTAGCATGCAGTGTGGGTCATGGTCTAGAGGGTAAGACAGATACCTACTACACACTAGGTCCTGGGTTCAAATCCCAGCTATGGTATATAAGCATGCTTTTCAAAAAGTACAAATCCTTAATCATGTTACTTTTTCTATCGAATTGATCATAATAGAAGTATGGTTTATGCTACCGCCAGCTTTAGCATGCAGTGTGGGGCCTGGTCTAGAGGGTAAGACAGATACCTACTACACACTAGGTCCTGGGTTCAAATCCCAGCTATGGTATATAAGCATGCTTTTCAAAAAGTACAAATCCTTAACCATGCTACTTTTTCTATCGAATTGATCATAATGGAAGTATGGTTTATGCTAACGCCAGCTTTAGCATGCAGTGTGGGTTATGGTCTAGAGGGTAAGACAGATACCTACTACACACTAGGTCCTGGGTTCAAATCCCAGCTATGGTATATAAGCATGCTTTTCAAAAAGTACAAATCCTTAATCATGCTACTTTTTCTATCGAATTGATCATAATGGAAGTATGGTTTATGCTACCGCCAGCTTTAGCATGTAGTGTGGGTCATGGTCTAGAGGTTAAGACAGATACCTACTACACACTAGGTCCTGGGTTCAAATCCCAGCTATGGTATATAAGCATGCTTTTCAAAAAGTACAAATCCTTAATCATGCTACTTTTTCTATCGAATTGATCATAATAGAAGTATGGTTTATGCTACCGCCAGCTTTAGCATGCAGTGTGGGTCATGGTCTAGAGGGTAATACAGATACCTACTACACACTAGGTCCTGGGTTCAAATCCCAGCTATGGTATATAAGCATGCTTTTCAAAAAGTACAAATCCTTAATCATGTTACTTTTTCTATCGAATTGATCATAATAGAAGTATGGTTTATGCTACCGCCAGCTTTAGCATGCAGTGTGGGGCATGGTCTAGAGGGTAAGACAGATACCTACTACACACTAGGTCCTGGGTTCAAATCCCAGCTATGGTATATAAGCATGCTTTTCAAAAAGTACAAATCCTTAACCATGCTACTTTTTCTATCGAATTGATCATAATGGAAGTATGGTTTATGCTAACGCCAGCTTTAGCATGCAGTGTGGGTTATGGTCTAGAGGGTAAGACAGATACCTACTATACACTAGGTCCTGGGTTCAAATCCCAGCTATGGTATATAAGCATGCTTTTCAAAAAGTACAAATCCTTAATCATTCTACTTTTTCTATCGAATTGATCATAATGGAAGTATGGTTTATGCTACCGCCAGCTTTAGCATGTAGTGTGGGTCATGGTCTAGAGGGTAAGACACATACCTACTACACACTAGGTCCTGGGTTCAAATCCCAGCTATGGTATATAAGCTGTTTTGAAAATCTGCAATTCCCTACTGCATGGGATGGATGGAGAGAGAGAGAGAGATGGATTGGTCCATTTTCAAGCTGCGTATATTTGCATGAAAAAATTACATAATCCTGTATGAACTCTCAAATGTGTTTGTATCTCATTGATCATCCCTAATTCCAAGAGACGAAGGATGTCAGGAAATTGTGTGCTATATTGTGACATTTCTGTGTAGCTCTCTGAAAATGATGTCACTCTTATAAATAAAAAGTTATATCAGTACTTTATTTACACCTCAGCTTTACCAAGGGAAAAAAACACACACCCAGAAAATGCCATATGTGATGAACCAAAAGATCACAAAGGAAACAAGGATCGGTAAATACAAATTTTAACCATAAGTACTCTTTTTGAGAGAGCAGCTTCCATGTTCTGCCCGCATGCGTACTGTGCTGATGCCGATTGTTATCTAATGATCTCCATATACACACATCAGAATATAGCCGCTGACAGTCATCATAGATGATCCGGCAGGATGGATCAGTTCTTTGCACTGAGCTTTCTTTTTGGTCGTTGCTTATATTGATCGTTTGCTTGTTTTATAAGCTCCAGTAGTTAACCAATCCATCGTTCAGCGATCATTTTAAGTGACTATAGTCTGATGTGTGTTCAAGGCTTTACACATCACTCCTTCAACATTTCTCAGCATTATTCCTTTTAAAGCGGAATATAGCCCTGCATTTCAACTTTGCTCTAAAACATTATTTACAGCATATTACATGCAACCAGCATTTTTTTTTTACTAGACGAGCATTCAAAGGGTTACACACAGAGCTTTAAAGTTCCGTGCAGAGAAATGCTGCCACAGTCGAACTTTCAGATAATGATACATTTAAAGAGACTCTGAAGCGAGAATAAATCTCGCTTCAGAGCTCAAAGTTAGCAGGGGCACGTGTGCCCCTGCTATACCACCGCTATCGCGCCGCACAAAGGGGGTCCCTTCACCCCCAAACCCACCCCAGCACGACTTGGTCGTGCATTTGGTCGCTCCTGGAGGCAGGGCTAACGGCTGCAGCCCTGCCTCCAGTCGCGTCTGTCAGCGGCGCATCGCCGCCTCTCCCCCGCCCCTCTCAGTGAAGGAAGACTGAGAGGGGCGGGGGAGAGGCGGAGATACGCGCTGACAGACGCGCGTGGGGCAGGGCTGTGGCGGTTAGCCCTGCCCCAACCAGGAAGCGCTCCCCCGCATTACGGAGGGGGATTTGGGGGTGAAGGGACCCCCGTTAAGCCGCGCTATAGCGGCATTTTAGCAGGGGCACACATGCTCCTGCTAACTCTGAGGTCTGAAGCGAGTTTAAGTAAACACAAGATAACAAATGAGGAATGTGACACATTCTCTGACTGTGCAGGAGCTGCTGGAGACAGAGACACTGGAAGCTTGTGTCCTTGCTAAACAGCAAGGAATAAAACCAGTTATTAATAAAATGCAAAGTCAGCTCACAAAGCAAAAAACTGTACTTTTAGAAACCAATAACTTCTAAATGAATAATAATACTTATGCACAAATGTAAATATGATAAATATGATAACCGTATGGCATAGAAAAAAGTAGGAAAACATGTTTTTATTGAATAATATGTCACGGTTTTAAACCGCTTTAAGCTGAAAAAATAAGCAGTAGTTGTTTGACTTTTTGAACTTTCCTGCCGTAAAATAATTTAATTTATCCTCTCTCTGACAGATAACAGCCTTTCAGCTTTTATTTGCTTTTCTGGAAACCAAACTGAATCTGACAAGCTGTTCGACAAGCTTTTTTGCAGATATAACAATTCAAGTTGTTTAAATCTTCCTGTACGGGAAAACAGAAAGAGACTTCGGATAATTTCTTAGAAGGGCTAGCACAGCATGTGTATATCTATTTTCGTGTTCATTTGGCACCCAATATACAATGGTATTTATTATTTACACTTATTTCAGTCTTACTCTGCGCCCTTTTAATACCGTTATTTTACCATATTTATTAGACTAAAGGTGGACACTAACGATCCAATTTCTAGCGAAAAATCATTTGAGCGATCAGATAATTCTGATCAGAAGAAAAATCATTCACTACACCGTCAACGAACCAAACTTTGCTTCCTATCTATCACAACCAACAAGAAAATCCAAATTTTGGTTTGACGAAAATCCAATTGGACGACTATTTTTATAATCGTTCGTAATCGATTGTGCCCATCAACGAAGATAATTTACAACCAATCCGATCAGAATTTCCGATCGCTCTAATGATTTTTCGCTAGAAATTGGACCATTAGTGGCCACCTTAAAGAAAATAGCGATGAAGAAATGATAAAAAATATTGTTATAAACAATATTTTGAAATTTCAGCTTCACCCCGCACCTTTTTTTCCTTGCACCCTATTTCAATGTATGCGCCTAACACTGGTTTGCGAATCAATCCATATGTTAGTGAATTATGACATCAGCCTACATCTAAAAATATAAGGAAAGCACACAATGAAATGCAAACAAATGTTAATGAGTGAACTCCATAGAGGGGCCGTAGTATCTCCAATGAGCAATATAACATCTGGAGTGCCTCTTGGGAAGCCTTCTTAATATGAGTCAGTCATTAATTGTGCAACTCTTGAAGGTTTATTGAAAAGATGATATAAGCACAGAGCAGCAACTGCAGTAAATCGTGCCTTGGGTAATCAATATGTGTGTAACGTTCATACAAAAGCAATAAATTGCCCTCCAGGATATGGTAAGTAGTTATACGGAACGGAACGTGAAACAGACAAATAAGGAACGTTGGATGTCTGAAAAATTAGCCAACCCAAAAGGAAATATAAAGGCTGTCCTGACGTCTGTGCTGACCTCTGCGCCTGCGTGTGTCCGTTTGTATACGGAGCGCGGACTGCTTATCAACAAACAAGTCATTGAGTATGGCAGTTTGGGACAGGAGCCCCATGCTTCTGACTGCTTGTATTCTCAGAGTCTGACAAGGATAGGTTTAGATGGGAGCCTAGAGGTGGATTCACAGCATACTTGAATGATGAGTCCTGAAAAGGAAACGGCCCTTTGTATAATTTAGCAAAGTTTGTTAACATTATTTCTTTTTCTTTATTTTGCGACAACATTTTCTGTAGCGATGTCCATAATACAAGACAAATAGGGGGATCATTGATACATGAGACATTCAAAACGCTGTACAGTCAGGACATCCAGCAACAGAAGTGATAGATTACAGCAAAATAAGAAATACTAGGAGGAGGTCCCTGCCCTTGCGAACTTACAATCTAGAGGATTCATGTAAAACTCTGGCCCATGGGCCAAATCTGTCTCTCAGAGCCAATAAATTTGGCCCTCAAGTGGTCTCCCCACTTTGCATTATGTTTGGCCCACTCTAGACCACCAGGGAAGCTATACTGGAGGTGAAGCCCAAGAACACCAGGGAAGCCATATGAGGGCGGTAGGAGGGAAGCATTAAACATTAGGGAACTGTCTATGGGAGGGTTCCATGATCTAGACATCATGGAACTGTATAGTGGAGGGAGAAACACTAGACACCAGGGAACTGTATAGGGGTTGGAGGGGGGCCATTAGATACCTGCAAACTGTATAAGGGAGGAAGGTGGCCAGTAGACATTGAGGTTGGCCCATGACTTGGACCCAGTGTACGATTTTGGCCCAGTTTGTATTTGAGGTTGACACCCCTGATCTGGAGGCTAGTGGGTTGAAGACATTAAAGGGGAACTGAAGAGAGAGGTATATGGAGGCTGTCATGTTTATTTCCTTTTAGACAAAACCAGTTGCCTGGCAGCCCTGCTGATCCTCTGCCTCTAATACTATTAGCCATAGCCCCTGAACAAGCATGCAGCAGATCAGGTGTTTCAGTGGTTCAGACTTATAAGTCTGATCTGACAAGACTAGCTGCATGCTTGTTTCTGGTTTTAATCAGATACTACTGCAGAGAAATAGACCAGCAGGGCTGCCAGGCAACTGGTATTGATTAAAAGGAAATAAACATGACAGCCTCCGTATACCTCTTACTTCAGTTCCCCTTTAAGGAAGGAGACACAGGGGTCAGAGGATTAAACAGCGACTCTCCAATGCAACCTATAACAAATTATAGGCTTCTCTTTAAGCTGGATCCTTTGAGTTATAGGCAGCCAATGGAGAGATTGAGGGGCTGCATCAGAGGAACGGGAGGAAAGAAGGATTAGATGGGCTTTCTTAGTGTTTCTGCCTTTTTAAGTGTATACATTTATGTCTCTCTGGGTATAGAAATAAACACATTTCTTATTTGAGCACAATCATTTTCACATAATATTTTAATCATTAAAAATAGGCAATGCAGGAACTCTTGAAGGAATCTTGGAATTTCAATGGTAATATTGTAGAATAAGAATCAAAATGCCACCACCACTAGCTCTGTACCACTCAATGCAATACAAATCTATGCAACCTCTGACTACCTACAACTTACCCCCACTCCAATCCAGCTCCTGCCTGCCCAGGGATGGAACAAGAAGCCCTTGCACCCCAAGTTTTATTGTCATGTGGCCCCCTATATAAGCCCCCCTGCCCAGGAGCTATTCGCTTTATGCTGTAAACCCGGGTCCTGATCACGTGACCTGCATTGGGAGGTGGGAACATGCAGCATAAATTGTGCAGCTGCTAGGAAGAACAGGTGAGACCCAAAGCAGCGCTGAATCGGGAAAGGCTCTTACTCTGCAATGAATGGGTTTTGCTGATCTCAAAATCGATCAAGAATGCCCCAGTTTCTATTAGATTTTAATTTAATTATACATTTTATTAAATCAAATATTTAAATATATTAGAAACGCGTACATGTGAAAATGGTGCCTGGAAAAAGGGCGCAGGGGATTGCCGCTAGAAGAATCACGCTAAAAATAGCAATATTCTACTACTGTATTCTGATAGTAAAATATCGGTAATATTTACCAATATTTTACTATGGCTAAACCTACCTAACTCTACCCTCAAACAGAACCGTCCCTCTACTGATGCCTAACTGTAAGATCCATGGTGGTGCCCTACCCTAAACCCCTCTAAACCTTCCCTCCCCCCTCTACCGCAAAGCCGCGATGTGCAGCAAAAGTTGATGCATTTCGGAGCCCGAAAATGATTTCAAATATCAGCCTCCGATAGAATACCTTGTCGACAATGTTCCGGGGGGGGGGGGAGTGGGGAGGCACGCTCAGCGAAGGGGGGCATCAGAGCACTGAGGGAAGCCTTAAATAGGATCCTAATTTCGCACCTGAGCTTTGGTTAAGGTACACTTTAAGAATTCCATAAAGCTGTGTGCTAAAAATAGCTCCATGGTGCCTATGCCTAAAAACAGTCCTGTACTTCATGTTTTTAGGAATGATAAATGTGTTTGCCTACAGCAATGGGAACATACAAGATGAACTTCAACTCTTTTTATTTTTTTTTAATATATATTTTAGGTTATATTACAATTCTTTACTTATTTATTTATCCCTGTAATATCTTGCTTTAAGTAAAATGATATCCTCATTCGGCAAGGGCAGCATAATGCACACGATGATGACGCTTTTTAATAACACTGGAGTAGAAATCCACATTTTAGAAAGGAGTATTAAAAACTCAATTAGAATGTGTTTAATATAAAGTTGCTGCAATTTGTGTCGCAATAAGAGATCTAATAACGCCTTTGCAGCTTGCAGCTTCTGCTGCTGAATGTGTGACATTTCTAGCACATTATTATTTGGCAAAACAATGTCACATTAATCTGAATAACATGAAATGTAGCGAAAGGGATTTAGCTAACCCCCCCCCCCCCATGTCACACGTCGCAGGGCCGCTACATTGATGGGATTTATACATTTATTTAAAAATATGTCGGGCTAAGTGTAACATTTCAATAATTTTGCTGCTGTTTGGCTCGGGCGGAAGGAAGGCAATAAATAATTCTTATTATAATTACAAATCCTCAGCGGAGGAGCCTTGTAGAGCTCTGAACTCGCTTTGCAAAGTCAAATACACACGACCTCTCTCCGTTCCTCGCTTCTTAGAGTGCAGCTTAAAATACCATGACGCCGGGATGTAGGAAGGAATGAGAAGACACTGTTTGCTCTGCAGATCATTAAATAGTATAATGTTTATTTATAGAGATTTCCTAAATGATACACCAACTCCATGAGACCACATTTAAAGGGGAACTTTAACCAAGGATTGAAATTCATCCCAATCAGTAGCTGATACCCCCTTTCCCACGAGAAATCTTTACCTTTTCTCAAATAAATTATCAGGGGGATCTGTATGTCTGATATTGTGGTAAAACCCCTCCCACAGTGAATCAGAATCTTTTATTTCGCCAAGCATGACTGGGTCATGCCCGGAATTGGTTTTGGCATGTACAGGGCTAGGTGTGGAACAAGACATACGATACGATAAGAGAACAATAAAAACAGTTTATCCAAAAAATCTTAACACAGAGTTTGAGCTCAAGTATGTAAAGTGTAAAGTGTGCAGCAGTGCAATCATGTGCTACCGAAAGCTAATTGAAGGGGGCGGATAAGGGAGTTCATAGAGTTGACAGCTGAGGGAAAGAAGCTATTCCTGTGTCTTGCAGTCCTGGTGTAGGTGGACCGGAATCTCCGGCCCAAGGGGAGCCGCTGGAAGAAGCGGAAGCCTGAGTGAGACGGGTCATTGGCTCTGGAGCACAGTCTGGAGTTGTAGAGTTGATCTAGTGAGGGGAGTGATTTCCTGATGATTTTCTCTGCTGATCTTATGACCCTCTGTAGTTTGTGTCTGTCGCTGGTGGAGGAGCCAGCATACCAGACCAGGATGGAGGAGCAGAGGACAGATTCAATTGTGGCTGTGTAGAAGCTCGTCAGAAGCTCCAACGTCATCCCAAACTTCTTCAGTTGGGCTTTACTCTGGGTGGAGGACGTGTTGACTTTCCAAGTTAGGTCTTTGGAGATTGTAGTGCCTAGAAGGCGTGCGCAGGGAACCCTTACCATTTCCGTACCATCAATGCAGATTGGAGGTGGGGTGACAGCGTGTTTTCTAAAGTCAACAATCAACACTACTGTTTTTGTGGTATTGAGGACCAGGCCGTTCTCTCTGCACCAGAGGCAGATTCTGTCAACCTGGTTGCGGTATTCCTGCTCGTCACCCCCGGAAATGAGGCCAACTATGGTTGTATCATCAGCAAACTTGATGACTTTGACAGAGTTTGCTGTAGACCTGCAGTTGTTTGTATATAGGGAGAATAAGAATGGGGATAGAACACGTCCTTGAGGGGCCCCTGTATTGGTAGTCCTTGATTGCGAGATAATAGTGTCCAGCTTGACGGCCTGGGATCTGTTGCTCAAGAATTCTGTGATCCACTTGCGTAGGGTGGGGTGTACCCCGAGGGCTGCAAGGTTCTCCTGTAGTATTTGGGGGCTGATGGTGTTAAACGCCGAGCTAAAGTCAAGTAGGGGGATCCTGGCGTAGGAGTTTGGCCTGTCTAGGTGTTCATTAACGAGTTGTCATGACCATGGTCCTGACAGTTTAATGTATGCAAACCTTGTTGCATTGTGGGAAATAACGTCTTTTTCCACCTGCCACGCAACCAGTATCTCCCTCTGTGCATAGAACTCTCAGTAACGAAAATTCTGTACAGATCACCTGGCAGAGCTAAACATGTCACCACCGGTGATACATTTCAGAATGTAAGTCGAGATGAGGAAAGATTTTACAATGGGCAAACACTGACTAACTAATCTATAAATTAATATTGTAAACAATAATCATGTTTATTCTTTATGCTATTTTCACTACAGTTCCTCTTTAAAGGGTACTTTGTGCAACATGCTAAGCATACAAATTCAGCCCTGGATTGCATCCTGATCAAGAGGGATAAGCAATGGAATTCCACTGAAACTGGAATTCGCAATGCGGAATTCTGTGGAATTTCGCTATTTAAATTGAAGTCAATACCCTGGACCTTAGCAGTTCATAGCGAAGCCCCGATACATACTGTCATCACAAAACATTTTTTTAAAGACCTTATAGTTTTTGAAAAACTTGATTTAAAAAAATAAAAAAAATTATCTTTTTAACTCGATAAAATTACATTTTGCTGCAGACTGTGTTACTCTTTACTACAGAGTTCTCAGTTAGCTTAACATATTTGATACATTTAAAGAAAATGGACAGCCTGGGGTCCCCTCTGTACCTTCTTTAACCCCCTGTTTGGACCATGTATCATGTGGAGGTCCTGACCCTGAGCTATACCAGCTGGCATAGATATGAAGGGGGGTCTGGAAGAGAGGGAGCAGAAAAGCTTCCCCCTCCCCAATGCACTTGTCCATACCATGGACAAGGGGCTCTTCTCAACCTCTAGTGCCCAAGAAGCGGTGGGACTGTAGGCTGGTTGAGGGGGGGGGTTTCCTGGTGGCATCTAGGCTGCCCCTCCCCTTCATCGGTGAAATGGGTATAGGGGTATTAATGTACTAATGTGGAAACAGGTTACACTAGCAACAGGAAGCTTTACTCTCTAATGGTGCAAATAATCCTTATAATTTTGGTTAGGTGCTGCTATGTTAAAAGCTGATGCTACATATATTCAAACATTACTTCAGTCTACAAAAGAAACTTATGTACCTTACTGACCTTACTTCTTTTATATGTCATTTGTTAATTTGTTTAAAGGGATACTGTAGGGGGGTCGGGGGAAAATGAGCTGAACTTACCCGGAGCTTCTAATGGTCCCCCGCAGACATCCTGTGTTGGCGCAGCCACTCCCCAATTCTCCGGCCCCGCCTCCGGTTCACTTCTGGAATTTCTGACTTTAAAGTCAGAAAACCACTGCGCTTGCGTTGCCGTGTCCTCGCTCCTGCTGATGTCACCAGGAGTGTACTGCGCAGGCACAGACCATACTGGGCCTGCACTGTGTGCTCTTGATGACATCAGCTGGATCGAGGACACGGCAACGCAGGTGCAGTGGTTTTCTGACTTTAAAGTCAGAAATTCCAGAAGTGAACCGGAGGCGGGGCCGGAGCATCGGTGAGCGGCTGCGCGGGCACAGGATGTCTGCGGGGGACCATTAGAAGCCCCGGGTAAGTTCAGCTCATTTTCCCCCGACCCCCCTACAGTATCCCTTTAAGGTGTTCAATTGTTTTATACTTTTTTGTAGTTTTAGCTTTGAATTCTTTTTAGTGATATCAAAGATGGGACTTTACATTTTTAAACAAGCCGAGAAAGACCTTCTTTGTCTTCTTTCTTTTATACTGTATCACTTTTTACTCTATAGCCTTTTGACAAAATATAACTTTATTGTTTTCCTTTTTTCTTTAAAGAGACACTGAAGCGAGACTAAATCTCGCTTCAGCTCTCATATATAGCAGGGGCACGTGTGCCCCTGCTAAAACGCCGCTATCCCGCGGCTTAACGGGGGTCCCTTCACCCCCAACCCACCCCCCGCAATACTTGGTCGTAAAATGGTCGCTGGCTGTCTCTTCCTGGAGGCAGGGCTAACGGCTGCAGCCCTGCCTCCCAGCGCCGTCTATCAGACGCGCATCGCCGCCTCTCCCCCGCCCCTCTCAGTGAAGGAAGACTGAGAGGGGCGGGGGAGAGGCGGAGATACGCGTCTGACAGACACGCATGGGGCAGGGCTGCAGCGGTTAGCCCTGCCCCAACCAGGAAGCGCTCCCCTGCTGCACGGAGGGGGTTTGGGGGGACAGGGACCCCCGTTAAGCCGCGCTATAGCGGCGTTTTAGCAGGGGCACGCATGCCCCTGCTAGCTATGAGGTCTGAAGCGAGATTTATTCTCGCTTCAGACTCTCTTTAAGTTTTGTCTTTTGTTTAAACTATGAGATGAATGTTTGTAACTTTAATATATTCAATAAAAAAGCGAAAATGAAACAGCCTTTAGAACAAAGACTTAAAGTGAAACTACAGTCTTGTGTTACAATTGAAAGGACACCTGAAGTGAGAGGGACATGGAGGTGGCCATATTTATCTCCTTTAAAACAACACCAGTTGCCTGGCATCCTGCTGGTCTTTCATGCATCAGTAGTGTCCGAAATGCACACCTGAAACAAGCATGTACTGTATATCCTCGTGTATAAGCCTCATTTTTCAGCATAAAAAATGTGCTGAAAAGTTACCCTTTTGGCTTATATGAAGGTCAGTGGAGCAAAACAGATGATGGAACAGGTTTTTGTTAATGGCAGAGGATTGTAAGGATTGTGACCTAGTGATCCTGCTCATACCCGCTTGTGCCCTGCTGTGCCCGTGCCCCCATCCCTTGCAACATGGTGAGCATAAGGTGCTGGTCAAGACTACCTGTGTCCGCTGGCTTGTGAAGCGGAGTGTGTAAGCGACGTGCCAGCCGTGCAATGATTGGGGATTCTTACTGTGTGGCCATTGCTGTGTCTCATATCTATGATGACATCTAGAGGCTTCTTGAGACACAGCTATATGATCCTGGGGCACATCTGGCTATAGGGAGGGGGGCTGACTTGTTCTGGGGGAATATCAGGGGCAGTGAGGGTTAACTTACCTATGTTGCTGGCTCTTGTGGCACACTGATGTTCAACTAGAGATCAGTGTGCTGGAGAGCAGTGTGCAACGCAGCTACGAGGGGAGGCGACATGGGTAAGTTAACACCCACTGCCACGGTCCGCACATTTCAAACAGAGGTGTAGAGATAGTTTCTGGGGCTCCATAGCAAAATTTAGATGGGGCCATCAGACCTAGGCAGTCTTGAGCAATGCCACCTGCCCCTACCATACTGAATATGAGTTCACTAGGCAATGAACATTCCTATGGGCAGCACGGTGGTGTAGTGGTTAGCACTCTCATCTTGCAGCGCTGGGTCCCTGGTTCGTATCTCAGCCAGGGCACTATTTGCACGGAGTTTGTACGTTCTCCCCATGTCTGTGTGGGTTTCCTCTGTGCACTCTGGTTTCTTCACAAATTCCAAAAACATACAGATTAATTGCTAATTAACTTCCCCTAAATTGGCCCTAGACTACGATACATACACTACCTGATACATACATAGACATATGACTGTGGTAGGGATTAGGTTGTGAGCCACTCTCAAGGGACAGTTTAGTGATAAGACAATATATACTCTGTACAGCACTGTGGTAGATGTCAGTGCTATATAAATAATAATAATAATAATAATAATAATGGTCACTGAGATAAAGTCAGAGGGTAAAGAAACAAAGGAACATTAATAGTGAATACATCAATTACCACTTGGGCCCCATATGCTCCAGGGCTCCATAGCGGTTGCTATGGCTATTGTTATGCCCCAGCTCTCAAACATTCCAGAACAGGTTATTAACACCCCCCTCCCCCCCCCCCCCCCCCCCAAAAAAAAAGGTGGTCACAGTACATCAATCAGGTTTGTTGCTGGTAATGGAAAGGGAAAAAATAGGCTTTAGCCTGGAACTGCTGGAAATAAGCTAAAGACCATTTCCTGTTTGCTTAAAGAGGAACTGTCGTGAAAATCTTAAAATTTAAAACACATACAAATAAGAAGTATGTTTCTTCCTGAGTAAAATGAGCCATAAATTACTTTTCTCCTATGTTGCTGTCACTTACAGTAGGTAGTAGAAATCTGACATTACTGACAGGTTATGGACAAGCCCATCTTCTCATAGGGGGGTTCTCAGGGTTTTCTTTATTTTTAAAAGCCACTTAGTGAATGGCAGTTGCTCCGTCCAACTGCCAAAATAGTGTGCAGTGAGCAGGGAGGCTGGACAGCATCTTTGTATATAGATTTTTCAGGGAATGTCTTTATAAAGAATAAAGGCCATGCTGAGAGATGGATTAGCCCAAAATCTGTCGGTAATGTCAGATTTCTACTACCTACTGCAAGTGACAGCAACATGGGAGAAAAGTAATTTATGACTCATTTTACTCTGGGAGAAATGTACTTCTTATCTGTATGTGTTTTAAATTTAAAGATTTTCGAGACAGTTTCTCTTTAAATGTGGGCAGTTTAAATCATTCTTTCTGGTGACTTATAAGTGCTGCAACCATTATAAAGTGAGATTCTGGTGGCCTGGTTTACTGATGTATTCCTCCTAACATAAAATAGACAAATAATTAGAGACTGCAGCAGAAAGAGACCCTCAGTTATGACCTTTTGGGATCAGCCTGTCGATACTTCTGTTTATATATGGCGGTGCTGTGTGCATTACAGTGTCAGTATTCCGATATGAGAATATACATGATCTGTTAGGCTGCTTTACAAATGCAGATATCGATCTGTCAGGTTTTCAGGAAATCAATCTTCACGGAGAGAAAGGTAAAATGCTCTTGCTGTTGTTATTCCCGTCGCACCCACGTGCCCGAGTATATTATTCAGCAGGTCACAAGTGCACAGCCAGCGCTTCAGCATTTAATCAATGCTTTGCATGCGATTTCAAGGAAGCCCTCCAAAACTTGTACATGCTTGGCTCTGTTGATTTAAAGAGGAACTCCAGTGAAAATAATGTAATAAAAAAGTGCTACATTTTTACAATAATTATGTATAAATGATTTAGTGTTTGCCCGTTCTTTTAAATCCCTGATTTACATTCTGACATTTACTACATGGTGACATTTTTACTGCTGGCAGGTAATGTAGCTGCTGCATGCTTTTATGGCAGTTGGAAACAGCTGTAAACAGCTATTTCCCACAATGCAACAAGGTTCACAGACAGGAAACTGCCAGGAGTACCACGGCCCTCAGAGTTTCTTGTGGGAGGGGTTTCACCACAATATCAGCCATACCGCGCCCCCTGATGATCAGTTTGTGAAAAGGAATAGATTTCTCATGTAAAACGGGGTATCAGCTACTGATTGGGATAAAGTTTAATTCTTGGTCGGAGTTTCTCTTTAAGCCTGCTCCCCTTTAGGGCCGGTTTAAGCACCACTGCTACCCTAAAGCGAAGTCAGTCAAACCAAGGTTACCTCCAGGCAACCACTGATTGGGCAGATGGGCAGATTAGACCAGCCCCCACTCAGGATTAAGAAGTCGCTTTCTGTAGATCGGAAGAAAGGGGCAACACCCCACCACCACCCCTCCACCTACACACTACTTTAACCACATCCCTACTAAGGGTTTTTTTCCCCTTCTGTACCAGAGCAATTTTCACCTGTCAACACTCCACATTCATTCTCCAATAACCTTATAGCTACTTGTCACAACAAAATGATCTATACCTTGTTTTTTTCGCCACCAACTAGGCTTTCTTGTGGGTGGTACCTTTAGCTAAGAATTATTTTATTCTAAATGCATTTTAATGGGAATAATAAGAAAAAGGAAAAAAATATTTCTCAGTTTTTCTGCCATTATAGTTTTAAAATAAAAAGTTCTACTGTGAATAAAACCTCCACATTTTATATGTCCCGGTTATCACAACGTTAAAGGACTTCCGAGGCAAAAATGAAGAAAATGACACTATACCTTTTTATTAGCAGAATCCATGGAGGACGTCCTGCGCGTCCCCCGCTCCGTTCCGCCATCAATGCAGGCCTTTCCGTTCCCCCAGGGCATGGCCCGACCCCACTGAACGGGTCGCATCGATTCCACCTCTAAGATGGCCGCCGCCTTGATCCGCGGCTGCGCAGTACGCTTTGCCAAGAGTGCGACTGCGCAGTGATGTGAGCGCGCCCGACGTACACTTGGGGAGCATGCCGAAACCCACTACGCGGTGGGAGGCGGGCTAAAGGCTTTGCAGTCGCACTCACGGCAAAGCGTACAGCGTAGCCGCGGATCAAGGCGGCGGCCATCTTAGAGGTGGAATCGATGCGACCCATTCGGTGGGGTCGGGCCATGCCCTGGGGGAACGGAAAGGCCTGCATTGACGGCGGAACGGAGCGGGGGATGCGCAGGACGTCCTCCGTGGATTCTGCTAATAAAAAGGTATAGTGTAATTTTCTTCATTTTGCCCTCGGAAGTCCTTTAACAATATTTTCCTACTACAATGTATGGCGACAATATTTTATTTGGAAATAATGGTGTATTTTTTTCTGTTTTGCATCCATCACTAATAACAAGCCCATAATTGCAAAAATAACAGTAATATACCCTCATGTCATACATATTAAGAACATTCAGTCTCTAAGGTAACTATTTATGTAATTTTTTTTAAATGTCATTTTTTTACATGTAAATGTTTTGGTAACTATGGGAGAGTGGGGGAGGTAAAGGGTTAATTTTAATTTATTTTAATTTCAAAAATGTATGTAGGTATAATTTTACTATTTGACCGCAAGAAATCCCCCCCAACACACACACTTTTTCTTCCTGTGCATACTATTAGTACGCTAACAGGAAGTAATGTGTGTATGTGTTACTTTCGTTTTATCTGTGTTCCCATTCACTGATCTCCGGCCTAATGGACGGCAATGAGCACATGTAACACTCTCTTTCTTACACCATCCGCAACACTTCCAGCTTTCACACTCACTCGGCCACCAGCTCCTCCAGCATAAACTCCAAGTGGACTGAAAGGGATGACACTCAGGCCTTCTGTGTTTTAAAGCTTTATTGAGGCGGAGTGCACTTGGCTGGAGCCTCTTCCACAGTCAATCTTTGCACTCACAAAAACATTATAAAACAGTGATCGTATAGTGGATTTTACATAGAACAATAATATTAACATAACAGCAACATACCTGTAAGACAACAGGGAAACACTGCCACTATCTAGGGTACTGCCAGCCAGCCCACCAGCCCACCTATATCATAACAGGCAGTCATTATATTACATTCCCACATACATGTTACAGGATATATACAAAGCATACATGAAAATGAACAAGAGAAAACATTTTCCAGAGATTCTGCAGCAGGGTGATGTGAAACACTGCATGTCTCATACAGCAGCCATTTCAGGAAGAGTACATGGCTCTCTAACTTACATCATCTACTCAGCCCAGCATGTGCTGCAGGGCCTACAGGCTGCTAAAAAGCACACATACACCTCCAGGGCCGGCCCGCCCATGAGGCGGGGTGAAACTTTTGCCTCAGGCGGCACTTCTGGGGGGGCGGCACCCGCCCGTCCATGTGTGTGGGGGGCCGCCCGAGCTGGAGGGGATAGCGGGCAGGAAGGGGGTATTGGGCCTAGCGGCGGGGAGGGGGGTCGGACCCCCCCCTCCCTCGCCTGGGTCCCCCGTCCTCCGCTCCCCTCCAGCTTTAAAAGTGAAGTCGCTGGCTGCAGCTATGTGTAAGAGGCAACGGGCGGGGATTACTCACCTCTTCCTCGTTCCAGGTCAGCGTGCGCTCCACTGACGTCACTTCCTGCTACGCCGTAGGAAGTGACGTCAGTGGAGCGCACGCTGACCTGGAACGAGTAAGAGGTGAGTAATCCCCGCCCGTTGCCTCTTACACATAGCTGCAGCCAGCGACTTCACTTTTAAAGCTGGAGGGGAGCGGAGGACGGGGGACCCAGGCGAGGGAGGGGGGGGGCTGACCCCCCTCCCCGCCACTAGACCCAATACCCCCTTCCTGCCCGCTATCCCCTCCAGCTCGGGCGGCCCCCCACACCCACGGCTTGGGGGGGGGGGGCGGCCGCGATTTCTTTGAAAATTGCCTCAGGCGGCAAAAAGTCTAGGGCCGGGCCTGTACACCTCTTTACACTCTACAGAACTATTATGGATATATATCATAACTTTTTACAACAGACAGATTACCGGTAACTTTAGCTTCAGAGAACACAGACAGAGATCCTACCTCTTCCACAGTCAATCTTTGCACTGAGGAGACCAAACCAACAGGTGGAAAACACAGGGGGCTTTCTGGAACAGTCCATTGCTAAGATTCAGCCTGTTACACTTCCCTCAGTTTTAGTTAATGACACATTTAAAGAGGTTTATTTTGCCTGTCCTGACAATCTGTTAACAGCTTTTGAACATATTAAACTATATTTAACAAGTGTACATTGCTGCAGCTCCTGTATGTTAGTATGACCCTCTTGCAAACCTGCAGACTGGATATTTGGTGAAACTTCACGTGCCTAAAATTCACTGTGCTACACACACGCGCGGGAGCGCGCACGCGCGCGTGTGGCGGCTGTTCATGGCAATGGATGAATATCTACACTCGGGAGCAGGAACTGGAGTCCTGCAGGGCGTAGATATACTGCTGCAAATGGCATAAGTGGTTAATATAATTTTTGCCTGGAGAGGGACCTTAATATTTTTCAGTCCCAATAACTCATGAGTTTTTGAACAATGCTTTTCTTCCACGTCTTTATTCGGCCTTGCTTTGTCTCACCAGCTCTTGCTTCAGATAACAGTTTATCTTCACGGTGCACAATGTGCTCAACAAGCAGTTTAACTTTTCTATTAATTTTAAGATCCCCCCTTTGCTCTCCATTTGCCGAGGTTAGTTCAGCCGTCGTAGTAAGAAAGGAAATGATTTCTGTAAGACGCTTTTGTTGTGGGCCGAAGCCCACATCTGATGACACCATTAAGCTAAATAAACAAGCAATCCACAGAGGAAATTTGCTGAAATATATCAATAAAATATGCACTTTCATTCTAAATTGTACCGGAGGTTAAACAGCATATGCTGTAACATAAAAGACAGGAACGATAATGGCACAATAGCACAACAAACACAAACGCAGGTCAAACACTCTACTTATCCCTGTTTATACATGAAGCTATTCAGAGTGCTGAATTGTTGCAAAGCTGAACAGTAAAAATGGAACATAATTACTATGGAAGCACAAGACAGAAAGAAAAGCATTCTTCATAAATAACCTAAATCAGACATAGCCGGCCCTTGACCTGAGCGACCGGAGCGGTCGCTCAGGGCGACGGCTTCCAAGGGGGTGCCTATAGTTGGCTGCCTATACTGAGGGCACATATACCTGACTTCCTATACTGGGGGCACCTATAGCTGGCCACCTTTACTGAGGGCACCAACACCTGGCTACCTATACTGGGTGCACCTATAGCTGGCTACCTATCTGGGGGATGAAGACCTTCAACTGACTTCCTATACTGTGGCTACCTACCTATATTGAGTCTGAGGGCATTTTCGGCAAATTGTCGGTGCTGAGCTATCATTCTAAATGGGGGGGGGGGGGGCAGCTAACTGTTCCACTTATTGTTTTTATTAATATTCTTGAAAGGTTCTAGCCTTCATTTTTAAGTGTATTCAAGATAATGCACTCTTTCCATCCATTCGTGGTTATTAATAGTAATTTTTCTATTATACATATGTGATGTGTCACGGAGATCTGAGCATTTGGTGTGAGGTGTCACAACGTCAAAAAGGTTGGGAAACGCTGTCCTAGGAGATATCTCAGGAGAAAAGGTGAATTGCATATGGGCGTGTGTGTGTGTGCGCGCGCGCGCGCACGCGGGAAGAAGACGAGGGGGGGGGGGGGCACAAAAATCAGGTCTCGCTCAGGGTGCTGTGAAACCTAAGCCCAGCCCTGAAAGCAGATGAGATGACTTTTGGAATCGGTACCGTAAGGGCTGGTTCACACGGGCAATTTCGAGTCGGTCTCTACTGGCGGCAATGCTCGACACTCGTGTGTGCTCGACATAGCTGATACTCATGTGTGCAGTCAGGCCCAACAATGTCGACCAAGGGGATCAGGTCCTGATCCCCAACGTACGACTTCCATCAAAGGTTTGTACGCACCTTAAAGTGAACTAGAGACAAAGCACCCTCATGTATTTTACCGTATACAGTATATCAGTGGGAAGATTAGAGAAAACACCTACCGTGCTCTCTGTTTCATTCTTCACTGCTCAGCCTGCTTCTTATCAGCCCTGATAAAATACCCGACTGAGCATTCAGTCTGGCTTTGCTCAGGAATCATTATAGCTGAGTCATTATAGCAGAGCCAGAAGGTAGCAGGCTTGGGCTTGAAAAGACATCAGAAAAACAGACTCAGTTATAAAGATTCCTGAGCAAAACCAGACTAAATGCTCAGTCAGGAATTTTATCAGGGCTGATAAGAAGCAGACTGAGCAGTGAAGAATGAAACAGAGAGCAGGGTAGGTGTCTTCTCTAATGTTCTCACTGATATATATGGTAAAATACATGAGGGTGCTTCGCCTCTGGTTCACTTTAAGTGCTGCCTCCAGACAACAACCAGCTGCTGATCGGTTCTGTATATGTTTTCTTATGTAAATGTCAGCAATTATTTTAGATAAAAACCTTAAAGATGAATGATCATCGAATAAACTTGAATTTTTTTCTGGCATTTACTATAAATCTTTAAATAATAAAAACTTTACATTGGTACCCGAACTCCAAGTTTCATCTTGTAGATGAAGCTAATTTTTCCATCTGCAACACTTTATCATTTTTCGCCGTGAGACCAAAGAAAGTTGTACTTCACCTCCATAGACAAGAGATGCTCTCTAAAGTGATTTCTTATGAAGGCCATTAGCATTCCTTTTCGAGGTTTGCGGCAGGGCAGAGCTAGATTCCATCATCTTTTCTGTCTAATAGTGTTCTCCCTAATTCCAATTAATCAAGTTTTGGCACTGATTTGACTTGAAATCTATTTCCAGGTTAATTAAAATATGTCCAGGTCTCTTTGGTAATTTGTAAAATGATACTCTCCTCGGAAATTATACGAAAGAATATAGAAACTGTCTCTGTAAAATTAGAACTCCCATGATTTAATAAATGCGTTTCCAAAAGTAGGCTTTGAGACTGCACCAAAAATAACTCCGTCTCTAGGATAAAGTCTAGGCATAAAGTTTCTGGAAGAGCACACCTACACTCGATCTTTTAGGGCCACTTTAGATAATAGGGCCGTATGGGATGACAGCTGGTAGACTTTCTAGCTATAAATAATTAAAAAACATTTAAAAAAGTTAAAGCACTATTTGAAGTTAATATAAAAAGTTTTCAATACAGTAGAAAGTAGAACCTCTTGAGTTTTTACTGTTATGCCATTATTATTTAGGGTAAAATTCCCTCACTACATGTCCCTGGGAACTTCATGGTCTTGTGCTTTACATTTAAACATTTGTTTGGAGGGTTCTGCCCCATAATGTCGATGTGAGGTGATCACAACCACACCCTCAGGAAGGCCACCTAGTGGGCAGGTGAAATGTACATTGGTGGGAAGAGCCATCTGTGGCTGAGGGGAGTGGCCCTAATAACTATTCATATTCTTACATGCCTGGCTAGCTGTGGTGTAGGTTGTGCAAAACAAAGGGGGGGGGGGTTGCCTTCCCCGAATCAACAGGTGTATGTGAGGGGGAAGGAGAGAAATGGTTTTCTAATTTATTTTTTCTGGTTGTACTTTATAGACGAACGTCTTTTTTTCAACCAAACTAAGTTTAGAGCCAATTTTGGCGATAAGCCAATTAACTTATCTGTATGTTTTTTGGGATATGGGAGGAAACCAGAGTGCTCGGAGGAAACCCACACAGACACAAGGAGAATATACAAACTCCTTGCAGATAGTGTCCTGGCTGGGATTCCAACCGGGAACTGCTGCAAGGCAAGAGTCCTACCCACTATGCCACTGTGTTGCCCGCAAAGCACAACCACATATGACTAAAGCAGGAGTGTACTGTACACAGAGCCGGGACAAGGTCCTCCAACACCCAAGGCTGAAACACCAAAGTGCGCCCCTCCATCCCTCCCACTCCAGCCGTCAAACAATGATTGCTATTAGACTAAGAGGTGTCCCAAATCCCCCCCCCCCACACACACACACCAACACCTTAATCTCCAGTAATCTGACTTGCAGTCACTACCATGTAGCCCCTTTTCTTATTTCTCTCTGCTTCAAACACAATGGGGGATGATAGCTTGTTGATAGCTTGAGTGAGTTGTTTGCCCCCTCCTACACGTCACACTGAGGCTAGAGCCTCTCTCGCTTCTGCCTCGGCCTGGCCCTGTCTGTACACATGCTTTGTGTAAGTGCTCAACAAGTAACAGTCACTTTGTTATCTAACTAAACATGCATAATAAATGCAATGAAAATGTATTCATTTATTTACAAGTGCATGCCATATGGTGAGACGACCGCGCTCCACACTGGTGCCATTAATTCTGCCATGAAAGTGATTAACTGCCCGAATCCTGCTGCCATCTATTACACTGCCATCCTACTACTGTGATCATATTTGCAGAACTTTTACAACTTCAAAACTCTGCATCATCACATGACTCTTTTGGTCAGTAAATCCTAATCTGCTGTCATGTGACGAGTAGAAAAAAAATATTGTAATAAAATGTGTTGAGAGTTTTGAATTTGATTAAGTGATTGGCATTGATTAATGACCAAGGACGGTTCTAGAGTTTTTGTTGCCAGAGGCAAGCTTGTGAGGATTCTCTCCCTGATTTAGAATGATCGCACAGCACCCGACAATTCACTCTGCTTCTCACGTGACATGCTGCAGCTCAACACAATAGCACACTGGCTGGCTGTGAGTCTGTGACAAACAAACTGCTCACCCTCAGCCAGTCAGCCATCCTCCATTCCACCTCTGTCAGGACAGCAGTGCCTCCTCCTCCCTCTTCTGCTGGGTACGTCAAATGAAACACTGTTGCTCTCCTGCCTCCCCCCTCTTCATTCACCGTCAGACTCCTCACACAGCACAACAAGCTGCTTTTCCCCAATGATGACCTCTTCACCTCGCTCTCCTCTCGCTTCTCCTCTTACTCTGACTGCATGCTGTAAGTGTAAACACAAAGTACAAACATGCTACTTCTGTAATCTCTGCGTCCGATGCAAATGTTTCACCTTGCTTCATGAGAGAACCGGCCCTCTTAATGACCCGTACACACGCTAGCTAATGGCTTTTTAAATTTGTACTGTATAAACAGGTAGAGGGAGCAGAGGTGACACAGAGGGGGACACTGGAGTCACAGGGGGGCACAGAGGAGGTACAGGGAACAGAGATGGCCCAGTGTTTCATTTATTATATGTACAACAACGAGCTTGATTGTTTGCTGTAAGGCCAGAGTGAATATCTGGATATCTGGGCATTTGATGTGATTTGTTAGAGCTAGTTGATCTTTCATATTTATTTTCCACCGAGCTAAAATCACCATATTTTTACAGACTTATTCATTAATTTTCCAATTAATTTTATGATCTGTGGAGCCTAAACACAAAACGTTTTACCCATTCACTCAAAGTGTGCAATAGAAAATGAATATTTGTTTGAAAATTAGCTCAATCACTTCTAATTAACCTCCACTTCACTGCTCTAGGAAGTAACGGTGTTTATTTAAGTTTCCGTCTTTATCTTTCAGTCTCAGAGCCACAACACTGGAGTCTCATAGCAAGCCATGTGGGCAAATATCTGATTATTTCCAGCATCTCTATTTTTTATAGATAGAGAGAAGGCAAACATATTGGGTGAAAGGATGCTGTTATACTCACCAGGGTGCCTACAAGGCCACCTCCCTCTAGCCCAGGCATGGGCAAACTTGGCCCTCCAGCTGTTAAGGAACTAGTAGTCCCACAATGCATTGCAGGAGTCTTACAGCCACAGTCATGACTCTTAAAGGCAAATGCATTGTGGGACTTGTAGTTCCTTAACAGCTGGAGGGCCAAGTTTGCCCATGCCTGCTTTATGGTGGCCATACATGGTACAATAAAAACGTTCGATTATTACGTTTTTTCGATCTAAATGATCGAATCGAATGAAAGTTGAAAATATTTTTTTTTCGATCAAGAAATTCGAACGATTATCCCGTTTTTTCAAGAAAAATCAGATCGGACATGCTGGAAAAATCTTTATATTCGATCTAACGGAATAATCGAACTAAATTATCTAATCGAAAAAAATTAAAAACTGTACCATGTATGGCCACCTTTAGCTCCTCCACTGGTCGCACTTCCTGGGTCAGCATATATGATGCAGCACACTACTAGCCTTACAGGTGAGGGTGTGTGGCTACCACACAGCATGACAGCTAGTAGCTACGGTTATTTAAACCCTGACCAAGCAATAGTCAGTTATCTCTTTACAACTTGAGAATATTATCGTGCAGTTCCCTTGCTCCAGGAACCCAGTCCTGCCTGTCAGTTCATCCCCAGTCATGCCACAGTTAACCCCATGCTGCCTGTTTGCTCCTGCTAACTCTGTTCAGCCCATCAGCACAGACCTCAGCCTTCACTGACTGCTGACCTTGCTCAACCTGTTGTCTGGTCAGACATTGTACCAAATGTAACTCACAATGCTGTTCCTGCTTATTACCATGCCAGTCATGACCTATCCCATCATGCTTAGTCGTGTCCTGCTTGCTTTCAGTCATTCCTCAACCTTGCGCATCAGAATAATCAGAGCCAATTGTATTGAGCATCTCTCCTAAGGTTCCTGAGGCACTCAATAAAATTGGCTCATATTATTCTGGCACTTGTATTGGCCTGAGGAAGCGGCCTTGGTCCCGTGAAACGTGTTGC
Organism: Hyperolius riggenbachi; assembly: GCF_040937935.1. NCBI lineage: Eukaryota > Metazoa > Chordata > Amphibia > Anura > Hyperoliidae > Hyperolius > Hyperolius riggenbachi. The sequence continues at coordinate 531,195,769 of NC_090647.1, forward strand.
CTGTGCAAAATAAATCTTGTTTGTCTTATCTGACTGTCGTCATTGAGTTAAGCCACTTCACTTGTTTACCTATTATTGGTATTAACCTAATTTTATTCTCATGAGGGAGCCTCTTTACCCTTGTGTGCCCTATGTTGGCTACCACTTTTTATATTGTATTATCCGCCATTGCCTTATACAGTATATAATGCATAAGTTATAAAATGATTTTAATAAGACAATTTAAACACAACATTGTAATTCAAGTGAATTAACTGTACTATAAAACCCTAATATATCAGAGGCAGTCATACCCTTCTTTATATTTTTATGTTATTAGATTCATTTTTTGGTATTGAAGCTATAATTTATATACTTTCCTACACTTGTGGTTTCTGAATTCTGATTATATCTCTGCTTTTATGCACTTGATGTTGCATCAAATGGATGAGACTGTTTTGGATTAAAGGATCATTTGTGGTGAATCCTTTTTCTAAATCATCAGACTCCATTGACTTTACTTAGCAAATTCCTCTTTAGCTCGAAGTACGATGGACAACGCACGTGATCCAGCAATCCTTTATTGGATTTTTATTTTATTGGCTGTTAGGTGAAAAAAGTTTGTGACCTCCACCTGGCTGTTATCAGCCTTAAAGGGACACTTAAGTCAAACAAAAAAATGAGTTTTACTCACCTAGGGCTTCCAATAGCCCCCTGCAGCTGTCCGGTGCCCTCGCCGTTTCCCTCCGATCCTCCTGGCCCCGCCGGCAGCCACTTCCTGTTCCGGTGACAGGAGGTGACAGGCTGGGGACGCAAGTGATTCTTCGCGTTCCCAGACACATTAGCACCCTCTATGCTGCTATATGGTTAATGATATATGCTATAGCAGCATAGATCGCGCTATTGTGGCCAGGAACGGGAAGAATCACTCGCGTCCCCAGCCTGTCAGCTCCTGTCACCCAAACAGGAAGTGGCTGCCGGCGGGGCCAGGAGGATCGGAGGGAGATGGCGAGGGCACCGGACAGCTGCAGCAGGCTATTGGAAGCCCCAGGTGAGTAAAACTCATTTTTTTTTGTTTGACTTAAGTGTCCCTTTAAGTACCTTAAGGAAACAAGAATGTCCCAATTCCAAAAAGTAAGTTTGAAATAACAAATGTAGCAAAAAGGTAAACAAACACTGTAAACTAGCATTGATGAACAATAATGGTACTTACAAATTTATTTTTAAATTACCGGTAACCACTTACCAACCACAGTTTTTCCCCCTAAAAAACAAGAGCAATATTCACATGACGATATTCCCATTCATTCGCCAAATAACTTTACCGCTACTTATGCCACCAAATTGTTTTTCGACACAAATTAGGCTTTCTTTGGGTGGTACCTTTTTCTAAGGATTATTTTATTTTGTATGCATTTTGAAAAGAATAATAAGAAAAAAAAAATGGGAAAAATCATTATTTATGGGTTTTTATACTGTATGTATAGCACGTATACCAGCAGGGGGGAAGGGGTTAAAACACTTTTTTATACATTATGGGGGCCAATAACTCAGGATATATATATATATATATATATATATATATATATATATATATATATATATATATATATATATATATATATATATATATATATATATATATATGCACTGTTTATCCAAAACGATGCTAGTAATATTCTGAATTGTCACCTGCTGGTACAGTCTTACCTGCTCGAAAAGGTGGCTTCTTCTGTGCGATATTAAGCTAAAGCTTACTGTAAAGTAAAACTGAGACAAAAGGGTGTAAAAGTTTTAGACATATATTCGGCTTCCTCCACACCCCTCCATGCAGATCGCTCCTTCGCCACCGACCTCCGCCACCTTGGTGCTCCAGTAGATGCCCCGTTATCTTCGGAAAGTTGGGGCCAATTGGTGCATCACAGTAGTTCTGTACAGGTGCAGGACGCTCCCGGCGATGGGAGTGCGGATGGGAAATGCGCTGCCAGGCCACTAATGTGCAGTATGCCCCGAATGCCCCAACATAATGGGGCCTCTACCGGAGCATCCAGGAGGCGGAGGACGGTGGCGAGGGAGCGATCTGTGCCGAGGGGGCTGGAGGAAGCCCAAAATATGTATAAAACTTCTACATACTTTCGTCTCAGGTTTACTTTAAGCTGGCACCATCGTTCTCCACCACAGCAGCGCTGATCTACCAAGACGACCGCCGCTGTGAGAACCCCTGCAAAAAAGCATCTTCAAACTCCCAATTTGAAGAGGATCCCGATTGGCTAGTTTAGATGGACCATTGGTGAGAGCACTGACGGAAGGTTGGTGTGGTGGTCCAGACTGCTGGTGGCGGTCCAGAGTCAGTACTGCTGTGGTGGGGAGCGACTATGACAGGAGAGCAAGACATAGATGCCCTGATGTTAAGGGAATGTCAGAGTTTTTGGAACTGTAGTAGTTGTGAGTGACAGATGTCTGGAGAGTGTCAGGGTGCCCAGCAATGTAGCGGTGATGAGCTGAGAATCGGTAAATTACACAGGAGTGAGATAGCAGTATTGCGATGCTGCAAGACAGCTCCACAGCGCAATACTTCATTTTTCTGCACAAAAACTGCATTTTAGGTTTGTTTTTGTTTTTTTCCCTTATTCATTCTTATTTTAAAGAGTGCTCAGTCGTTAATGTTTCCTGATTTAGGAGGCCTTTTGTGGATCTTAACGGAATCTTTGCTTGTCTAATAAAAAGTGTAAAAAGAAGTTGACTTTGTTTTTGTTTTTTATTGTTGATTCCTTGATCAGCAATTGGATTAATTAGAAAAATAAGCTGCAAAAACAATCCCAAAAGACTTATCTATCAGGCTATAAGAATGACAAATTTAATCTTGATGGTCTTTAACTGACAAAAGCTGAGCAAAGATTAAGGGCTAACAATCCCAGCCTAGAGCTATCAAGATTGATTAATCTCAAACTGTATGGAGGATGAAAGACACGTTAAAAGACACACGTTTCTTGAATGTTGAATTTTTGTCATGTTTACATTACCATATATCATTCTTCTATGTTCTAATCTTGACGTGCAACTTGTGTGTTTTATAAAAAATGCTTATTAACCTCCTGGGCGATAATCCCGAGCTGAGCTCAGGGTATATCGCGCAGGAGGATTTTTCAGGCCCTGGTGGGCCGATTTGCATATTTTTTTTTTTACACGCAGCTAGCACTTTGCTAGCTGCGTGTAACTTCCGATCGCCATCGCTCGCCGCCACACAGCTCCCCCCCAGACCCCTTGCGCAGCCTGGCCAATCAGTGCCAGGCAGCGCTGAGGGGTGGATCGGGACTCATCCCGCCCCGTCGCCATGGTGTCCGGGGAAGCCCAGCAGGAAATCCCGTTCTGAACGGGATTTCCTGCTTACTCTGATCGCCGAAGGCGATCGGAGTGGGTGGGGGGATGCCGCTGCGCAGCGGCTATCATGTAGCGAGCCCAGGGCTCGCTACATGATTTAAAAAATAAAAAAATTGAAAAAAAAGTGCTGCGCCCCCTCCTGGGCAATGTAATTGTATCGACCAGAGGGTTAAAGGGGGACTCCAGATCCATTTCTATGTAACTGAAAACTTTTGCAAGACAGCCATTTGTGGTGCACCAATTTAAAAATTGTCCAAAGCTCGTCCATACTAATATAATGGTGGTCTAAAGACACAATACTGTATCCCTAATGCACAAAACTTTTCTCATGAGTCACCTCACCAATTTTGGATACCAATACGCAAAGGTCAAAAGTAGTAAGAGGCACCCAAGTGTAATAAAACTAGGTTAAAAACAACTAGAACATGAAAAGGAGGAGGTGGCTTACCTCCAATGATGAGGCTGGGTTAATACAAAAGATTTATTTAACACTCAGTCAGTACTAAATAAATCTTTTGTATTAACTCAGTGTCATCATTGGAGGTAAACCATCTCTTCCTTTTTATATTTTAGTTGTTTTAAAAGGAAACCTAAACCAAAAAAAAAAAAATGAGTTTCACTTACCGGGGGCTTCTACCAGCCCCATGCAGCCATCCTGTGCCCTCGCAGTCACTCATGGCTCTTCCGGTCCCCCGGTGCAGGAAGCTATCTTGGACATTAACACGTACATTTTCCGCATTGCACCCATAACACGTAAAATGTATTTGTTAATATCCGCAATAGCTTCTTGCACCAGCGGTAATGGGTAAAAAGGTAATCATGTTGCCTGGCGACTCCCAGTCGGCAAAAACGAAACTAGCTGGCAGCGGGGGACCAGAAGAGCCATGAGTGACTGTGAGGGCACAGGATGGCTGCATGGGGCTGGTAGAAGCACCAGGTAGGTGAAACTCTTTTTTTTTCAGTTTAAAAGGTTTCCTTTAACTTTTTAACTAGTTTTATTACACTTAGGTGCCTCTTACCCCTTTTGTCATGGTCAGTTACCTGTCCAGGCAAGACAGCTGGTACACACAGATGTCGATAGGCATCCTGGTATAATCCCACCGGGAGCCTGGGCATGGACGCCAGGGAGGGTGTTTAAGAGCGTTGCGTTACGCGGTGTAAACACTGACGACGAAATGTATTGGTGTGAGTGCTGTGCACTAGTGTTGATCGAACACCCAGTTATTCGGGCTCGGGTCGGCTCGGCTGGACATGGTCCAGATGTGCGGGATATTGGACCGAACACCGAGCCTAATTGAAGTCAATGGGGACCCGAACATGCCTGCTTAGCAGGCATGTTCGGGTCCCCATTGACTTCAATTAGGCTCGGTGTTCGGCCCAATACCCCTCACATCTGGACCATGTCCGGCCGAGCCGACCCGAATAACTGGGTGTTCGAACAACACTACTGTGCACGCACGTGATAGGCATCTGTTTGTACATGTTTGCAGTTGCGTGTGTGCATGGTTGCGTGTGTGCGAGTCTGCGCATGCGTGCATGCATGGTTGCGTGTGTGCGAGTCTGCGAGTACGTGCATGCAGCGTGACTAGCATCAAACAGTCTATTAAGTCTGGAGAGTGCCACTCAAACACCTCCATACAATGCACACCGATTTTCAATAGGTTTCACCTTGAAATCTACTGAAAATCTATTGAACTGCAGCTTTGCACTGCTCAATACAGTGCAACGTTATAGGCCGTGGGCCTTGATCGAAATTATGATCGATGCAGGGTCAATCATGGTAATCGAATCTGCTGGTAAAAATCAATGCTTGTATGGCCAGCTTAGATATGCTTAGAATGACATCAGACCTGTCTTTTGTTTTCTATTAATTTTTTCTTCCTATTTTAATGTTTTAGAGCAACATTTTTAGTTTGGGTTTCACACCACTTTAAAAATCCGATCACATGTCAAGAAGCAGCCAAACGGAGGTGATTGGTAACATGTTCTCGGAAGGATGCTGCTGTTTGTATTGTATCATTGCAAGGGGAAAGGCACAGACTACATACAGGCACGGCTACGTTTTTGAGAACATGGCAGCCTGTAGCAATGCCAGTCTATAGGTCAGGGAGTAACCGGTTTCACAACTGCTAACCAGGTACTTTAAAAACGATTAACTGTATTTTTCTGCGTATAAGATGCACTTTTTCTCCCTCAAAATGGGGGAAAAATCTTGAGAATTCTTAAGAAAAGTCTTATATGCTGAATACAGGGAATCTCCGACTAACGAACGCCAGTTGATCTGAAACGCCGACCCACTGTGATGTTGGGGACTCCCTGCATCCCCCCCCCGTGTCTCCGCACCATCCCACTGTATGTGTCCTGCACCCCGTTTGCCCTCCGCTCCCCCCATGTCTCCTGCCCCCCCCCATGCCTGCTGCCACCCATCCCCCCCTCCCTGCGCAGGTTCTTTATCTAGCGGTTCCAGCTGTGATCACAGCTCTCTCCTCCACGACTCCCCAGTGCTGGCTTCAGCTGATCACATCATCAGGAGAGGAGAGGTCTGTGACCACCGCTGGAGCCAATGGATGAGGTAAGCCATGCTGCTGCTGAGGAGGAGGAGGGGGGGTTGCAGGAGATATGGGGTGGAGTGGGAGATGGGGGGGGGGGCAGAGGGCAAACTGGAGAGCAGGAGACACATGGGGGAGCAGGAAACACAAGGGGGACAGAGAAAGACAAATGGGGACAGAGAAGAACACACGGGGGAGCAGAGGACAGAGAAGGACACACTGGGGACAAAAGGAGACACACTGGGGACACATGGTGGACAGAAGGGGACACACTGTGGAAACTCTAACGACACATGGGAATAGAAAGGGACACACTGGGGATGGATGGGGACACACTGGGGACAGATGGGTACACACGGGGGACAGAAGCGGGCACATGGGAGACTTAGGAGATCAAAATAATTTTGGGAGAACATCTACAAGACGCTCCTGGACCATGGACACACCCTGTTTAGCTTTTCCCTGGTTTTTGCCCTCTAAACCTAGGTGCGTCTTATATTCCATAGCGTCTTAAAAATACAGGATTTGACAACAGTTCGAGAAGCTTCTACACAGATATCAACCAGCTTTGCCACTAAGTGCCTGCACAGGTGAAAGGAAACATTTACAAATGGAGGAGTTTTAAAATTAACTGTAAAAGATACAGTGAATAATAACGAAGACCATTCTCCCTTACACAGTGGCGAGCCAGCGGATTGGGCACTGTATAAGGGACTCTCACGGAGGAGGTAATTGGTTAAGCAGTATGGCTCTTCAGAAGAACAATACGCCATGATACCGCTTCTGTATTTCTTATTCACACTGTGTCGCTTTTTCGGTTCACCTAGAGAAAAATCAATTTTCATTCAGTGGAGTAGAAAACTACTTGTTGATAGCTCGGTTCTACAAGATAAAACATACTTTTCAATTAGCATAACCTGCCACAATGCCAATAGGAGAAGCATGAAAAGTTGCTAGATTTACTAAAAGCTCTCTATCTTTACAGTACATTGTTTTACATCAAACCCAGCAACCATTCATATTGATTTCAGTTAAATATAATTTGGCGGCAGCCGTGTGAAATCTCTACCAGTGGAGAAGCAGCGGGCTCGAAAACGAAGAAGAAAGAACTCACAGAGAGCGACAAGAATGACTGTCAAAAAGGCAAACAGAGGCAATTAGGGAGCCTTGTTATTGGATTTTGTAACGGCAAAATAATTGGAGTAATATGTATTTTTCATATCTTCGCTGCTAATAAGAACTTTTTTTTCTTTTTGTATCTTCTTTTTTTTTTCCTCCATTTTTTAGAACACTAATCCTATTAGGCATCTTTGTGAATTAGTCCTCGTTGCTGCGGTTTAAAGTGGTCTTGCACCCAAAAATATTCAACTTTACATAAAATAGAGGCCACATGCCAGCATGACCAAATGGATTAAAAAGTACTCTCTTTCCTGCTTTGAATTAACCTCTTAACCACTTTGTCCTCCTTGACGTATAAAAACGTCAAGGAGGACATGCGCGCTCCCGCGTGCTCCCGCGGCCGATCGCGCACGTGCACGTGCACTCCTGGCCGCGGATTCAGTAGCCCAGGAATCAATGTATCGGGCTATGGTGCCCAATCACTGATTCCTCTCCCCCGCTGAAAAAGCGACAACTTCTCTCGGAAGCTACACTTTTTCTGAAGCTATGTCCCTCTAAGCGTACATTGTACGCTTAGAGTGACGTCATGTAAACAAACTCAAGATTGCCATCTTGTGGCCAAAAAGTAAAACTACATCTAAAAGTAAAAAAACATTACAATACACAAATATTTCCCCAAATAAAACACTATTTATATCCCACCCTCCCAAAAATGCCCACATAAAATGTTTAATAAAAAAAAACAAAAAAACATTACTATAAAAAAAAAACCACATAAATATTTACCTAAGGGTCTAAACTTTTTAAATATCTATGTAAAGATGAAATATTTCTCTCTATTTTTTTTTTTAAGCTTGTAAATAGTGATGGATGCAAAACGGAAAAAATGTTCTTTTATTTCCAAATAAAACATTGTCGCGATAGATTGTGATAGGGACATAATTTAAACTGTGAAATAACCGTGACAAATGGGCAAATACAATACGTGGGTTTTAATTATGGAGGCATGTATTATTTATTTTAAAACTATAATGGCCGAAAACTGACAAATAATGCATTTTTTCATTTTTTTTCTTATTCTTACTGTTAAAATGCATTTACAGTAAGGTAGTGCTTAGCAAAATGTACCCCCCAAAGAAAGCCTAATTGGTGGCGGAAAAAACAAGATATAGATCAGTTCATTGTGATAAGTAGTGATAAAGTTATAGCTAATGAATGGGAGGTGAACATTGCTCGGATGCATAAAGTGAAAACGACTGAGAGCTTAAGTGGTTAAGAACCAAAGGCTTACACCCCCTCTAGTGACCTGGGTATTTTTTACAATTCAGTGCTCTGTAGCTTTAATAGCTCGCTGCAGAGCCGTACAATGCAGCACACAAGCCAATCCTCCAATCTTCCCCCCCTTTTCTGCCCACCAACAGAGCTTTCGGTTGGTGGGCTCTGATCGCTGCTGCAGGTTTTCTTTTTATTATTCATTTATTAGTTCTTTTTTTTATATAAAATTGCTTATTTTTAATTAAATTTCCCCACCCCCAATGGCCAATCACAGCAATCCTCTGTCAGAGGCATCAGCCTGTGAGAGGGGATCTTGATTGGAGCCTCTACAGGGGACAGCTGAGTGACACCGCTGTCCCCAGTACAGCGCTGCAGTAGTTTGCAGCGCTGTACAGGTAGTCCCCAGTTAACGAACGAGATAGGGACTGTAGGTTTTTTCTTAACCTGAATCTGTTCTTAAGTCAGAACAATGTGCCATCCCTGTCCCCTGTACCTCCCTGTACCTCCAGTGTCCCCCTCTGTGTCACCTCTGCCCTCGGTACCTGCTTATACAAGTTTAAAAGCCATTTTTTCTTTGAAAAAGTCCAATTTGAAAAATGTTTTTGGGCTTGTTACCATGGAAACACTGAATCCATGCCGTTCGTATCGGCGGGTCATTCGTAAGTCTGGCGTTGGTAAGTCGAGGACTACCTGTACAGTGTAAATGGAAGCCGATCGCCGCTGGCAATCCGATAACGAAGCTGAGCTCCATCACTGAAGTGGGGATATGCGCGAGCGATCCCCTGCAAAACACTCCCCCAGGACTTTATGCCAATCGGCGTTAGGCGGTCCTGGGGAGCCACCTTGTGACTGCAAATTGGCGTTAGGTGGTCATAAGGTGGTTGAAAAAAAACAAAAAAAACTGGCCATAATTGTACTTGATGGGGTTTTGTCATTGACATGTAACAGGAAGTAGAAACTGGGAAGAGGAATTCCAGTGAAAATAATGTTATAAAAAAGTGCTTCATTTTTACAATAATTATGTATAAATGATTTAGTCAGTGTTTGCCCATTGTAAAATCTTTCCTCTCCCTGATTTACATTCATGGTGACATTTTTACTGTTGGCAGGCGATGTCAGTGGAAGGAGATGCTGCTTGCTTTTTTGGCAGTTGGAAACAGCTGTAAACAGCTATTTATCACATTGTAATGAGGTTCACAGTCAGGAAACTGTCAGGACCTTGGTCCTGACATCACACTGTGGGAGGGGTTTCACCACAATATTAGCCATACAGACCCCCCCCCCCCCTGATGATCAGTTTGTGAAAAGGAAAAGATTTCTCATGGGGAAGGGGGTATCAGCTACTGATTGGGATGACGTCCAATTCTTGGTTACAGTTTCTCTTTAAGATAGACTGGATACAATTGCAGGAGGCACCCAAGAAAGAAAACTCAGTGTAAGGTAAAAGAAATCTTGATCCTACCTTAAGAAGAAGACTTACTGGGCCAGATTTATCAAGAGTGTCTGAGACAAAATATTAGTAGGTTTTTAGAAATCGGTGCAGAACTGTCTCAGGCAACTTAAGAAACCATTAGATAGTGCAGATTCCTTCTAAAACTGTTGTAGAATAGGAGGAGCTAGGAAGGTCTCACAGACTGTGCAGTGTGTGAGGGGAATTGCTGTTGCTGAGGTAACCAACACACCTGCTGTATTGATAGCAGCAGACTCTGAGGAGGAATTCAGCAGGTGGGAGGGGCACATCACAAATCATGTCTAGCCTGCACTTTGCAATCATGTCTAGCCTGCAATTCTACATCTGTAGAACTGCTATCAATCACTTCTTAATCTGCGCCAGTTTAGGGATGGATTTGCACTTCTCTTAACTGTAGTGCAGCTCTAGAAATTCATGCTAAACTGCCACTATTACCTAGGATGTAAGAAGGTTCCTTATCATGCAGAACTGTTCTTCCTGCTGGTTAGAACAGATTAAGAAGAAAAAACTGTCGGTAATGTGTTGATAAATGTCCCACACTGTGAATTTAATAAAAAGGTCTCTAAACTTTATTAAGCACTTAGGAGTTAAGTGTGTCATAAAATTCCAAAACCTTTTTCACTAAATTCACTGTGAGTCTCGAGGTAGGATCAGGATTTTCTTACCTTACACTGAGAAGGGAGAGAAGCAACACTTGATTTCCTAAAGCTACTGGAAGAGGGGTAGGTAGCGGGTGCTTCTGACCTCTGGAAAAAACACAGTGCGAGCAAGAGTGGGGAGACAGTCTCTGTGGATCACCAACACCAAGCTGTATTTGTGCTGCACAATTGCATGGGAATTGAACTATTTACAGAAAACAGGAAATTAAACAAAAACCCTGCTATTAGATAGGCTGCTCTCAAAACTTAAATGCTGATAATCCTCTCTACACAGAACAAAACTAATGCTTGTCCTGAACCCCCCCAAAAAATTAAACAAATCAATCTTTTTAACAGCGCAAATCACAACACCTCCTGATGCCTGTGCCCTCCCAGATTAGGCTGAATAAGGCTGACTTGATTAACCCTTTATTCCCCACCTAATAGTCTTCTCAGGGGAAACAGCCAAATCCTGATTCTTATCCTTTTTGAACACTTAGGAGCCTTTCTCAGGGAGCGTACAAAACTGGAATTGATTCAAATGACATTGCAGATGTAGGAAATCTACGGCACAGTTACCTTTTCCAGACTCTCTTTTATGCTCTTGAACTTCCATCCCATAAATGCCCAGCATGACCTCCGACCTGAAGTCAGCTGACTAGTAGGGATAGAGGTCCCTTGGTCACCTGATTTCTAAGCCCTTTTTCTCACTGAAATTCCCAGCCCCCCTTCGTAGTCCATGGAGGGAGGCTTACTAGAGATGAGCGTAATGACTTAATTACGATTTCGCGAAATTTCGCGTAATTAGTGTAATTACGATTATGGCCGTAAGTACATAATCGTAATGAAGAAGGATTTCGCGAAATTCCACGTAAGCGTAATTTTCGCGTAATTTTCGCATTACAGTGGGTATCGCGAAATTACGTTTGCCTTGCATGCAACCGTTTGTAAGCGTAGTTACATAACGTAATTTCACGATAGTTCATATTACTGTAAGCGTTAATTTTCGCGTCGTTTTCGTGTTACGGTGGGTATCGCGAAATTATGCTTGCCTTGCATGCAAACGTTTGTAAGCGTAGTTTACACCCTTGAACTGCGCATGCTTAGTTTTTACATTATTTAACGCGAAAAAGCGTTTATATGCGAAAATTTGTTAGCGTTCTTCTGACTACCGCTGATTCGCTTTTGATTGGCTAATGCGAACAAGTAATTTTTTATAGCTAACAAGTAATTATGAAATTCGCATAATTACGAAGAAATGCGAAATTACGGTATGGTTTAATGCGAAATTACGTTATGGATTAACGCGAAATTACGTTATGAACGAAACGCAAAATTACGCGTTGAAAATTACGCTTACGGTATTTTCAATTACGATTTTAATGGCAATTACGCTACCATAATTTTGCATCGTAATAGCAGATTTCGCATGCGTAATTATAGTAACGCGAAATTTCGAAAATTTCGGCTCAACCCTAGGCTTAGTCCATTTCTAGGGAGGCATTTGTCTATTATTAGACACACCAAAATATTGGGCTAAGAAAGGTTGAATTACTAAGGTTCTCCTAAACTAGACAACGATGGGAAACAAAGCAGAACATAGGTGGTCCCTCAAATCTTTCCCAGACATTTTACTGCTAATAGAAGACCAATGTTTGCAGCCCTCACCGGAAGCATGAGAACGTATAGATTTATAAATATTTAAAAAAGCAGCACATTTTTTATTAAAAAACAAACAAACAATGATCAACAATCAGACGATCAACGATCAGACCCCACCAACAGAGAGCTCTGTTGGTGGGGAGAAAAGGGGGGAATCACTTGTGTGTTGTACGGGCCTGCAGCTATGCCTTAAAGCTCCAGTGGCCCATTTAGTTAAAATTGCTCTGGTCTTTAGGGGGGTTTTCCACTGCAGTCCTCAAGTGGTTAAGGAAAGAGAGGTGCTAAGGGGGGTGTGGTTAGAAAAATAGCAAAAATCAGTAACCTTTTGCACACTCGCATGCAAATTTTTAAAATAAAATGCATTCACAGAACTCTGGCCCTGTAACATGCGAGTATGCAAACGGTTACTGATTTTTGCTATTTTTCTGGCCAAACCCCGTTTAGCACCTCCCTTTCCTTAAATTACTTATCTAGAGGCGATGTGTCTGGATTTATGTGTTTTTTTTCTTGTTTCGGACCCTTGTGGCCAGGGTTTTAATTCAGTGCACTCCCTCCTTCCCCTGTTTGTGCTTTTTGTCAGCATGCAAACAGCTTATGCTGGTGTATGTGCATGGTGCGCATGGATACATTACGTTAGCTGCCTTGTGCGATTGGTAAGATGCGCTATCTGTCCCAGGAGAGGACGTCAGGATGTGTGCTCCTAATCCCTAGATAGGTTTGATGCAATTAATGTTTGCATGTCTGCACTATGCATGTTACAGGGCCAGAGTTAGGACACCTACGTTTACCTGGGTACTTCTGCGCAGTATAGGTGACTAAGCAAAATAATGCATTCTTCTGTGAACTAAGACCCCGGCTTTTAACTTAGCTGTACGGATAACAGTGGTGCCTGGATGAGTGAATCTGTGAATGCATTTGTTTGAAAATTTGCATGCGAGTGTGCAAAGGGTTACTGATTTGTGTCCTGCTGATCATTCTAGAATCAGAAGTGCCTGAATCACACACCTAAAACAAGCAAGCAGCTAATCTTGTCAGATTTTTTGCAGAAGCATCTGATCTGCATGCTTGTTCAGGGTTTATGGCTAAAACTATTAAAGGCTGAGTAGGGCCGGCAAGGGGGGCAATCACCCCAGCGTTCCGGAGCGCGGCAGGGCCCCCACTCTGCTGCTCATCTTCCCCAGCTTTCCCTATGTTTTAAAGTGATCCTTAAGTCAACTGAAAAAAATGAGATTTACTCACCTGGGGCTTCCCTCAGCCCCCAGCAGCCGATCGGTGCCCTCGCAGCTCCGCTCCGATGTCCCGGGACCCGCCGGCGAGCACTTCCGGTTTGGCCGTCACCGGCCTCCTGGTCGCAATAGCAGCATAGGGGGCGATATACAGGCTGGGAACGCGAACAATCACTCGCGTTCCCATGCCTGTCGGCCGGTGACGGCCAAACCGGAAGTGCTCACCGGCGGGTCCTGGGACATCGGAGCGGAGCTGCGAGGGCACCAATCGGCTGCTGGGGGCTGAGGGAAGCCCCAGGTGAGTAAATCTCATTTTTTTCAGTTCACTTTAAGGATGTCCTTCCTGGGGCGTACATCAAAAAAGGGCGTCGGGAAAAAAGGGCGCGTGGTATAAACGATAAGCAGTATTATCGTTTATAAAAATATTGTGTAGAATTTCGTTTACAAATAGTGTTTTAAGAATTTATAAATCATTAAATAATGTGTATGAAATCGGCAATTCTTAAAACATTAATCTTCCCTGTTTCTAAACTAAAAACGTATAATTACGTGTATTATTTGTTTAAACATTATAATTATATATTGTTAGAATAATCTTGATTTATCGTTTATTATAATAAAATGTGAAAATATTGTTTATAACAATGATATTAATATAAGTACATTCATAATAACTGTTGATTAGTATTATTAAAATTGTACTAAAACTATACCTAACCCTACTCTCACACAGAACTCATCCTGTACCTATCCCTAACCCCTAGACCCCCTGGTGGTGCCTAAACCTAAGACCCCCCTGGTGGTGCCTAAACCTAAGACCCCCTGGTGGTGCCTAAACCTAAGACCCCCCCTGGTGGTGCCTAAATCTAACCACCCCAAACTCCTCCCTGTACCTATCCCTAACCCCTAGACCCCCTGGTGGTGCCTAAACTTAAGACCTCCCCTGGTGGTGCCTAAACCAAAGACCCCCCTGGTGGTGCCTAAACCTAAGACCCCCCTGGGGGTGCCTAAACCTAAGACCCCCCCTGGAGGTGCCTAAACCTAAGACCCCCCCTGGTGGTGCCTAAACCTAAGACCCCCCTGGTTGTGCCTAAACCTAAGACCCCCCTGGGGTGCCTAAACCTAAGACCCCCCTGGGGGTGCCTAAACCTAAGACCCCCCTGGTGGTGCCTAAACCTAAGACCCCCTATGGATAATGTTTTACAAAAAAATGTTTAAAAAATTTACCATATTTTCCGGCGTATAAGACGACTGGGCGTATAAGACGACCCCCCAACTTTTCCAGTTAAAATATGGAGTTTGGGATATACTCGCCGTATAAGACTACCCCTCTTCCAACACACACCAAATTAAAATAAAAATTAAAAAAATCATGTACTGGTGCTGTGTATGAACAGATACTGGTGCTGTACTGTATGTGTTACCCAGTATATAACAGTATATAGTCACTTGACTTGTTGCATTGGTCAAATCTCCTTAAAGTGGATCCGAATGGTCAGCTCCCCTTGTCTACCTGTTTATCAGAGCGGTATGGAAAAATAGATTGCGCTCCCTCAGCAGGGAGATCTGAGAGGCGGTAACAGGATAGGGTGTATCACCCGGCATCAATGACACCCGGCGTATAAGACGACCCCCAACTTTCCAGAAGATTTTCGAGGGTTAAAAAGTAGTCTTATACGCAGGAAAATACAGTAAATAAAAAAATTGAAACAATTTTTTTGGGTGGATAATAATGTTTTACAAATAGTGATTGTAAAAAATATATTGCAATTTACGTTACTGTGATGATACAGCCTGGTCCGCGCGCCCGCGATGATCCAGGCACTTCCGGCTTGCGTCCCACGACGGCATCCCCAGCGGCGGTGGGCGGACGCATGCGTTTCAAAGGACGCATGGGTCGGACGCGTACGGACGTGCGTCAGATGCGTACGAACATGCGTACACTCTATGCGTCCAGGCAGCGGGCAATCCGGAAGTGACGCGGCCGGAGGGTATATAAGTACTTCCGGTCCGCGGCCACACGCCGGTTATAGCGTATAACTTGCTGCTTGTAGGCTGTGTCTTTAGCTTGCTCCGTGCAAATTACTGTTGTTCTGCTGTTGCTTCCTGAAAGTGCTCCTAGCTAGGCACTGTGCTGAACTGTACATCTACAGCCCCGTAGGTGCTAGTTAGTCACTGGGAGCTCAAACCTGTATCTGATCACCTGTGTATGACCTGGCTTGAATTAGACTTCCCTCCTGCCTGATCCCTCAAACCTGTATCTGATCACCTGTGTATGACCTGGCTTGCATTAGACTACCCTCCTGTCTGATCCCTCAAACCCCTATCTGATCACCCGTGTATGACCCGGCTTGTATTCGACTATCCGTCCACGCCCTTCCGCTTCCCGGGGCGGGACTCCGTATCGTCGGTGACGGCTCCGTCACCCGACCGTTACAGTTACGTACTGATCGCTTTATTTTGTGAATAATAATGTTTTACAAACAGTAAGGGTTAAAATGTTAAATAATGTTTTAATTAAATAGGATAAATATGTTTAGTATTTTTATAAACGTTATTGGTCACGGGCTCATTTTCTAAACGTAAATCATCACAAGCACAGTTATAAAACATTAAAAATCTCTGGGCGCCGTTTGTAAAACGTTACTAATCTCCGGCGCCCTTTTTTCCCTGTTCGGCGCCCATTAAACGATATTTATAATGGGAGTGAATGGGGCGCCCTTTTTGTCCACTTGTCTCATGCGCCCAAATCTGCTGCTCCCGAAGGGGCCCTTGCAGTGTTATGAGCAATATCAACTCAGCTGTCCGGGTGTCGGTCCGCCTGTGCGCCTGTCTTCCTCTGTCCACACTGGCTACCTCTTCTTTGTGACCCAGCGCGTGTTAATGCATAATTAGAGGTTCATTTTGCCCTGGGGCCCCAGCATTGCTTCAACCAGCCCTGAGGCTGAGGACAAGCAGGCAATTTGTATTGTTTAAAATAGATCTGAACTCTTGCACAGGGCAGAAAGAAAACATAGAGAAATGTACCCTGTATGTATTTAGAGAGTTTAGCCTTTCTAATGCCCCCTGATCTGTGACCAATCACATCTGTAATTTGATCTCTCAGCTGTGCCAGCTGGCTGCTTCGGCAAAGCAGCTAATTTGGAAACACATGATGTTAACCCTATGCGTGCTTCCATGAAAGCAGGAAGTAGACACACTGCAGATCTATTGCAGGATTTGTATCAGCTGTAACAAATAAATATTTTTCTGTAAAGGCTATTATGCTGTTGCTTATCTTTTAGAGCAGAAAGGAAGTTTCGAGTTCAGGTCCGCTTTAAAATCACATACATTTGGCAGTCTCTATATCCCTCTCACTTCAGGTTGCCTTTAAAGCATACCTGAGGTGACATGTGACATGATGAGATAGACATGTGTATGTACAGTGCCAAGCACACAAATAACTATGCTGTGTTCCTTTTTTTCTTTCTCTGCCTGAAAGAGTTAAATATGAAGTATGTAAGTGGCTGACTCAGTCCTGACTCAGACAGGAAGTGACTACAGTGTGACCCTCACTGATAAGAAATTCCAACTATAAAACACGTTCCTAGCAGAAACTGGCTTCTGAGAGCAAGAAAGAGATAAAAAGGGGAATTTCTTATCAGTGATGTTCACACTGTAGTCACTTCCTGTCAGTCAGGACTAAGTCAGCCACTTACATACCTGATATTTAACTCTTTCAGGCAGAGAAAGAAAAAAAGGAACACAGCATAGTGTACATACACATGTCTATCTCATCATGTCACGTCACTTCGGGTATCCTTTAAGTTCCAAGCAAAGAACCAATGGAAATTGTGATATTATAAACAGTTAAACACACACAACAAACTGCTTCATGAATTGTTCAGGAAATGCGCTACAAACTTATAGTGGACTTTTTTTATGTAATGTATTTTTTTTCCTTCTGTCAAATCTCATTGAAAGGGTATTCACTAGACGCTAAAGATTTTAGGATGGCAAAGCTATTATGTTTGTCAGAGATAGCTAAGCCTTCTATATTTTCTGATAAGTGTTATGAAATTTGGATAATGTTGGAAGATGGATTAACTAGACCAGAGGCATTGTTGCCTCTTCGGCAACAGCTACGCACAGGCTAGACTAAAACAATATAAGTTTCATTGTCAGCTCAATCAATCTTGATTGAAACCTAGAGGGAAAATGTTATGGCTGGGACAATTGGGTAGCTAGAGAGTGTGCCGATTTCACGGAACAGAGAGACAAGAAAACAAGAACAGGACATTTAAAGAGACTCTGACGTGATTATAAATTCCCTTTTTTAACTTGTAGTTATGTTCCTCACTATAGCCCAAGCTAAACCGCCGCTATCCCGCGGCAAAACGAGGGGATAATACCCCCAAAATCCCCTCTGTTCAGTCCGGGGAGCAATTCCTGAATGAGGCAGAGCTAATGGCTGTAGCTCTGCCTCTCAGCGTGTCAATCCCGGCTGATCCCCACCTCTCCCTGCCCCTCTCAATCTGCCTTCACAGAGAGGGGCGGGGGAGAGGCAGAGATCCGTGTGGCGATTGACCCGCATGGAGGAAGAGCTGCAGCCGTAAGCTCTGCCTCCATGAGCAGCAAAATCCACGACCAAGAAAGTTGTGGATTTTGCAGGGGCGATTTGGGGGGTATTAACCCCTCGTTTTGCCGCGGGATAGCGGCGATTTAGCTCGGGTTACATAAATACAAGTTAAAAAAGGGAATTTAGCCTGGCTTCAGTGTTTCTTTAAGATCTGCAGTCTTATAGGACATTAAAAAAAGCATGAAATACATTTTTATTAACAAAAAAAGTGTATGGCAAATGCAAATTTGCAATTAAAATTACAATCAACTGTCCTTTTTACCCATAAGCAGCTTCAACAGAGTTATCTCGTTTGAGATAAGTGCACTGCTTATGACATCCATCAGCAGAACTCGTGGTGCTGTAAATTCTTGGAATGCTTTCATCTCTTTCTGCTAGCAGAAAACATAGAAGCTGAAAGCAGAAATCCTCTATTGTTATTTCTCACTGCCCCCTAGTGAGAAATGGCCATAAATACACATTACAGCAATATTAATTAGAAGCTAGGGAATGTAACAAAGAAGAAATAATAATAAAAAATGTGCTAAAATAAATTGGCCTGGAGCACTTGCAAGCCTCTAAATAAATTGGTTGCTAAAGGGTTAAAGGTGCATACCCATGGGGGGATGTCCGCAGGATCTCTGTCGGTCAAGGGATCGCATACTGATCCCTGCCATGTGTCAGAGTACTGACGATGCTGTACAGAAGTGTCATAAGCCCTTAGTTGGTGACATATCGATCACTATCGAGGGAGGCGGAGGGAAGATGAGCGGTTTCTGGCAGGCAGGGGAGCGAGGAGAACAATGCAGTCATGTAGTGCTCTGGCATTGTTTAAAGTGAACCTCCAGACTAAAAATCTACTCAAGCATCAGAACTTTGTTTTTCTTACATAAGCCTTATTTTTTGCTACACAAAAGCTAAGCTCCGCCCCATCAAAGAAAACTGCCCAGGCTTTTTTTCCCTGATGCTGTGCAAAGCATGATGGGATCTCCTATATTGTTATTCACGTTGCCTAGCAACTGGGATGGGTGATCAGCACACAGGGCAGTTGGAACTGTGTCTCATGCTCCCTGTCACCTCCTTTCAACCAAAAAGATGGCTGCCCTCATGAAATCAAACATTTGCCTGTTCTTTTAAAACAGGCTGGGTAAGAGATTATATTACCTATCTATTTTAATTAACATAACTAATGTAACTTAATGGCAGTATGTTTGTTTAGACTGAAGTTCCTCTTTAACCACTTCCTGCCCCATGACGTTAAAGTAAGTCTATGCACTCTCCTCCCTACAAAATCTTAGATAACACTGTTTAACCTGACCTGATAACATCACTACAGAGTTGTAAAGTAATGACAGCAAACCCCCAGGGAATTCAATAGCAGAGTTAATTAGTAAAGTGTAAAATACACATTCCAGGAGCAGACATTGGCAGATTGTATACATTACTTGTTACATCTAATAAATTATCAAAACAAATAAACGGTTTAAATAAACAGGAGGGATAGACAAATAAATTGTGTGGGTTTCATGTACAATAGAACTGTTTACATTAAAGTTTTAATGTATGCAAGTGGATACATTGTGTATTTTTTTTTTTTTTTACTTTTTTTCCTCATTTTCCTTTTAAAATGCATAGAAAATAAGGGAATTACTAGTAACAAATCAGCCACAAAAAGCCTTATTTGTCCTGAAAAAAAAACAATATATAGATCATTTAGTTGTGATAATTATTGATAAGTTATTGCCAAAGTGATCACAGCTGAGCTGAACTGTGAAAATTACCAGGGTAGTGAAGTGGTTAAAATCCGACATCCCGGATCTTTAGTGATCATTGTGGGGCTGCTGTACACACGCTGTTCTGACCTAGCACCTAGCACTAACCTAGCACCTGGCACTCTAGGTAACATGGGTCGCACTAATTGCGCTACATTCGGATTTCACGGAAATACAGTTTTCGAAATTCTGATCGGAAATTGCATTTCCGCATCGGAATACGGAAATCGGTAATGCAAGTGCGGTAGGCGGATTTCCGCCGGAAATCGCGGAAATTTCCGCCGGAAATCGTGGAAATTCCACCCAACTTTAACATTAATTTTCTCAAAAACTATAAAGTCTTTTTGAAAACTTTTTACTGCATCTTGTTCAAAATATTCAGTTTAATAAACCCTGAAGATTTGGTGTTTCTAGGACTTACGGGGGCTTTGCTATTAACCGATAAAGTCGGCGGATTTTTACTGTAATGTAAAATGCAGAAAATCTGCATCTGCCTATTTTCTGCATTTTACATTACAGTAAAAATCCGCCGACTTTAGCGGTTAATAGAAAAGCCCCTGTAAGTCCTAGAAACACCAAATTCTCAGGGTTTATTAAACAGAATCTTCTGAACAAGATGCAAAAAAAGTTTTCAAAAAGACCTTATAGTTTTTGAGAAAATTGATGTTAATGTCGGGTGGAATTTCCGTTATTTCCGGCGGAAATTCCGCATGGAATGCGGAAATTGGTAGCGGAATGCTGAATCGGTAATTGGCAATGGTGGAATGCGGATTTACCGCGGAATCGGAAATTGGCATTTACGACCATCACTACTTGCCAGTGGGATTGACAGAAAAATTGTTGTACACTCCCCATGAAAACTTTACGGTACTTTTGTGCATATGCTCCAATATTGCACAATACATAGGATGGCAGAAAGAGAAGAAAAAACAAGGTGGGAGAGGGGAGAAGGGGGAGAGGAGAAGTGGAGCTTCTATCATGTGACTATAGCAGTCTTCCCATAATTTTCCTAGAGGCGCCTACACTCTATCCCCTATGTTTTCAAGGAATTTTGTATTGACCTGAGGAAGTGGGCCATGACCCGTGAAATGCGTTGTCAGATTGCTTTTTCAATAAACATTTTTCCAGTTGAACTGGTGTCTGTATCATCTGGAGGGGTAAGCGATTACCTCTTTTTTTATTCTAATTTATATTTAAATAGAACACACATTGGGCAACTCCATTCTACCCATTACCAGTCAGACCTCCTTTGGAGGTAATAGTGTAACGATCGGTGTCAGCACACAGAGAGAATCTGATTATTGATGATCTGCAGAATCATCAACAATACAGATGTATACCTGATTATGGATGATCTGCAGAATCACCAATAATACAAGTATGACTAACCTCTGGACACCTAATAAAGTATAAGTGTTTGGAGCAACTGTAGGGGCGGGAGGCACAGATAACTTCAGCCAGAGACCACCTGAGGAGCAGGTGACCCTCGGCTGTGCAGGGACTATCTCCTTAAGAGAGGGGATAGAGATAATCTGGCAGTCAGTGATTCCCTGGTAAACTGGTAATCAGACTGTACTGCAGCCAGGGGACTCCTATGGGATAGAGGCCACTGGCTGCACTGCAGGAAGGACTCTCTTAGGAGCAAGAGGCCCTTGCAGCTAACTGACACTTGGTGGAATAGTGTCACGGGTAGTACAGACAGACTGAACACTCGAGGGATGAGTGACAGCCAGAAGGGTCGGGCAGGCCAGGTCGGTAACACACGAGCAGATAAGGTACAAAGACAGGAGGCTGATTCGGTAACCGGGTACAGGCAAGGTTGGCAACTGGTAGGTAGATAGGCAGAGGTACCGAATCAGAAAGCAAGAGAGAGGTCGACAGAGCAAAAGGTCATAACAGATATAAAGCACAATCCTAGTCTGGGGTGTGAGGTCCCTGGTCTGGACACCCAGGAACTAGTCTTAAGGAATAACACAGTATCCTATACTTGGGTGTGAGGTCCTTGGTCTCAACACCCTGGAACTGGTCTAAAGTATAACACAGCAATGACACAGTAATCCTAAGCTTGGGTGTGAGGTCCTTGGTCTCAAAACCCCGGAACTGGTCTAAAGTATAACACAGTAAATAACAAGAGCGTAATCTTGCTAAGTGTGAATTCCCAGGTCCACCTGGTTCTAACACACTGTAGGATCTGACTGAGGTCTGAGTGCTCACACGTAAGTATTCGCAACGGCAGACAACCAGCAACTGACCAGCAAGATCTATATATACTACAGCACTCCTCAGCGCCGGCCCCAGCCATTCAGCCAATCAGGAGTTCCGCTGGAATCAGCTGATCGTCCTGATCAGCTGATACCTCTCCTGCTGGCATAAAGGTCCTGTCTTCTAGCGCGCGCGCGTAGCTCTCCATCTGTGTGCACTAGAAGGCCCGGGCAAACCAGACGCATGCTGCTGTGCGGAAACCGCCGGTCTGAAAGTGGAGACAGCCGCCCCGCCGCCAGACCGCGCGTGATTCCCCCCCCCCTTTTCTCCACACCAACAGAGATTTCTGTTGGTGGGGTCAGATCGCCCCCAGCATGTTTTTTCTTTTTTTTTTATAAATATTTATTGTTTTTATTTTTGATTAAATATACCTATTTTTATTTTTATACTCCTCCTTCCCTTCCTCCCCCCACCAGCCAATCAGCGTGATCAGCTGTCATAGGCTTCAGCCTATGACAGCTGATCACTTCCCTGCTTCTGGAGGGGACAGCTGTGTCACACGGCTGTCCCCAGTACAGCGCTGCCTTACATCGCAGCACTGTACAGCAATAAAAGACGGCGCCATCAGCCCGCCATCAAAGCGGGGATACACGCGCATCGGCATGCGCGATCACCCGCAAACCACGCCCCAAGAACCTTACACTGATCGGCGTTAGGTGGTCCTGGGGCTGCCGCCGCATCCATGCCCATTGGCGTGATGCGGTCTGCAAGAGGTTAATACTGAGGTGATCAAACAAGGAATAAACAGTTATGGATGTTACGTTTGTCGGTTGCAAGTTGGTTCACAGATCTCCATGGGATCTTTTTTTTTCTTTTTTTATTGGAAAGTTACCCACAAATGTATCCACGTCTGTAAATGATTTTTATGTTTTGCCTAAACTTTTCATTCATGCCCTGTGGCTTTTCAGCCATATTCGTTAATATGAAGCAATCTGTTCTGTCACACTTCTATTCCTCCTACCTTTCTGTGGGCATGCAGCTGCAATAATTACATCTGTCCTG
The DNA here is from genome assembly GCF_040937935.1 of Hyperolius riggenbachi. Classification (NCBI taxonomy): domain Eukaryota; kingdom Metazoa; phylum Chordata; class Amphibia; order Anura; family Hyperoliidae; genus Hyperolius; species Hyperolius riggenbachi. Next base: position 531,218,702 of record NC_090647.1, read on the forward strand.
AAAGAAAATTCAGGCAGTCCCACAGGAGCTGCGGGAAAACGCGTTTCGCTACAATGACTGATCGGGCGCTGTCCTACAAGCCACGTAAATCAATGCTAAATGATCAGATTGCAGAAGTGCCAGAAGAGGAATCGCAACCTGACCTTTACTCAGTGTCTTGGCACTATCCTCTATAGCCAATAAGTAATCCTTATGGTGTTTCTATTCAGTCAGCTAGTCATTTTTTGTTTTTGTCTGTGTATACCTTTCCAAAAACCTTGTCTGACATGCTTAGTTGCAAAAATGAATAGCTGAATTTTTGAGCACAAAAAAAAAATGTGCTCAAAAGTCCCCCCCCCCCTCAGCTTATACGCGAGTCACCAACCACAGGTGACTTCAGGCTCCCCTGTTTTTGTACCCCCCAGTGGCTGTTTTTGTCCAGGCTCACCTGTCCTTATGCCCCCCAGTGGTCGTTTGTGTCCAGGCTGCCTGGTGATGTAATAAGCTTTCAGAATTGGAGCCTACAGGATCTAATACTTCAGTAGAGCTTCCAGCCAGAAAGTGGGACAGGAGCTCCTCCATTTGAGCGTCCAGCTTTCCCTACAGTGGCCAGTGTGCACATCGGATTGGAGGAGAGAGCGCAGCACTCCACCATTCAGCGTGCACTGCTCCATTCGTGTCACCGCAATGTCCCATGTCGGCTGGAGGATCCAGCTAGGTGGGACAGCTGTCTTGTCCTAAGAGAGCAGGGGAAAAGCAGGCAAGACTACTGTCCTGTATCTGTATGAGCTCAGTGCTGGGAGCAAGTAGGCCTGACAGTGCTGTGTATCTGTGTGTGTGTGTCCACAGCAGCCTGTCAGCCCCAAAACTGCTTTTGCTCATACAGGTAAATGAATATGATCAGGGCTGGATTTACCATAAGGCACTGTAGGCATGTGCCTACAGGCGCCTATGATGGAAAGGCGGCTCACTCCCCTCCCTGAGTGCCTCCCTCCCTCTCTCATTCCCTATGCAGAGTCCTGATGAGAATATAAATGAGAAATTAGTCACCCTGCTCTCAGCATTCCACTGATGAGATCTACCTTCAATCAGGAGCACCGTTAGCTACTTAAAGGAGAACTGTAGTGAGAGTTATACGGAGGCTGCCATATTGATTTCCTTTTAAGCAATACCAGTTGCCTGGCTGCCCTGCTGATCCTCTGCCTCTAACACATTTAACCATAGACCATGAACAAGCATGCAGCAGAGCAGGTGTTTCTGACATTTTTGTCAGATCTGACAATATTAGCTGAATGCTAGTTTCTGGTGTTATTCTGCAGGCAGATAGCTCAGCAGGGCTGCCAGGTAACTGGTATTGCTTAAAAGAAAGTCAATATGGCAGCCTCCATATACCTCTCACTACAGTTCTCCTTTAATACTGAGGTTCCTCTAGCTACCTAATACTTGGGGGCAGTTGTAGCTACTTAATATTGAGGCTACATCTGGTTACCTAATACTAAGGGGCACCTATGATGGGCCCAGAAATGACAGCTAGGACAGCCAGCACACTTGCAGTGCAGTTTGGGGGTTTGTAGGTTCATGTAGGGTGAAGTCTAAGGTGCCAGGACATCTGTGCCACTGTCTATAGGCTCCTGTGAGGTAAATCCAGGCCTGAATATGATTACTACTAGTAGAGTTGCCTGCTGCAGACATTATCGGTTCCATACTGGATTGATTCTTGCTTTGCACATAGGGGTGATTGTTGCAATTTATCTAGGGGTGCTTGTTGCAATTCATATGGGGGTTATTGCTCTGGAGGCGAGAGGATCCTCCCAGACCCCCCCTCCCCCAGCAGCATTAACCCCCATATGAAATGCAACAGCCAACACATATAAAATGAAATAACCACCCCAACCCAAGAATCACCCCATATGGAACGTTGCCATAACCCCATATATCGGTACAATGCAAACAACCAGCCCCGTATTACCCTAGAACTCAGGAGCCACTGCATTTCCTACCCTCGGCTTATACGCGAGTCAATCGCTTTTTTAGATTTCTGGGTAAAAGTGGGTACCTCTGCTTATACGCGGGTTGGCTTATACAGCTATCCAGAGGTGAATTTGTTGTACAAAGAAGTGATATAAATTTTCATCTGTTGTAATTATTAGTTGTTTCAGGTATCGTCCACTGCAAGTAATGTAATCCAGTGTATTCTCTCTCATTTGTGTATTGTCATCCTTGTCATGGGGTAAGTCTTTCTTGCCTGTTTTAAGTATTTTACACATCCTCTGGGGCACCTCCCTCAGTTACACCTTCAAACCCCCATGGAGGTATTTTTTTTAATTTGGGCAATTGTTTGTTTTTACATTTTACCATCTATTATACCTTTCTTTCTTTTTTTTTTGTTTAAAGTGTGACCTAACCACACCAAAGAAAGCCAACCTTCTCCTGGTGCCATTTCCTTTAATCGATAATACCTAGTTGCCGGGGATGTAATTACTTCTGAAGCCTGCAAGAGGGGTCACGAAAGGCCACTCGGCTGAGCTGGTTGTATAACATCCCTGAGGACAGCAGTGGAACGAGGGTATGGAGAGAGGACCAGGAAAGGTTCTATGGGATCCAGAGACCTTCCCTATTCTAAAGGCACGTACCCACCACACAATTTTTTCAATGCTTTTTTGCCGACCGGCAATTTTTTTGAGCGATGAGCAGTCGTTTCTGCAATCTCGCAATATGGGTACAGGCAAGCAATCACGCCGATAACGGCTCCTTAATGTGTAACTGTCAGGCATAAAATAAAAAATGTATGCTTTATTTTTACCTGGTAAACAAGTAATAAGCATGCTAACCTGGCAATCCAAAATTTAAAAATCACTCTTACTTTTCTTGTTGATAAATGATCATTCCCCAGTTTACTTGACTTTTATTTGGTATATTGCCGTACAAAGGAAGTTGCAGGGCATGCTGGGTTCTTTTTTTGCTTCTTTACTTTCCTCTCACACTTAACTAATGCAGCCTGATTGGCTGAAGCCTCTTTCCGTCCTGTTTTCCCCACCCACACCTCTGTTCCTCTCTGATTGGCCAATATTTTTCATGCTGAGACAATGCACTTTCTATTGTAGAGCTGGGTGGGAATGCATGAAGACTGGGAGGAGCATGGGCAGTGCATACACAATCAGGCAGAGGAGAGTACAGGAGGAAATTACATCAGGATTGGCTTCAAGATAGACACAGTTAAAATGGAGAATCCTAAGAAGGATATTCACTTTTTTTTCTATTGAAAAATCACTAAAATCTAAATGTGGACAGTACAATACATCTGTTATGCAAGTAGAGCAAGTATTTATCTACTTATTTACAGTATGTTTTTTGTCTTTCTGAGATAGTATGGCTGACAGCTCCTCTTTAAAGAGAAACTCCAACCAAGAATCGAACTTTATCCCAATCAGTAGCTGATACCCCCTTTTACATGAGAAATAGAATGTTTTTCACAAACAGACCATCAGGGGGGGCTGTGTGACTGATTTTGTGCTGAAACCCCTCCCACTAGAGGCTCTGAATACCGCGGTACTCCTGGCAAACTGCCACAATGTAACAATGTTCACAGACAGGAAATGGCTGTTTAGAGCTGTCTAACAGCCAGAACAGCTAGAAACAGCTACATAACATGCCCACAGTAACAATGTCACCATGTAATACATGTCAGAATGTGAATCTGGGAGAGGAAAGATTTTACAATGAGCAAACACTGACTAAATCATTTATACATAATTATTGTAAAAATGAAGCACTTTTTTTATTACATTATTTTCACTGGAGTTCCTCTTTAAGATCCCCGACGACTCTGCGTAAAGTATGTAGCTTGCTTGACTTCCTGTTTGCGCTCGTCGTGTGCCGTCAGGTACGTCACGAGCAGGAAAAGGAATCAATGAATGCTCATCATCAAGGGGACGTCGCTGGACCTGTCTGGTGGTGAATATTCAGCTTTAAGTATCCAACATTTTTTTTTTTAAGTCGCATCAGGTTCATATTAAAAAGACTCTGTAAGAAAATTTTCAGCCTTATTTCTTCTATCGTATAAGTTACTATACCTGTTCTAATGTGGTCTGAATTACTGCAGCCTTTTCTAGTTGCACTGTCTCTGTAATATATCTAATCTTTTTTTCATCAAGCTTTGTCGACCCAGAGAGGAATGCACTGCCTCTGCTGTGATAGGGAAAAGTTATGCATGCTCCCTGCAGGCTCTGTGTGTGTGATTTGTTTATCCCTCACAGACAGCTCTCTGCTCTCAATTTAAGCTTGTCTGAGGGGGGGAGGGAGCTGCCCATACTGAGAAACTATGAGAATCCCTGCCTGGAGTGCAGAAAATTCACTGTAATGAAAACTTGTAGTATACTGTAACATGATATATTTATATACATATACATCACTTCCTGGTTAGCGGCCATATTTTTTTGTTTGTAAACACTGCCCAGAACTGGCGAGGATCACAGCAGGGAGCAGCAGAAATGGCAAAGAGGGATCCAGGAGATCACAGTAACTCGACTGGTATGTTTTTTATTGTACAAATCGGACAGTACAGATCCTCTTTAAAAGGTACTTGATACAGAACTTTTTTTTAAACTCTAATTGTTTTTTGAGTCATGATTCCATATTTGAGAACAAAAAAAGCCGCGCGATCCAGCCAGACTGTCCGCTGTGAAGCGCGTGATTCGTCACTTAGCGGGAGAATTAGCGAGGAGCTTTGATAATGGCCGTGATATTCTCTTTGATTATGATTTATACACTGCCTCACAAAACGGCACAAAGTGATTTAATGTGGACATCATCTGCTGTTTCCTGGTAAAAGCTCAATCTTATTCTACAGACAACCTGCCTAATAAAAGATCAGCACTGAGCGATTAGCCGACTGGCCAAGAAAACACCATCATGATATTGACATACAAAAATAGTTCAGACTGAAAAATGTGTGTTTATTGCAGTTAAAAAGTTTTACTAAAGCAAATTACAGTATATAACCACATTTACTTGTACTGAGAGAAAAAGTGTTCACTGTAAGAGGTAAGTTTTTCAAAATATAAGAAAAGTGGGTGTGTCTTATAGTCCAAAAATACAGAAAAAGCTAGGCAGAGTGTGCAGGTAAGCTACCGGTATACTATACCTGCTGCTGCGGCCGCAATCCTCTACCCCTGGCTTCGAGTCCTGCCTCTTGTGTGGTCCTCCTCTGTATCCTCCGCAATCCTCTCCCGCAGGCTCCTGGCAGCGCACTCCTCTTCTGTTGCAGCAGTAGGCAGGGACTCTGGCCACCTACTTCTATGCAAAACCGCCGGGTCCTTAATACTGCTTGTTCTATGCCAACTATCCCTGCACACTAGCGGTGCACATGCGTCACTAGTGTACAGGGACAACGTGCATAGAACTAGCAGTATGGAGAACCCATTAGTTCTGCATAGCTGTAGGTGGCCGGTGTCCCTGCCTACTGCTGCAACAGAAGAGAAGCGTGGAGGATGCAGGACATGACCGTATAAGAAGCAGGACCCGGAGCCAGGAGGAGAGGATTGCGGCAGCAGAAGTAGGTATAGTATTAAAGTGAAAGTGTACTGCAGTGTAGTTTAAGGAGAGAAGAAGAAGGATGGTCCGCACTTGACAGTGAAGTATAGAACTTTATTGTGGACGTATCCAAAATTTCCACGGCAGGCTTTAGATAGCTGACATGTTTCGGACTAACCGTCCTTAATCATAGCTGTGAATAAGGACGGTTAGTCCGAAACATGTCAGCTATCTAGTTTCCCCTCCTTGCAAGTAAATTTAATAGGCCCTTATGGGCATACATTTGAAAAAGTTGCGAACTGATTTAGGCGCGACATCAAATAACGATTATACTGGCAATATCGGTAAATAACAATTCAAGCCCAACGTTAAATAACAAAAATGATAACAAAAACGGTAAATAACAATTTAATTCCGATATTACATTATTGGTCAATTTACTGATAATGATGAACCTAACTATAACCTAACCTCTCCCTACTCTCATACCCTCCCCTGGTGGTACCTAGAACACCCTGGTGGTGCCCAACCATAAGACCCTCTGGTGGTAACTAGCCCTAAGACCCCCCTGGTGGTGCCTAACCCTAAGACTCCCCTGCTGGTGCCTAACCCTAAGACCCCCCTGGTGGTGCCTAACCCTAAGACTCCCCTGCTGGTGCCTAACCCTAAGACCCCCCTGGTGGTGCCTAACCCTAAGACTCCCCTGCTGGGGCCTAACCCTAAAACCCCCCTGGTGGTGCCTAACCCTAAGACTCCCCTGCTGGTGCCTAACCCTAAGACCCCCCTGGTGGTGCCTAACCCTAAGACTCCCCTGCTGGTGCCTAACCCTAAGACACCCCTGGTGGTGCCTAACCCTAAGACTCCCCTGCTGGTGCCTAACCCTAAGATCCACCTGGTGGTGCCTAACCCTAAGACCCCATCTAGTGGTTCCTAACCTTAACACCCCATGAGCACTGCTATCAATATAACAATATATTTCAATTTGATTGCAGCTGCTCGCTAAATTGCGTAACGACTTTCTATATTACGAGTAATAAAAATTGCACCCACATATATCGATAAATAACAATTGTGCCCACATATATTGATAAATGACAATTGCACCCATTTTTGGCCACAACTTTTCAACTGCTCCTCCCTATGGTGGCACCCAAACTTCTGCCACTAGCAGGTGCCCAAATTTCCTGCTTTCAATTCATGTACCCAGACCGCCCCCAAAAAAATTACCCCCTGAGAAAAATGTTCCATGCGTTGAGAAACTAGGAATTATGAGATGCTGGTTCACAGCAGCCACTGCTGAGACATTCCATACAGTAGATGGCAGTAGAGAGCTGGAGCAGAGAAAGAACTGCTTCTCTGGCAACAGCTGACATCCTGTTTCCTCTTTGCTATGCTTAGGTCATGTGACAGCTATATCCTGCCAGCCCCCCAAAAAGTGGGCTATATATTTTTTTCTGCTCTTATATGAAGGAGGGGAGAGGCAATTGGAAGCTGTAGATGCTTTGATAGAGAAAAAACACTGTTATCATTACTGTTTCCAGCTGAAACCCATTCTAGATTTATAGTGTAACAGATTATTGATGGCGTGAAAGCATAATAATGTACATAAAACAAGGTTATTTGCCATAAAGAAAAGTTCTGCGCCCGATAATTACAAAGTGAAATGATAGTAACTATCAAAGTGTTTCCCACGCTTGGAGGGTTTTATATGCAAAAACGCAAAGAACAAAAAACAATTATTGTTACTAATCATCTTTGGTAATTCAATTTGCATGCTGGTGTGAACGGACTACTTAAGGCGAGGGGATGCAACCTCAAGCTGTTCTTTTCGACATAGTTTAACCTTTCAATTTCTATTTAGTTAATCTGGGTAGATGAAAGGCAATGTCAATAGAGTCTCTGACCTTTGCGTTAAACACAAGACTCTCGTTACCAGTAAACAACTTGGCAAATAAGGCTTTTTAAGGCTTTCCGATGACAGTGGCTGAATATAAATCATCACTTTAAAATACAGATCTTTAAGCACTTAAAACGAAAAGGTGCTCAGGTCTGAGTTATACCGGAGTGTCCTCTTTTGATAAATCGATGAACAGAGCTTAAAAGTGCTAAAAACAAACGCAGATGGGAAACTAATTTTGACTCTATTATTTATTATTATTTATTTATTTATTTGTTGTATTTATAAAGCGCCAACATATTACGCAGCGCTGGACATTAATTTAGGTTACAGACAATATTTAGGGGTGGCAAACAGCAATATGACAATACAGGAATACAAGAAAACCAGATCACACAGCACAGTATGAGTACAAGGTAATGCTTAGTCAGTCACTGGATGGGAGCATGGAGTTAGGCAAGTTAGGTTCACTCAAATGCATAGCATGGGTGCACAGTAATGGAGGTGCATGATCAGGTAGGACACAAAAGGAGTGAGGACCCTGCCCAAAGGCTTACAATCTAGAGGGAGAGGTAGGGACACGAGAGGTAGGGGACCAGAGTTCGGCTGTGGGTTTAGAGCAATTGTGAGGGGTGGTGGGCAAGAGTGAAAAGGTGAGTTTTGAGGGCCTTCTTGAAGGTGTTGAAGGAGGGGGCTGCCCTAATGGGTGGAGGTAGGGAGTTCCATAGTGTCGGAGCGGCTCTTGAGAAGTCTTGGAGGCGTGCATGGGACTGGGTGATGCGGGGGACGGTCAGGCGAAGATCTTCTTCCTCACCCAGCCTAAAAGAAACTGCAGTTAAATTACTTTTAAGATGGTATAATACCCCTATGAAGTTACATACAATTTTTCCCGAACATTCTTCTAATTGTTTTAGGGGGTGCAGAGCAGACGGCTCTTTATTTCATATATTTTGGTAGCGTATTATGGCTAAATCTTTTTGGTCTACTAATTGGAATAAATTTGAAGTGATAACATCGATTGCTGTTCAGTGCGCTCCTATCCACGCTTTACTTTATAATTAACCCTCTGGTATTCCTAGACGGTATCAACGACTATATTTTGCCTTTTTATTAGCGGCCCACTGGGTAATTGCTTATAGCTAGAGGTCAGCAACTCTCCCCTTTGGCCAATTTATTACTCGGGTGGATTTGATCAGGGATGTTGATAGGCTCTCTCATATTATCTCCTGTAGTTGGGACAAATATTGCTCAGATTGGGATGACTGGAATGAACATAGATCTCAGGAATTAGTTGGTAGGCCTTGATCGCCTGATCTGGTTGCTTCTCTTAGATTATATATTCATGCTGGGGTGCTGGGGAGGGGAGAAGGGATGCCTGGATATGGAGTAGATTAGATAAGGTTAATCTTCTATATATATATAAAATCGGATGTGTGTATGTTAGTGTGTATGTGTGTGTGTGTGTGTGTGTGATGTGTGTAGTGTGTGTGTGTGTGTGTGTGTGATGTGTGTAGTGTGTGTGTGTGTGTGTGTGTGTGTGTGTGTGTGTGTGTGTGTGTGTGTGTGTGTGTGTGTGTGTGTGTGTGATGTGTGTAGTGTGTGTGTGTGTGTGATGTGTGTAGTGTGTGTGTGTGTGTGCATGTGTGTGTGTGTGTATGTGTGTGTGTGTGTGTGTGTGTGTGTGTGATGTGTGTGATGTGTGTGTGATGTGTGTAGTGTGTGTGTGTGTGTGTGTGATGTGTGTGTGTGTGTGTGTGTGTGTGATGTGTGTGTGTGTGTGTGAGATGTGTGTGTGTGTGATGTGTGTAGTGTGTGTGTGTGTGTGTGTGATGTGTGTGTGCGTGTGTGTGATGTGTGTGCGTGTGTGTGATGTGTGTGTGTGTGATGTGTGTGAGTGTGTGTGTGTTGTGTGTGTGCGTGTGTGTGTGTGTGTGATGTGTGTGAGTGTGTGTTGTGTGTGTGCGTGTGTGTGTGTGGTGTGTGTGATGTGCGTGTGTGTGATGTGTGTGAGTGTGTGTGTGTGTGTGATGTGTGTGTGTGTGATGTGTGTGTGTGATGTGTGTGTGTGTGTGTGATGTGTGTGCGTGTGTGATGTGTGTGTGTGATGTGCGAGTGTGTGTGTGTTGTGTGTGTGTGTGTGTGATGTGTGTGTGTGTGTGTGTGTGTATGTGCCGCGATCACGCGAAAACGGCTTGACCGATTTGAACGAAACTTGGTACACAGATCCCTTACTACCTGGGATGATATGTTCTGGGGTCTCGCGGCCCCCCTGCACACCTGGGAGGAGCTACAAACAGCAAATCAGATTTCATCCATTCAAGTCAATGGAAAAAATGTAAAAGGCTGCCATTCTCACAGTAATCAAGCCAGAGTCCCCACACTTGGCACAGTTGGTCACTTGGTGACCGAGGTTACAAATCCAGGAAAAGTGGGCGGGGCATAAAACAGCCAATCAAATTTCAGCCGTTCATTTTAAATGGGAAAATGTAAACTGCAGCCATTCTTAGACTGTTAATCGCAGGGTTCTCAAACTTGGCACATTTGGTCATTGGGTGAATGCGATTAAGATTCAAGAAAATGGGTGGAGCCTACAACAGCCAATCAAAATTCACCTATTGATTTTCAAGGGGAATATTTAAACTGCTGCTATTCTTACACTTTTAATGGCAGAGGCTTCAAACTTGCTACAGTCGGTCATTGGGTGACTGGGGTCCAAATTCACTAAAGGGGCGGGGCCACATACAGCCAATCAGATTTCCTTGGTGGATAAACTGCGTCCATTCACACATTGTTGATGCCAGGAACCTGAAAGCTCACACATTGAGTGACTGTGTGTCAATGTTACAAAAAGTGGGCAGAGCCAAAACAACTTTTACTGGGAAAATATAAACTGCAGCCATTCTTACACCGTTAATGGCAGGGTTCTCAAACTTTGCACAGTTGGTCATTGGGTGACTGAGATTAAGATTTTGGAAGGTGGGTGGAGCCTACAACAGCCAATAAAAATTCACCTTTTGATTTTCAAAGGGAATATTTCATCTGCTACCATTCTCTTATACTGTTAAAAGCAGATTCCTCAAACCTGGTACAGTTGGTCACTGGGTGATTAGGGTCCAAATTCAGAAAGGGGGCGGAGCCACAAACAGCCAGATTTGTTTATTTTTCAATGGGAATATACAAAGTATTGATACCAAGGACCCCAAAGCTGATAAACTTGATAATTTAGTGACTGTATGTCAAGGTTTGAAAAAGTGGGCGGTGCCAACAACTACATTTTTAACATGGCAGGGTTCCCAAACTTTACACAATTGGACACTGGGTGACTGGGATGAATATTCAGAAATGTGGGTGGAGCCTACAACACCCAATCAAAATGTACCTATTGATTTTCAAGGGGAATATTCACATTGCTACCATTTTTACACTGTTAGTGTCAGAGGCCTGAAACCTGATACAGTCAGTCACTGGGTGACTGGGGTCCAAATTCACTAAAGGGATGGAGCCACAAACAGCCAATCAGATTTGTTAGATTGATTTCAGCCATTCTGTTATTGGCAGGGTTCTCAAACGTGACACAGTTGGCCACTGGGTGACTGGGACTAATATTAAGAAAAGTGGGTGGAGCCTACAGCAGCCAATCAAAATTCACCTTTTGATTTTCAAGGGGAATATTTACATTGCTGCCATTCATGCACTCTTAATGGCAGAGGCCTAAAATCTGCTACAGTCAGTCACTGGGAGACTGGGGTTCAAATTCTGAAGGAAGCGGGCCAAAAACAGCCAATCAGATTTGTTTAATTTCAATGGTAAAATGCAACTTATTGATGCCAAAGACACCAAAGCTCATAAAGTTGGTCATTAAGTGACTGTATGTCAAGATTAGAAATAGTGGGCGGAGCCAAAAACAACTAACTTTTTACATGGGAAAATGTAAACTGCAGCTTTCCTTACACTGTTAATGGCAGGGTTCTCAAACTTCACACAGTTGGTCACTAGGTGACTAGGATTAATATTCTGAAAAGTAGGTGGAGCCTACAAGAGCCAATCAAAATTCACCTATTGATTTTCAAGGGGAATATTGAAACTGCAGCCATTCTCACACTGTTAATAGCAGAGGCCTCAAACCTGCTGCAGTCGGTCGTTAAGTGTCTAGGGTTCAAATTCAGTAAAGGGGCGGAGGCAAAAACAGCCAGATTTCTTTGCTGCATAAACTGCTTCCATTAGCACAATTTTGATGCCAGGAACCCAAAAGCTCACAAACTTGGTCATTGAGTAGTGACTGTGTGTCCAGGTTACAAAAAGTGGGTGGAGTTAAAAACAGATTTTTCTGGGAAATTGTAAACTGTAGCCCTTCTTCTCTGTTAATTGCAGGGTTCTCAAACTTAGCATAGCTGGTTACTGGGATTAATATTCAGAAAAGTGTGTGGAGCCTAAAAATGCCAATCAAAAATCACATGTCACATGTAAAATTTCTGCCATTCTTGCACTGTTAATGGCACAAGCCTCAAACCTGGTACAGTTGGTCATTGGGTCACTGGGGTTCAAATTCAGAAAAGGGGACAGAGCCACAAACAGTGAATCAGATTTGTTTCATTTCATGGGAAAATACAAATTATTGTTGCCAAGGACCCCAAAGCTCACAAACTTGGGCGTTGAGTAGTGACTTTGTGTCCAGGTTACAAAAAGTGGGTGGAGCCGAAAACAAATTTCACTGGGAAAGTGTAAACTGCAGCCCTTTTTACACTGTTTATGGCAGGGTTCTCAAACTTTGCCCAGATGGTCACTGAGTGACTGAGATTAATATTCAGGGAAGTGGGTGGAGCCTATAATAGCCAATCAAAATTCACCTGTTGATTTTCAAGTGGAATATTTAAATTGCTGCCATTTTTACACTGTTAATAGCAGATGCCTCAAACCTGCTACAGTTGGCCATTGGGTGACTGGGGTTCAAATGCTGGAGAGGGGCAGAGCCACAAACAGCGTATCTGATTAAATTTCTATGGGAATATACAAATGATTGATGCCAAGGACCCCAAAGCTCACAAACTTGGTCATTGAGTGTGCGTTAGGGTTAGAAAGTGGGCGGAGCCAACACCAGTCAAATACATATCCAGGCAACGCCTGGTCATCAGTGGGTGGAGACAAATACAAATTTCACTGGGAAAATGTAAACTGCAGCCATTCTTACACTGTTAATGGCAGGGTTTTTAAACTTTGCACAGTTGGTCACTGGGTGACTGGGATTAATATTCAGAAAAGTGGGTGGAGCCTACAAAAGTGAATCAAACTTCACCTATTGCTTTTCAAGGGGAATATTTAATTGCTACCATTCTTACACTGTTAAGGGCACGGGCCTCAAACCTGGTACAGTTGGTTATTGGGTCACTGGGGTTCAAATTCAGAAATGGGGTGGAGCCACAAACAGCCAATCAGATTTGTTTCATTTCAATGCGAATTACTGATGCCAAAGACCCCAAAAGCTCACAAACTTGGTCATTAAGTGTTTGTGTGTTAGGGTTAGAAAAAGCCAACACCAGCCAAATACATTCCCGGGCAACGCCGGGGCAATCAGCTAGTGGTTTATAAATAATTTGGAGTTTTTATTGTAATTCGGTATAAACTCTTTCCTTGACTAATTGTAGAAGCAGTAAAGTGTTGTACCGTGTTAGCCATGAGTAAAAGCAAGAAGTTTTGAATCAGGATGACTAATTGTCAGGCAGAGAGTCATGGAAATATTGTTTTATAATACAGTAGCTTTCATATTCCTTTTCTCTTCAGGTTAAAAGTATTCGAAAGTTGGAAATAACGCTTTGTTTTGTACTTTCAATGTAGACATGTTGATAACTTATATAATTGCAATTTTATATGCTATTAAGGTACAACTTGGTATATTATTTGTCATTTGCAACTGTTTGCACTTTTTTGTATCTGCTTTTTATACCTTTAATAAAAACCCCTTGAATACTAAAAACAAACGCAGAGGTAACGAGAAAGGCAGTATTAGGTGAATATATGACGGTAGAGGTTGACTGGCCATAGTGACATAAAATAATTGCCTACAGGAAACCTCTTACATTTCTACAGAATATATAAATAGTACTGATGAATGGTACTGTCTTATCAGGTAGAAGGGTTCGGGGGAGGCACCCAAAATATATGGGGGATAAAACCTTAAAACATAACATGTGAACGAGAGGTAGTCGCTTACCTCTCAAGGAGATACAGATACCAGTTCACCTGGAAAAAATATTTATTCAAAAATTGACAACGCGTTTCACAGGTCTTGGCCTGCTTCCGCAGGTCAATACAAAAAAATGCCTGAGCAGCATGAGGAGTAGAGTGTAGGCACCTCCATTATATTATACTATATAATTTATTAATGATACTGCACCGTTGGGCTTCTGGTCTCTCTTTACTTCTCGTTTAGATGCTCTTGGTCCTTACAAGAACCACCGAACCCCTTCTAGTGTCTTATCGGAAGACATGTATTAAAATCCTTTCTGTACATCTTGACAGAACACAGAGTAATCCAGGAAACCTACAAATCATACGCCCAAAAGAAAGGCCCCATTGGTCAATGATGTCTCCATTTTGGATATAGTAATATAGGGCCTAATGCACAAATGTATGGTAAAGCTGCAATGCACAAGGTGCAATATCAATTTTACTGTTATATACATTGACAGGGTCGTTAGGTGCAGGGCTGGTTCTAGATAATAACCGGCGGTGAGGGGTAGGCACCCCTGACCCTCCTCCCTGTATGTGGCATTAGGGGCCGCATTCATTACTTGAAAATCTCTTCTTTGGCCCTCAAACTAGCTGCCTGGCTCTCCCAACTTTACTATGGTCCATAGGACCCTTGCAGAGCGTTTGCCAGTGTAGCGACTCATCTGTCCCGGCTGGAAAGCTCCTCTATTAGTCCATGCATTCCTGTCTTCATCCTCCCAGGGGCACCTCTTCTCAGTAACCATGCACATTATTACGTAATATGCCACCAGGTCACTGAAAGGATATGACCAGCATGAATGAAGAGAGTAACACACGGACTAATGAAAGAGCACACCAGATGGGATAGACTGCCCGAACAATCATCAGGGGGACCACAAAAAAGTTCTGGGAATAACTGGGAGAGGATTGTCAGCCAACTCCGGGCCCTAGGCTATTGCCTGGTTTTCCCCTAAGGAATCCCAGGCCCTGGTTAGGCTTTACAAAGGTAATATGAGACCTGCTATGGCAATATACTGTCTGCTATGCTGCTTGTGTACAATGCATTACTCTAACGTTTTTCTCATTACCTAGGTAATGTGGGTTACGCTAATTGCGCAACATGCGCATCCTTGTCACTATAAGTAACAATAAAATTGCTGTGCAGTCCCTGCACATGCCTATTTTACCATACTGTTGTGCATATGCCCCATAGTTAAATGTCACGCTTACATATAACTTGAGACGTTTAATTACACCCACCCCCATTTCCCAGACCATAAGTAGAGATGGTTATAATTCCAAGATGATGCAAATGTTGTGCAAATGTATGCAACTTGGGAGTGAATCAATCAAAATAATCAGTTACCGTATATCACTGCGGATAGACTGACTTTTTGACACCCACATTTTGCGTCGGAGGTAAATGTCGAGCAGAACCAGCTCTAAACAGCCCTGCACTGACTTATATTCAAGCAGTTGCAGAGGGATTGTAGACCAGGGTATAGATAAAACTTTGATGCTGCAACCCCAATTTTTGTACAGCACCAGGGAGTCAACCAGTCCACACCCGTATACACCAAGGGTGTAGCAACAGTCCAAAATAGAAAAAGACCTGGATTTTAGGCCAGTCACATATATAGACAATTAAAACACACCCAACTAAGGGTGGTCACATAACTTAAAGAGACAGGCCACATTATATTATCATTACAGGAAACATTTTAAATTATATGCCGCGTTCATGCCATTTATGATAATATAATGTGGCCTGTCTCTTTAAGTTATGTGCCCGCCCTTAGTTGGGTGTGTTTTAATTGTCTATATATGTGACTGTTGCACAAGTATCCTGTAAGCACTTGAAAAAGACCACTAGGTCGAAACGTTGTGTTTTAGCACTGTGGTTTCTGCAAAATAAAATTGGCCAATCGGCCTAAAATCCAGGTCGAAACCCAGGCTTTTTCTATTTTGGATTGTTGCTACACCCTTGGTGGATATGGGTGTGGACTGGTTGACTCCCTGGTGCTGTACAAAAATTGGGGATTGTAGACCATGCTCCGTAAAGCCCTGCCCATCTGTTTCTAAGAGGCTAGCTTCATGTCGGGTAGGTGGGGCTTCATGAGGTGCGACCATAGCACCTTTCCATTACAGTGTTGAATGTAGTTGGTAGGAGGGGGGTTGCCCTTCCAGTTTCTCTTTGAACATAAGGTCCTTGGCCATAGGCCCCACCCAATCTTTGGAATATCTGTCTGCCCAACTCTCAGCTGAGGAAAACATCAACATATTGCTCATATATAGACTCCCCCAGGTGAATCTCTGAATTAGAGATGGCAATCATTTCAAGATGATGGAAATTTTATGCAAACGCATGCAGTTTGGAAGTGAACCAATCAATATAATCAGTTGCCATATGTCAACTCGGATAGACCGGCTTTTTGATGCCCACATTTTGGGTGTAAAGTAGGGGGGTTGGGCCTATCCTTGAGCGTTATACTGCGAGCAAAAGGTGCGGTCGCACTTGTATGCATAGTGTGCAGCAGAAGATATAGCTTCCTCTCCTTGTTCCGGCTTGCATCCTCTATGCTCGGAAGCTTTAAAGAGGAACTCCGGTGAAAATAATGTAATAAAAAAAAAGTGCTTCATTTTTACAATAATTATAAATAAATTATTTAGTCAGTGTTTGCTCATTTTAAAATCTTTTAAATCCCTTATTTACATTCTGACATTTATTACATAGTGACATTTTTACTGTTGGAAGATGATGTAGCTGCTGCATGTTTTTTTGGCAGTTGGAAACAGCTGTAAACAGCTATTTCCCACAATGCAACAAGGTTCACAGACAGGAAACTGCCAGGAGTACCACGGTCCTCAGAGTTTCTTGTGGGAGGGGTTTCACCACAATATCAGCCATGCAGAGCCCCCTGATAGTCTTTTTGTGAAAAGTAATAGATTTCTCACGTAAAAGGGGGTATCAGCTACTGATTGGGATAAAGTTCAATTCTTGGTCAGAGTTTCTCTTTAAGAACTGGCATCTAGCTCTCCAGGTTCATTGCGGACACATGACAGTGAGTCTGGACCTCTAGTAGCAAGTTCACAAGATGCACGGGACACTAGAGGATGTTGAGTCAAAACAAATGTATTAGTATGAAGTTGCAATGTACATGCGTGTTTTTTTGGTTTGATGTAACAAAACAGCCAACTCTCCCTTGAAGTAGCCAACTGCCAATATTCAACCCAACCACCCTTGTTCACTGAGCCACTATTTGGCATTGGGCTCCATGGCGACGCCAAATTTAAACCAGAGACCACATGCCCAAATCACCTGCTATGCCTCTTTCATATCTCTATTCACTGAGTTAATTATACATAAGCACTCTGAATTTATTAGATACGGGTGATGAGGTGACAAAGGGGAATTGTTAGACAAAGAGATAACACGCAGCAAGCTTAGCAATGCATCATGGTAATTCAGAGGCTAAGGAACAACAAATCGGGGTCAGAAGTAGTAGAGAGGATTTTCATACAGCAATTTGCACTTTAGACTCTCAGAATGTAATCAGAACAGTTTTTAATAATAGGCTATCGCATTTAAGCTAGGCCACAGGGATATGACTATTTATATAACTGGAGATCGACTTAAAGTGATGACATGCCCCTAAGGCCTAAAGCATTATTGGCAAAATCATTCAAGGAATTCAGAAGAAAAAAAACATTTCCAACAGTTAATAATAGCCACAGCTATAATTACAAAGGATAATAAGCTCTGTTTTTAATTCTGTTGTGTGATTCAATAAGGAGTGTTTTTAGGCCCTTAGTTTCTTTGCCACCCTCTGGGGCTTGACTAAATTTATGAGATAATATAATTTGTGTGACTTAACTTAAACTAGAAAAAGGCAAGATCCACTTTCATTAAAAAAAAATAGAAAATAATTTTTGTTAAAAACCATTTCTACAAACCATTTTGCAATTTGCTCTTTCTTAACCCCTTCGGGGCCGGACGATTCTGGCCCCTTACAAACCAGAGCTGCCTACATTAAAACTCTGGTTCACTCGAGTCTGTTTCTTTAACATGCTTGTATTTTGCCTGATATTTGATCTTTCTTGTGCCTTGCTTCATGATATGTTTTGTATGGCATGTTTGTTCATGGATCTGCTGAATCAATAACATTTGATTTTTGAAAAAACAAAACAAAACAGAGCTGTCTCTTCCCTGTTTTAGTGTGCGATTACTGTGATTGGCTCACAGAAATCACGAGGTTAGGAGCCAATGAAACCGGGATACGAAGCTCTGCTGTATGGCTTCATTTAAATACATCTGACAAAGCATTTTGTGGATGATTTTCCGCTTCATCGGGTCAAAAGTGTCAAAGGCTTACTTGCCTTTGACTTTATGAAGCGGGAAGTTACCCACAATACGCATTAGAGGGAAGTATAATACACTTCCTATAATTAAGGTAAGCAGTTTTTGTAACTTTTTAGATTTTTTTATTTTTTGGGAGCACCTCTTCCCATGAGTTTCCGTTTCTAGTTCCCCACTCCCACTCTTTTTTTTTTCCTTTTGTGGGTGATAGCCTGTTTTATGATCTTATCACAATTTTTGTTGAAGTGTGACCTGACCATTTAACAAATTTCAGGGGTATCCATATGGTAGTGAAGACTGTTATCTTCACCAATGCTTTTTTTGTGGTTTCCTTGCATGCAATCCGGTCTTGTGAGTACCCATCATTATTCTCTCTTTTTTAAAATGTGTATAGACGTACTACGCTATATGGAGCTCCCGATGTTTCTGTGTTTTTGTCTTTTGCTGGTAGGTTACAGATTCTCCTCACAATTTTACTGAACAAAATCAGAAGTCCAGGATCCAGTGACTAAGTGTGACTAATACAGACTTGTATTGGCAATGTCATCTGTATATGGTGCTTCATGCAGCATAGTGGGTGCTGTGGGTAGTGTCACCACTCTGATCTGTGTTTTTCACATTGTGTCAGGAACCAAGTCCGACGAAGGCTTATTATAAGCTGAAAGCTTACAGTTTATTCATCTCTAAGTTAGTCAATAAATGTTATCATCCTGATTAAAAACTCCTTGCTCTTACTGATGGGTAACACAGTCCAACACTCTACTGCTTTCACTCTGATTTATAAATCCTCCCCTCATTCACAGACAGAATACCATTACACAGCTTCTGGGCCTCCATACTCCCACTCATGGGGCTTGATTCACTATTGTGTAATAACTGCTATCAAAAGTTTGCGCACAAACGCTTTTCATGTGAAAAACACCCTGTGATCGCGCACAAACCTTCGCTTATCACGGGAAGTAACGCTGTTCACATGCAAACCTTTGCTCGTGGCGGCTCACGTGATAACTGCTGTGATAGCAGTTATCACACAATAGTGAGTCGAGCCCCATGGTGTGGATGACATCACTACACATTTCGGGAGATGCATTTTTGTTAACAATAAGGGTAAAGAGGCGCCCAGTATAAAATTAAGTTAAAATCAAATAAAAGGTTGAAAAGTGAGCTGACTTACCTCAATGAAGACAGTCAGATAAGACAATAAGATTTATCTTGCACAGGTAACTCGGTTCAGTACTATTGAGCACTCAATACTATTGGCTGTTGGTACTGCGGCACTTGTATTGGCCTGAGGAAGTGGGCTCAGACCCCTGAAACGTGTTATCTGTGCAAAAGAAAATGTATTGTATTATCTGACTGTCGTCATTGAGGTAACCTCATCTTTCTAGGTTTTATTTGATTTTAATCTAATAGTATAGTCACCATGGGTGCCTCTTTACCCTTATTGTGTGCATTACACCCTCCATCCCATCAAGGTTGGAGGGGATCCCTCTGGGGGTCACATGGTGGACGCCATTGTGACAACCAGTTGTTTTTTGACCTAAGAGAGCAACCGTATCCAATCCCTGCTGAGTTGAGTCGTATTCATTGTCTTTACCGGCCTCAAGTGGTTGGTTGCCACCTTTGTGAGTAGCTTCTTCTTTTGACTCTATACACTATTCATAAGCTTCTAATGTGCTGCACTTTTTGGGCTCCCCGTTATCTTTGTCTTTTTTCCTCAGGGTGTCAAGACACCCCACTCTTCTACATTCTTGGTCAGGTGACTGCCTCCGCTTCTGAATACAGAGTAGGGACACCAAGAGCCAAATATAGTGTTACTGGTAGTAGAAATGAAGTACGATAGAGTAATAAGCTATACTCACAAAGCAGGATTACCTCAAAGGCAACCACTGTATAGGCAGGTGTGGAGATTAGACCTGACCCCACTCAGGATTATAGCTAATGGGATCCGGGTTATAAAAAAAAGTCAGATACTCACCTAAGGAGAGGGAGGCTCTGGGTTCCATAGAGCATCCCCTCTCCTCTCCCGGTGCCTGCTGCTATCCTGGCTCCCCCGTAGCGGTATTCGACCGTTTCAAATACCGCTGTCTCCTGGCCGAAGGGAGGTTTCGGAGATGGGCCGCTCTACACTGCGCATGCGCGCGCGCCCTCTATGACGTGTTCACGCGTGCGCCACCTGTCTTCAGGAGGACTCGGCTCCCGAACACTTCCGAAGTCCCCTCGGCGTGGGACGAGAACGGAGGAGCCAGCACAGCACCGGGGCCACCGGGAGAGGGGAGTGATGGCTCATTAGGACCGAGCCTTCCCCCTCCTTAGGTGAGTATCTTCTTTTTTTTTTTTTTATACCCGGGTTACATTAGCTTTAAGAAGTCGCTCTCCGTAGATGAGGAAAAAAGGGGGTAACACCCCTCCACCAGGGGTGGACTTGATATAGCGTAGTATGGATACAGAGGCGCCAAAAGGATAAGAGAATCAAAAAAGTTTAAAACATGAGGAGGCAGTAGTGGACTTACCTCCTCCAAGCAGACACAAAAATTGCCAATGTGTTTGTCAAATACAACAAGTTTATTTACATACTCCGGGGGACAATGCAACACGTTTCGCAGGTTTGATCCTGCTTCATCAGGCAATAACAATGGAGCAATAGCATATGTGGTCAGTAGAAGAGCCAGGCACCACTGCTGAATATTTGGGGGGTTGGATTCTGCATAGCTAATCAGCCTAGTTTAAGCATCACTGGACGAATAGGGCTACATTCAACATACAGCAATATGTAGATATAGGAAGTGTTTCTGAGGATGAAACCAGGAAAATGACCAGAAAAGTGGATATCCTGAATGCTTTACTGCCTTCTACTATGTGTCACTACAGTGCCTCTTTAAATAAATCAATACTCTCGGTAAGTAACTCTCTCCCAGGAAAAAAATCCTCTCCTCATATAGAAATATCTAAACATCAGTTGATTTATTATTGGTCTTCTACTGTATGAAAATAGCCACTGCTGCGGAGACCTCTCATAAAAAATATTGATGTGTTCCATATTGCAATATATACAGTGACGCAAGAAAATATCTAAGAGAAAAATGAGAATGACATGATGCTAGATGTTACAAAGTTCAAAAAAAAGAAAGAAAAAAAGGCAGTTTAAGAGGTCAAATTTAATTCAGTATAGATATCAAGGAATGGAAGAAAAAGAGGGCTATTGTGCTCAGATGCACGGTAACAAGGGCATAAATGCTAAGCTGGTAG
Organism: Hyperolius riggenbachi; assembly: GCF_040937935.1. Lineage (NCBI taxonomy): Eukaryota > Metazoa > Chordata > Amphibia > Anura > Hyperoliidae > Hyperolius > Hyperolius riggenbachi. The sequence continues at coordinate 531,239,923 of NC_090647.1, forward strand.
AGCAAAATGTGCCAGTGAAAGGTGCACAGTGCAAACATTTTATTTTTTATTTTTTTTTCATTTTTGCTATTGCATGCAGGGTTTTTTGGTAGGTTGAGGCTCTATTCCTGTACCTTTACTTTACTATGTTTAGGACAGGGAAGCCAACAGGGTTTTTTTCTTTGGTGATTCTTATAGGGACCAAGAATACCTATGTGAGAAGTAGGGAGAGACTGGGAGCCCAATGGTGCAGTATCGTCCGGTATAGGGAGGGAAAAAGTATATAGAGACAGTGTTGCTCAAATCCAGAACTGGGAGACATCCGGATATTTCTATCCGGATATCTCCCAGTAAACCTGTGCGGGCTGGGCGGGGTTCAATCTTACCTGTCTGACGTCTTCTTTGGTCCTTTCCTCGGCGCCTCCCACGATGCGGTCCAAACGGCGGTCACGTGATTACAAACACTTCCTCCTTCCGGGTTGAAGGAGGAAGTGTTTGTAATCATGTGACACACGTGGAGAGCATTGTGGGAGGCGCCGAGGGACGGACGAATAAGACGTCAGACAAGTAAGATTGACTTGTCGGGCGGTGCCTCAGCGGCCCTGGAAGCCGTACTGAAAGAGCTGAACCTGCCACGGCACCGCCTGATTATAGACGTTCCAACACGGTGGAATTCCACCCTGGCCATATTGGAACGTCTGGTTGAGCAGAGGCAGGCTGTCAACCATTACTTGGCCAAAGCCATCGCTGATGCCACCATGTTCGGGACCAGCACCAGCCACGTCCCTGCCCAGGTTTACTGGGAGATATCCGGATAGCAACTATCCGGGTATCTCCCGGTTCAGGATTTGAGCAGCACTATATAGAGATATACTCACAAGGGTGAGTATAAGCCTGTGGAGAATTAAAGTAGACTCAAATTAAAAATACAAGATTTCAGAAATAAAATCTATTTTCTAACTTATAATCATAAATAGCAGCCTTTTTTCAGCTGCATGATGACAAATATAAAATATTTTACATTTATTGGAGGAACCCCTCCCTTTCTTTCATATTGCCGGGACAGACTCCGACAGACTGGTGGAGGAGAAACAAAAACAAAACACAGGCTGCTACTGATGATGTCACAGGGGAGGTGATCTCAGCTTGTGTGAGATTTCACATAGACGCCGCCCCTGTGAGGGAGGGTAGCTGATGACAAAAACACCTATGATCTAAAACCTCCTACTAAGCTCAGAAGTAATGGCTGCCACCTGTATAATCCTAGTTATGAAAAGAGAAGGGTGAAAAGCATGCACACTGAAATGCTCATAGGCTTGCAGGAGTGTTTAATTATTTTTGTATGTGTCAGAGTGGTGCAACTAAATATTTTGAATTAAATAATGTTTGGTTTGGGTCCGCTTTAACCATCCCTCGGTACTCCAGGTCGTGCTGGATACTGGATGGTCGCTCTCCTGTAGTATGATAGACTTTCCAGAAAAACTGCAAAGCTATTACCTCCAAAGGAGGTCTGATTGGTAATGGGTAGGATGGAGGGGCCAGATGTGTGTTCTATTTTAGTGTTTTAAAATATAAATTAAGAAAAAAGAAAGGTAATTGCTTACTTCTCCAGAAGAAATAGACACCGGTTCAACTGGAAAATGTGTATTCAAAAAGCAATCTGACAACGCGTTTCATGGGTCATGGCCCGCTTCCTCAAGTCAATACAAAATGTCTTGATAGTATAGGGCAGTGGTCCTCAAACTAAGGCCCGCCGGCCGAATGTGGCCGCCTGAGGCTTTTTTACCGGCCCTCCACACACAAAATGTATTACTTATAGATGCAGTCAGCTGCATCTTTAAATATTGGTTGTCCGCCTATAGAATAGCCAGACATTAACATGGAAGCCGGAAAGCAGTAATTCGCTGGTTTCCAGTCAAATTCCACATCAGGTGACACTGCTGTCCAATTGGACTGCAGGTTGTCACCTGGGTATGCTTCACAGTCTGGCCTGCAAAGATGTCTGCATCATTTTATGTATACTCCGCCCCCCAGCAGTCTGAAGTATGTTGACCCGGCCCTCGGCCCAAAATGTTTGGGGACCCCTGGTATAGGGAATAGAGTGTAGGCGCCTCTAATACATCAAATACTATATTATATATATTAGAGGCGCCAACACTCTATCCCCTATGCTATCACGACATTTTATATTGACCTGAGGAAGTGGGCCATGACCTGTGAAATGCGTTGTCAGATTGCTTTATGGATACATTTTTTTCCAATTGAACTGGTGTCTATATCTTCTGGAGAGGTAAGTGATTACCTCTCTTTTTTATTTATATTTTAAAACACTATAATAGAACCCACATCTGGCCCCTTCATCCTACCCAATACCAGGGGAGCCAACACTCAGTCTCACATACACTTAGGAAGGCAACACAATTTCTGCATCAATCTGATTTTGAAATGAAAGCCCCCAAAAATGTATATTTAAAATATGTGTTTACACATGTCTAAAATGTACTCTACTTTCTTCTTAATTCACTGTCACTTACAGAGGGTAGTATAAATCTGACAGGTTTTGGACAAGCCCATCTCCTCATGGGGGATCCTCAGTGTTTTCTTTTTTTTAATAAAAAAGCACTCTCAAAAATGTCTCTATACAAAGGTGCTAGCAGGTATACCTACTTGCTTGCACAATCTATTGGCTGCTAGAATGAGAGAATACCATTCTATACATGCTTTAGAAAATAAAGAAAATAATCGCTCATGAGGAGATGGACTAGTCTAAAACTCATCAGATTTTTACTGACTACTGTAAGTGACAGCACCATAGGAAAAACATAATTTATAGTGAACTTTACTCTGGGCTGGGACAAATGTGTATCCTATATGTATTTTTACATATGTCTTAAATGTTGCTACACAGGCTTGCTTTAAAGGACTTTGTGAAAATGTTTAAAATACATGAAAACACATAAATAGAAAGTACATTTCTCCCAGAGTAAAATGAGCTATAAATTAATTTCAATAGTAATAGAAATCTGACAGAACTGACAAGTTTTGGACTAGCCCATCTCCGCATGGGGGATGCTCAGGGATTTCTTTATTTTCAAAAGCACTGTGTGAAAGTGAAAGTCAGTTGCTCAGTCCAACTGCCAGAATAGTGTGTAAACAGGTATCGAAGCGGCTTGCATCTTTTTACAGATGTTTTCCAGGAAGTGCTTTAATAGAGAATAAATAAAATGCTGAGAATCCCCCATGAAGAGATGGACTAGTCAAAAGCCTGTCAATTCTGTCAGATTTTTACTAACTGCTGTAAGTGACAGCAACGTAGGAGAAAAGTAATTTATAGCTCATTTTACTCTGGAAGAAGCACTCTTCTTATGTATATGTGTTTACAAGTATTTTACATTTTACAATGTTTCATGACAGCGGTCCTTTAAATCTAACACTTCCTAGACTAGAAGGACAAAGGATTTCATACAACATATTCTGCATTATTATATCAGTCAACAAGGATCCAAACAACCTATTAGAACATAATGGCCAACACAGCTAGAGCTATAGCTTTATTAATTTAGACACAAACATGGGTCCCCAGGACTTTCCTTTATCCGGCACAACCAGGAGTCCATAGGGGATCTGCGGGGCAAAGGTGAAGTCCTGAGAGAAGGCGCGGGTCATGTGACTCAGGTCCACAGAGGCGACGTCAGTGCGCGAGTTCAGGATATTGGAAATCACATCGCTGTTTTCCGCCTTGGACAGCGTGCATGTAGAATACACCAGCGTCCCTCCGGGTCTCAGGGCATTGATTGCAGACCTGTGTGTAATTAGGAACAAGAGCAGAGATACAAAGCTTCATTGGAAAGGAGCATCACCCGGCCCGCAAGGTCAGAGATTGCATTTAGTGCGGAATGCTTTTATTTGCTAATTCCAACACATTTACATCCTAAAATATAACGCTTACCCTTAACATCTGACGACCTTGCTTTGTTTACGCAGAAAAAAAACCCAACATTTAGCAACAGAATAATGTGATGTCAGCGAGCGAATTCCATCAAGCAGTAATGATTAGACCTTTTAAGTGATGCATGTCATGTTTCGCTTTGTGTTAGGTCAAACTTCCCAATTATCGAGATGCACCACGTCTAAATGCAGCACTTAAACAGAAATATAATAGTCATAAACGACGATAAAACAACAGCCAAATAAAAGCAATCTTTTTCTTCCTGGAGATTACAAATGAGATAGATTGATAGGATAGAAGACAGTCAGTTCAATTTAATGGCCAGCAGGCACTTTAAAAGAGGACCTGTCATGAAGGAAATATGTGCACTATCATTGCAAATTTCCTGATTTCCTAATTTCCAGACTTAACCTCCTGAGCGATAATCCCGAGCTGAGCTCGGGGTATATCGCGCAGAAGGATTTCTCAGGCCCTGGTGGGCCGATTTGCATAATTTTTTTTTGTTACACGCAGCTAGCACTTTGCTAGCTGCGTGTAACTTCCGATCGCTGCCGCTCGCCGCCGATCCGCCGCCGTGCATTCCCCCCCCCTCCCTGACCCCTTGCGCAGCCTGGCCAATCAGTGCCAGGCAGCGCTGAGGGGTGGATCTGGACTCCCTCCGACGTCACGACGTTCATGACGTCGGTGACGTCATCCCGCCCCGTTGCCATGGCGACCGGGGAAGCCCAGCAGGAAATCCCGTTCTGAACGGGATTTCCTGCTTACTCTGATCGCCGAAGGCGATCGGAGTGGGTGGGGGGATGCCGCTGCGCTGCGGCTATCATGTAGCGAGCCCTGGGCTCGCTACATGATTTAAAAAATAAAAAATTTAAAAAATAGTGCTGCGCCACCTCCTGGGCGATATAATTGTATCGCCCAGAGGGTTAAAGGACCTCCGTCGAGAAAATCTTAAAAGTTAAAATACATGTTAACATATACAAATATGAAGTACGTTTCTTCCGGAGTTAAATGAGCCATAAACTACTTTTCTCCTATGTTGCTGTCACTTACAGTAAGTAGTAAAAATCTGATATTACCAACAGATTTTGGACTAGCCCATCTTCTCATAGGGGGTTCTTATGGTTTATTTTTAAAAGCACTTAGGCCTGGAACACACCAGAGGAGTTTTTCTGAGCGTTTTGAGTTTTTAAATCTGCTGCTAATGTTATCCTATGTGTCTGTGCACACTGGAGCAGTGAGGTTTTGTAAAAAACCCCATAGCATTACATTGGGAAGAGCTTTTAGAGGTTTCAAAACCTCTTCCCAATGTAATGCTATGGGGTTTTTTACAAAACCTCATTGCTCCAGTGTGCACAGACACATAGGATAACATTAGCAGCAGATTTAAAAACTCAAAACGCTCAGAAAAACTCCTCTGGTGTGTTCCAGGCCTTAGTGAATGGCAGTTGCTCTGTCCACCTGCCAAAATAGTGTACAGTGAACAGGGAGGCTGGCCAGCATCTTTGTATAAATCTTTTTCAGGGAATGTCTTTATCAAGAATACAGGTCATGCTGAGAATCCCACATGAAGAGATGGACTAACCCAAAACCTGTCGGTAATGTCAGATTTATACTACCTGCTGTAAGTGACAGCAACATATGAGAAAAGTAATTTATGGCTCATTTTACTCTGGAAGAAATGTACTTCTTATTTGCATGCATTTTAAATTTAAGATTTTTCACGACAGTTCCTCTTTAAAGAGAAAACTTAACCCAGCAATGAACTTCATCCCAGTTAGTCGATACCTTCTTTTCCATGAGAAATCGTGACTTTTTTTTCTAACAGTGCATCGGGGGGTCTGTGTTGCTGATATTGAGCTCTATTCACAATGGGTAGTTCGGTAAAATCATTCTGGATGGTAAAATACCTCATGCAGTATTTGTACACTTTTTCTTCTAAATTCACTAAAGTTTTCCCCCATGAGGCAGAAGTTCGGTAATTTACCGAACAAACATGCCTCAATTCACTAATCCCTGGTCGGTAAGTGTCACTTAACAGCCTTTTAGCAGGAAAGCAAGCAGGCAGGCAGGCAGGGAGCTGTGTGAGGTTTTCTGTTTTGTGCTTCTCAGTTATCCCTTTAGATGTGCTGCAGCCACCAGGGGGAGCTCTTCTGTAAGCTACAATACAAATATGCACATCCAAAGGGATACAGGGATGCCTTCAGAAAATTTTCCTTAATCTGCTTTGTTACACTGAAAGACCCACCTGATACGCCATTGCGTCAAATCAGGGTGAAGAAGCAAGCTGTAAGGCTCTCCCTATTGGTTGCCTGGCTCTCCCCAAAGGCTGTCTGTCAAATCTACCGCACAGTAAATGACATACGGAAATCTTTGTGAATTGACATTTCCAGAGGTAATTACCGCGCAAGTCGGTGATTAGCTCACTAGTCGGGAACAGTGACTTTCTGTGCAGTGATGGGTTTAGTGACTTGTAACTTGGAAAGGTGATCGGTAAAATCAGCTGTTTTGAGCATTACCGAATGCGGTAATGCTTTGTGAATAGAGCCCATTATGGTGAAACCCCTCCCATAGTGTGATGTCATGACCATGGTCATAACAATTTCCAGTCTGTGAACCTTGTTGCATTGTGTGAAATAACGTGTTTCCCTCTGTAAGAGCAAGCAGTAGCTCTGTGCATATGTATATCTATAAAAAATAACATCGTTTCAGCCTATCATATTGTTAGTGGGTGTGGTTATTAATAATGGCAGTAGTTGCTGACTAGTTTTTTTCTTGCCTGACAGTAGTAAAAATGATGATTTGCAGGCTGATTGTGGATCACACATGAACAAATTTCATGTTGAACATCAATCATTTTTTGATCTCTCCTATTTTTCAATGTCTCACTTTGCAATGTATTGATTACCCCCCCCCCCCCCCCTCCTTTACTATTTTTTGGTAAAGTTCCTCTTTAAGGTCCATACACACAATCTACAAAATTTGCCTGAAGCAAACAAAGAACATCACGGAATCAACTTTACTGGCGAAAAAAGACAAACAATGAGTCTTTGTTGAATAACAGCTGTTTCTACCTGCCAAGCAACCAGTATCTCCCTCAAACTTTTTACACTATTTTAGAAGGATGTTTAATAGTTTATGCATAAACCACTTTTTATTTTTTTCCTCATTCGCGGAAGAACCCCTTTAAGCTGAAGTATCCTATACAGCACTGCACATGTCTCTGGCTATACCAATTCAACAGCATTATTCCTTGTTACTGCTTATTATTTGTGGATTATATAATGCATACACTATGAGCATTAGTCATTTCTGTACTGTTAGCTCAAGTGTTTATTCCTATGCTTTTGTACATGTACTGATTTCCATGCATCTGTACATCCATTCATTATAGGTCATATCCCTGATCTCTGGCATGACCAAAAGTGTGTTGCACTGTTTTGTGTATATGAACTGAATACACGGGCCTTGCATCTTATCTCGGCGGTTGTCAAATTTCTATTGGTTCTCCGTAAGAGGCTCCCAACTCTGTAGCAGCAGGTCAGTGCCATTGCCGAGTGGCAAAGACAAGAGAAATATAGGAAAGC